>NW_012119744.1:799629-841111 GCF_000951035.1 Colobus angolensis palliatus | reverse complement strand
CACGCGCAGCCCCAGCGCGTGCGCCCAAGGGAGAGCGAGCACCGCGCGCCGGCGCGCACACCCGAGACAGAGCTTTACTATCTCGCTCCCTCTCGCGCCTCCCTCCTCGCTGGGCATTCAAACAGCTTTCCGACATCACCAGCCAAGGATTTTTCCCCCCTCTCCTTAGTCGCCGTCCGTCCATCAGTACCTGCAGGGGGGAGGAGGAGGAGGGAGGAAAGCGGAAAGAGGAACGAGCATAAGCTTGAGCCTTCCGATCCGACCACGAATACTCCCGTAATAAACCCACCGCCCCAACAAATCTGCCATAGCAGCCGCCGCCGCCGCCGGTCACTTCTCGTCTCAGCGCTTTCTTTGCTTCTTGGCTAATCGGTTTGTTGGGGGTAGCTTTTATGAAACAAATCTTCGCTCTTAAGCCACTTACATTTTGGGGGGTTCCTTAGAGTCTCCCTTGGGGGGGCTTCTGCTCCCTTTAGCCCCCCTCGGATTGGAGGTTGGATTCAGTTGGATACGGCGCAAGGTTCTGGGCTCCTGGTGGCTTTTTTTCTCTCTCTCTCTCATCGACCCCCCTTTCGTTCCCACCCCTCACCTTTTGCTTTTCGTATGTATGCATTTTTTAAAATAAATCCTGATTTTGGAAGCTGAACCGGGGAAAATGGGCAACGGTGATTGGGACCGAAGGGGAGTCTCTCCGTCACTGTTGCTGGGACGCGTGCCTGTGCTGGTGTCTTAGAGCAAGAGCCTCCCTGAGCTTTCGGAGTGGAAGGTAAGGAAGGGGGTCCAGGGGTCACCTTTTCTCTGCCGGGGGTCGCCACCGTGGAGCTTTGGGCTTAATGTTTGAGAAGGAAGGAAAATGAAAGGAAAGGCTGTTGCTGGCGGATGGGGAGGCTGTGAGCAAATCCGGCTGTCTGCATTTACTTAAACGCCGCAGTTGAAAAGTTAGAGAAGTCTGGGTTTCAAGAGACTTGGGTCAGAAGGAATAAGCAGAGAGACCTAGAAAATCTGGCAGTTTTGTGTGATTGGGGTAATTTTATGGGGGGAAAATTTTAGGTTAAAAGGAAGTTAAGAGAAGGCAGTGGGTCTTCTATTGGGGGGAAAAATCTGTGGAGTGATGGCGCCGTCTATGTTCGACTAAACTAAAGTGTCACCCAGAAAATCAGTTGTGAGAATAGCTAAACTCAATGCTGGTTTGCTTCTCAGCAAGAGATAGATAGATAAATAAATAAATAAATAAAACATCCTTGACACCTCCGTGGCCAGCCTTTGCCCCTGCCCCCACCTCTTCTTTAAGAGGGAAATACAGCTTTTTGAACGGTCCCTGCAGTCCATTGGGGGATGAGGGTAATGATTTATTTTTTATTATTTAGAACAAAACAAGACTCTGTACTCCAGACTGATGAAAAATAAAGAGCATTATACTGAGTGTTTTCTCTTGAGCAGGCATTAAAGTGCTATTTCCTCACTCTTTCTGATCATTGATGAGCACGGCATTGCAGACATGCACTGTCAAATAAATGGAAGCAAAAGTACCAGTTTCATTAGGAAAAGACATACGACCTCTTTTTGAGTTCCTGACTATAAAATGAAATCCCCTTTCATGGATGGAATTCCTAATTTAGACACTTATTGTCACATTGGCTCTCAACGCCTACACTCTATCCTGAAGAACACTGCGCAGACCTGCATTGCCTGCAAAGTGCAACAGCAAAAAAAAAAAGAAAGAAAAGAAAAAAAGGAAATTATTCCAGAATTTCTTACAACTTTCTCTGTTTTTTTTTTTTTTAACCTTTATATTCTCATTGGCTTTATTTTCTCATGAAGAAAATGCATTATTCATTGAGCTATTTGCTTGAAACAGAGAACACTGTTTTGATGGTCCCAGCAGTTCTGATGTTATTTTAAACTGCTGCTATATAGAGATTTAGAGTTGGGGCTGTGTTTGCCTATATCAAGACATAGAATTTGAATTATAATCTAGAAAATGCAGATCTATCTTCAGGGACTTCGGTCACTGGATTTGGTGTGCATGCGTTGGTGTGTGTTATGCAATGGGAAGGAAGAGGGTTTTATCCTTTGGTTCAGAGAAGACCCAGGCAAAGGCATGAAAACTCTTAACTGTCTATATGTCTGTATGTCTGTCTCTGTTTACAGAACAGTGGAAGAGACTGCAGCCTAAAGACTTTTAAAATTAACTTGGCATCATTTTATCAGCTCAAAGGCTAAACAAACAAACAAACAAACAAAAAGCAGTGTCATTTATTCTAAGAAATAACTTCTTAAAGGTTAAAGCTGAAAAATATTCAAGTTATTTTTGGATAACAACTTACAGAGGTAAATATAATCAAGGACTACTTTATTATCCAAAGCCAGGGTTGAAATTAAAAAAAAAAAAAAAAGAAAAGAAAAGAGGAGCTTTGGAGTTGTTGGAAAGGGAGCAATTCAATAATTGGAATCTGCTAGGAACAAAAATGCTAATGTGTTTTATTACCATGTGTAAGCCTTAAATTACAATTGATAATTTTTCAAAAATTAAAAGACTGAAACCAGCTCAATTACTATGGTTTTGGATTTTTTTTTTTTTTTCTGACATCACCTTTGGATACAGATACTAATACAGTGATCTACTTTATGTATCCCAAGAGGGCATGTCACATTGAAATGACTGCCTTAAATCCTGGTTCTCAATGGTGATGTTGAACAAGTCTCCCCTATGTGTTTATCCATCTATGCCCTTTCTCAAATGATGTTTTAAAAATTAATTAATCCACATGAATGCCCCTGTTTTTGCAAAGGAATTTCTGAGCAGTTCACATGGTGGCCCCTGCAAAGGCAAGTGGGGCATTTGGGAGATGATGTTCCATCTGTAATAAATTATCATTTGTGCTTTTAAAATTGTGACCATAACTTATCATCATTACTTTTCACATTTAAGAGAAGAGAAATAATGTGATGACAGCCTGTTCCCAGATTATCAGATTAGATTTTGTATGATGGTGTTTACTGCTGGCAGAGGACAGAGAGAGAGGTTGTATAGACTATAGACTGATTAATACTGTTTCGACAATTAGCGTTTACATTATGACGTTTTAAAACTCCATGTTTTCCCTTTTCATTCTATAGAATGATAATGGACGTGGAGGATATCGTGGTAGATAAGTTAGGGCATTCCTATTAATAATCTATTAAATATTATTTTTAAATGGAATGTTGCGAATTTGACCACTGTGAATGGCCACATGAGGGCGCTGTTCACACAGCAACAGATAATTCTCCTGTGTTATAAAATAAAAATTACCTGTCCTTCTTTTAAAAAGGGTTTTTTACTGAAATCTTGAAAACAGCTGGCTGTAATATTGAAAGGAGTTTATTTTCTCAATGCATGTAGACTCCTACTTGCATTTTACTTTCATTGCCATTTTTACAGGCCAAATGACATAGGATGAAGGCTGTTCGTAACCTGCTGATTTATATATTTTCCACCTATCTCCTGGTTATGTTTGGATTTAATGCTGCCCAAGACTTCTGGTGTTCAACTTTGGTGAAGGGAGTCATTTATGGATCGTATTCTGTAAGTGAAATGTTTCCCAAAAACTTTACAAACTGCACTTGGACGCTGGAAAATCCAGATCCAACCAAATATAGCATTTACCTGAAATTTTCCAAAAAGGACCTTAGCTGCTCTAACTTTTCACTCCTGGCTTATCAGTTTGATCATTTTTCCCATGAAAAAATAAAGGATCTTTTAAGAAAGAATCATTCTATAATGCAACTCTGCAATTCCAAGAATGCTTTCGTTTTTCTACAATATGATAAAAATTTTATTCAAATACGTCGAGTATTTCCAACTGATTTCCCAGGATTACAGAAAAAAGGGGAAGAAGATCAGAAATCTTTTTTTGAGTTTTTGGTATTGAACAAGGTCAGCCCAAGCCAGTTTGGTTGCCATGTATTATGCACTTGGTTGGAGAGCTGCTTAAAATCAGAAAATGGGAGAACAGAATCATGTGGGATCATGTATACAAAATGCACCTGCCCTCAGCATTTGGGAGAGTGGGGGATCGACGACCAGTCGCTGGTTTTGTTAAATAACGTGGTGTTACCCCTGAATGAGCAGACAGAGGGCTGCCTGACCCAGGAGCTGCAAACCACCCAAGTCTGCAATCTTACCAGGGAGGCCAAGCGACCACCCAAAGAAGGTAAGTGGCCAAAGGAGAGGGGAAGGTGAGCGGGGGAGCACTTTTGGGAGATGGAGTTAAAATGTGCTGTTTCAACACACAGGCCTATTTTTTTCTTCTTTATTGTCACTTTTGGATTCATTTGATTTGTGCTATTCACTGAAGGTCTCTTGAGCTAGTTTTAGGATTCAGGGTTTTAGAGATAGGGCAGTGAGGGCTGGATAGCTCACCAGCATGTGCTGGAAGTGCGGGTGGAATTTTCAGGAGAAAGATACAGAAACCTAGAGCCAGCTTGCGCTAGAGATTGGTGAGGAGGGAGAGGGGTGCCATTATTCAGGCTGCAGCCCCTTGAGGTGACACACACACGCTCCACCTGTGAAATGGATTTATAGACATCTCTCTTCTGCTCCAGCCCAGCAAAACGTCCACTTTACTTCCTCTCTCCTATGCCCACAGAGTCCTTTCCTCTCACTCCCCACCCATTTCCAGGTTTGATTTTGGGGCATCTTGGCTAAAAGGTGGTGCAAACTCATTAGCTTGCCTGTTTGGACCAAATGACTTCCTGACACATGAAGGCAGGGGTATACCACCTTTTCTCCCCTGGTCTGGAATTTTATTTGAGGTGCTTGCGCAAAAATCTCGCACGCTTGCTCTTTCCTGGGTCACAAGGAAGTCACTAGAAGCGCAAACTCTCCAGGTCTTCTGGCTCTGGAGTCGCCTGAGGACAGGGTGGAGGGGTGAAAGGAAAACACATACTGATCCTTTAGGACCCCATCCGCCTCTTGAGAGTGAATTTTTGCCTTTGTCTTCTTGGTCCCCGGTTGATGCACAGAAGAGAGGGAACGTCTCAGAGCTAGATGGGGGGAGAGAGGGGGAGGAAGTGCAGCGGAAATGCGGAAGAAAAAGAAAGTACAGGAATGATTTATAGTTTTCACCCATTCCCCAGTGGGGGAGCTACCAGAGGATTTGAGGTTGTGATTATGTGTCATAATGCAAGAAAGCGTGACATATTTTGAGAGAATGACTTTTCTTGTTTGGAAGGTTAATGGATGTTGTGTTCCATTCCTTTAAGGACACTGCTGATACATATTAGTTCTTGCTTCCCAATCCTGCAACTAGAGAGTGTATTGATTTGTTATGCAGAAAATGTTTTCTGATCGCCACAAAGATCCCAGTCTGTGGAAAGGGACAGCCAAACTCCAGTCTCCAAGCTCCAGTCCCTCTTTCCTTTTCCTCAACCAACAGACGTTGTCTTTGTGGCCAATATAAAATTGACACGTTGTTGGAGAATTTTCTTTAAGGGTAGCCAAGGCTTTGTAAGGGGGAGTGGAGGAATGGAGAACCTAAATAGCCTAATGCTATTTCTCTGTTGGCTGCAATTTAAGGGATGGGAATTATGGAAGAGCGATGATAGGAGAGGAAAAGACCTGTTAGAAAATGAAGGCAGACTAATGGCAGCGAGAGAGGGGTGAAAACCTTAAAGATTTCTGCAGGTCACTGTTTCACTATCAGCGGTGACTGAAGAAAACAAAGTGGTTTTAAATTGCAGGAGTTATTTTCTGTAGTAAAAAATCCCAGAGAAGCACTTGCAACTGCAGGGATGGTATTTAACACCATTTAAAACTAATTAGTGTCCCCTAGAATAAGAAGCTACAGTACACTCAAAAAATGTGATGTTACAACCTGGCTAATAAACAATTAACATAAGAAGCTGGTTTTTGTTTGTTTTATTGTTATTTTAATCAAATTTAGAAAATCTGTTTCTTCAATGGTTAAATTTCTGTCATAAAATTGAGTACTGATGACAGTGGAAAGTGAATTCAGTGTCACAACTCTTTTATATGAAAGGTAGTAAGTGACAAAAACAAAGTTTTAGTGTGCACGATAAGCATAATTTTCAAAGATTTTGTTGATCATGATCCTGAGATGTGGGTTAAGATAATGCTGGGATTTACAGAAGCTACACTAGATAGCCATTTGTTTTGTAAATGAAGACAAATAAGAGTGATTTTAGATCATGGGAGACAAATTGTGTATTGTTGTTAATTCACTGGCAAAATGAAAAAGAAATACATCCACTGACAAATATACTGACATTTAAAGTGCAGTATGATGTTAACAGAGTTGAACTAGAAAAAGTTTGTCTCATAGGGGAGCAACATAGGCTATGTCAGTAGAAGTGCATAGTCTATTCTGTACATTGTGAATTTGTATTCTTTGTTTAGGTATTCTGAGGTCAGAAAGGTAAGGATAAGGAATTACTGATGACACAATTGTAGCTGATGCATTTGTTAAGTAATTCTTACAAAATACATGTACCGCTCTTTACCCCAGTTAAATAATCTCTCTCTGGCTAGGCTACATTGTAGGAAAAGAATGTGAAAATCTATTGACCTTTGATTTAACCAAATTTAAGCAAAGTACATTTTGTCTTCAATATTTGATATTAATGATATATAAAACACTAATAAATAATTATTTAATACCATTTCAAGTAAACTACCATATAATGACATAGAGCTTGAGGTTAATCATTACATATAGTTGTGCTACTCATATCTCATTTTATTCCAGAGTGTCATTTTATATGATAGCATGTAATTCTAGCTTTTAAAATTAGGTTTTAAAAATTCGACTTATATTTTATATTACTTGGTGTTTTCCATTTCCTATTTTAAAAGGTTGTCTTTTAAGTTACCAGAGGAATAAATACAAGATTACTCTCCTTTGACTCCCATTTTATTCACTAATAAATACTGACTCAGAAGGCCTGCCTGGAGTAGAAATATCTTCAACATGTATTACACCATAGAAGTGGCACAAATTCAGAGTCTTCACACTTAGTACATGTGATTCCAGATTGTTTTGTGTAATACTGATGGTGATGGCAAAGACATATCAAATGTTGTATATTGTGAGTGTGTCCACTGGTATTATGAACTCATATTTGGTATTTAGTATTGAAGAAACAATAGACTGTCAGGAGTGGGATGCCTACTTTGAGACAGGATTTATGCTAGAACCTTCTTTAATAATATATTCATGTGTTGAAAAATTTTATAACCAGAAAACAACAGCAAGAAAACTATTACTGTTTTTAGTGACACTAACAATTACAAATGTGATCTTGAATATATCATACAAAGTAAATTATTTGACTAATGCTTCATTAAAGTATTACATTTGAGTACATTTTAAAAATTTCTTATTTAAGATCATATTTGACATATTTGGGGGGTATCATGTCATTGTAGAAACTTAGTTATTTCTCTAATTTTTATATGAAATTGTGAATTATTAAGTTGACAAAATGAAGCCTTTTTTTTTCCCAGATAAAAATGTCTTATTCCATACAGCTTTTTAAAAACCTCTTAACATATAATGGCTGTTACTTAAAAAAAAAAAAAAAAAAATTCAAATGACATTGTGGTTTACCAGATTTTAGGTACAAGTCTGGAGAAAGACTGGTATTTGTTAACAAAGTCATCTTTAATTGTCCTGAGGTCTTTACTATGGTTTATAGGACTCTTTTGCTGAAGATAATTCTGGACTGTATAGCTGAGATATAAAATGTGGAATAAAAATATCTTATTTCTTGCCACTTCATTTACAATAAATGATTAAAACAATTTTGGCAGAAAAATTCCACACCAGGATATTAAATCACGTAATAAGCCTTAATGGAATCTTTGTTTCTTACTGGCATCAATGGCGCTACTTATGTGAAAGGAAATTGGGATCTCTGTATAGATTCCAGGAAATCTGAACACACACACTCATTTGTCTTTCTACTCTGCCTTTGCTAATCCTTGATATTCTACTCCCCAAGGGAAGTCTCACCATAGGCCTGTGTAGACTTTAGCTCATGCCTGCGTGTGTATGTGTTGGTATTTTTAGGCACATATTTGCAGTCTAAAGTGATTTGAGTCTATGTCAGTTTAATAGTCCCCGTTTCTTTTTACCTTTGTTCTGTTTGCCCTCAGATAACTTTAGGAGTCATCATTCACCTTTCTCTTTACACTCTTTTCATCTTCCTTTTTTGTCTTGTATATCACTGCCAGGATGCCATACTCTTTATCAGAATGCAGAAAGATTTACTAAATTTGTTGTTCCTTGAAGAAACAGAGTGACAGTTTGCCGTTTGCCTGTGCTAGATCCTACAGACTTTTGCACATACTCTACTTCTTTTCTAGCATTCGTCATATTGCAGTGTGATTTTACATTAATATTTTCATCTCGACTGGATGCAGTGACTTGCGCCTGAAATCCCAACACTTTGGGAGGCTGAAGCGGGTGGATCACGAGGTCAGGAGTTCAAGACCAGCCAGGCCAATATGTTGAAACCCTGTCTCTACTAAAAATACAAAACTTAGCTGGGTGTGGTGGTGGGAGCCTGTAATCCCAGCTACTCAGGAGGCTGAGGCAGAGAATTGCTTGAACCCTGGAGACAGAGGTTGCAGTGAGCTGAGATGGCACCACTGCACTCTAGCCTGGGTGACAGAGCAAGACTCTACCTAAGGAAAAGAAAAAAAAAAAAAAAATTCCTGAGGCTTTCAATTATCCAGCACACTCTGAACGGGGTTTTAGTAAATATTGGTTGAAATGAATGTGAAATAAATGAAACAAAAACATCTCAATAGGAAAGACAGCAATAAATAGATTACAATAAAAAGAATAGAAATACATGACTTTGGGAAAGCATCCACCTTTTACTTACAGCTTTATTAGCGGAAGATTGCTACTATTTTTATAATTTCCAATTTTATTCATGCATTATTGATGTCAGTTCCTGATCTCCAAGGTATTATTTTAAAAGTTTTTAAAAGAACAAGAACGACTTACTAACAAACATTCTTAATTATTTGTATGTTTATTTTAAAATGTCAATAATAAATAGAACTTGCTATGTATGCCCATCTAGAAAAAAAGTGGTAAGAAAATTTGCCAATTTCTATCTCTTTATTTGACTTCATTTCTCTCTCTGTTTCTCTTTTCTGGCCCTAGCATTACTTGTACAGTAATGACATTTTGCAAATCCTCTCCTCCACACTTTGAAGATAAACATAAGCTGTCTTTCCAAGAAATAGGAAAAGACTATTTACACATCAGTCTCAATGTTAACTGTTATTCACTTTTGATTATGATCTATGTTAATGATGGAATATTAGTAAAAATTGTAGGCCTGGTCAAGTATAACAAAATGCCACAGTTATTCCGTTTGCCATCTAGAATTTTGCCAATTAAGGAGTAGCTCGTATATGTAGCATTTAATGAAAGAAAACTCCATTACATGGTAACATATTTTTTGTAGACAATAGATTTAAAATATTAAGAGGGGTGTGAACACAAGTGCATTTGTATGTATGCCATGCATGCACACATGTGCCAGCATATGTGTTCCAGAGGATTTTTACTACAGCTGTAGATAAATGTACTTCAAGTTCCTTTTCTACCAAAATCGAGATAAGAATTTTACTTCTCTTAAAATCCAGCTTTTTGCATGTTTTCTTTTACTTACTTTCCTAATAGAAGCAATTTTATTGTTAAGCTGATTTTTTTCCATGTATCTAATTTATAAATCATAGTTTTTTCTTTAGGCTAAGTCTGATATATAGTACCTATAAAAGCAATCTGGCACTTGGAAAATAAATCATTGTTTCTTTAAAAATAAGATTGACAAATTTTTTTTTTTTCTAAATTGTATGTATTGGGTTTTAAGATCATGAACCAAAGAGAGCTGAGTTTTAATTTGCTGTTCCTTATAATGACTATTACTCTATATTATCACTTCTTATTTTCAGAGTGGGCTAGTAATGCTTATTTCTCAGGGTACAGGAGGATAGGAAATGACATCATGTATAAAACATTAATAAAATTAATTACTTGGAATATTTCAGTTCCTGTCAGTGCCTGTGGAAATTTCTTCCCAATTCAATTAACTAATAAGAAATCAGAGATATTACTTTTTTCTAGATGTGTCACTTCCTTGAAATGAGAAGCATGATTTGGTATAAGAAAAACTTTGGTCCCAAAAATGACTCAGCCACTTAGTAGCACCTTTGACAAGTGACTGAGCTTGACTAACTAATAAACTGAGAATAATACCTACTGTAATGGAGTGTCATACTAAATGAGACTGCGTGTATGCTCAAGTTATGTTAGGCCCTCGATAAATGTCAGTGCTCTTTTCTTTTTTCTTTTTTGAGATGGCGTTGCTCTATTGTTGCCTAAACTGGAGTGTCATGGTGCGATCTAGGCCACTGCAACCTCCGCCTCCAGGGTTCAAGCAATTCTCCTGCCTCAGCCTCCTGAGTAGCTGGGATTACAGGTGTGCACCACCACGCCTGGCTAATTTTTTGAATTTTTAGTAGAAATGGGGTTTTGCTATGTTAGCCCGGCTGGTCTCGAACTCTTGACCTCAGGTGATCCACCTGCCTCGGCATCTCAAAGTGCTAGGATTACAGGTGGGAGCCACCGTGGCGGCCCAGTACCCTTTTCTTTTCCCTCAAACTCCCTTCTTCAACTTCTGGTAGATCTAAACAATTCCTGATTAAAACTCACATTTTATTTCAGACATATCTATATTCTTATGCAATTTTCTCATAAAATATTAGAAATTGTGTATCATTTGTATAAAATAAAATTACCCAGACATGATGACCTGTGTCCAGGATGGAAAAAGTTAACATTCAAAATGGTAGACTTCCGGGCGGGCATAGTAGCTCAAGCCTGTAATCCCAGCACTTTGGGAGGCCGAGGCGGTGGATCACCTGAAGTCAGGAGTTCTGGACCTGGCCAACATGATGAAACCCCATCTCTACTAAAAATACAAAAATTAGCCCGGTGTGGTGGTGCATGCCTGTAGTCCCAGCTTCTCAGGAGGCTGAGGCAGTAGAATTGCTTGAACCCAGGAGGAGGAGGTTGCAGTGAGCGGAGATCAGGCCACTGCACTCCAGCCTGGGCGACAAGAGCAAAACTTTGTCAAAAACAAAAAACAAAACAAAAAACAAGATAGACTTCCAAGTTTTGGCGAGTTGATAAAAATAGACAAATACAAATGATAACGCTAAATTTTCATAGTACTTCATATGTTTTTATTTGTTGTTTTGTCTGTTTTTTACCTTTAACAAAACTTGCATATACAGGACTGGAGTACATTTTATTTTTTGTTTTGTTTTTGGGTAAGGAGAATGGCAAGGAAGAGAAGAAGTAACTTGAGTAGCTATGTGATGCTACATAGCAGTTATATGGGTCTGCAAAGTTTTGAGAACCATTTGAAACTTTTAATTGTATAAGAGTGTGTGTGCATGTGTTGTGGAGAGGAGGGGGTGATAATATTGGTTTAAATACATCTTTTCTCTGGTATTTTTGTTATTATGCAAACATTTATTGATTGATTAGGAATCTACTGAGTACTTGATGTTTTGTGCATGGAATTTTTAAGAGTATAATCCTGGGGACCAGAAAAGGGAATTTGGGTTGGAAACTTGAAGAAGGATTTCCATATTTCATGTGTGTATGGTTGAAAATATGAATGAACAAAGCAAAATTGAAACAAAAGAATGCTGTTCATAATGAAGTTGTTGAGTGTAGAAGGTGTAGGAGCTCTCTAGAATGAGACCTACATATGTTAAGCATGGATTTCTTATAACCTATCATCGTAATCGAAATAAATTTTCACTGAGATATTTTTCATTATGTTTGAAACTGCTTATAATGTTTCTTTGTGAAGTAGAATTTCATTTAAGTATTCGATTTACACTTGAAACAGTTATAATTTTTCTATATATTTTTCATTATACGATATCATTATATGGTATTTAATGTGTCTAGTACCCAACACTTTAAATTTTATTTTTGTACATTAATATACATTGATATAAAATATCTTCAAATCAGTGCAGTTTTGGAAACTTTATTTTTATTCTTTTTTTTGGCTATAAACCATAGATAATTGATAATCAATAATGATTTAGAGTGCCATTTAATTATTTGAACTTGACTATGAATTTAGAGCATTTAACCAAGGATCATAAAGCCATAGAGATATTGAAGAAAAGGTAGCATCTCAATACCTTTGTGTTGATGACGGCATGACTAATAATACATCACCTAGATCAAGACAGTGGTCTGTGCATCATCCTGGGCCTGGAAAGCTGTCCTTTGAATATCATTGCTGATAGGCAGCAAAGCTATTTAAGTTAAATGATTTCTGACTATTTTAATCTTTGCTGGATTCTGCAAAATGCGGTTTATGTTTTGAGATCTATTTTGAAAAGAAATTATCTCGAAATGCGAGTCCATATTTAACCACTTGGAAAATAGGATGACTTTGCCGGAATTTCATTCAGTGAATTGTGATAAGTTATTAGAGACCAATGATCCCGAATATCCCCCCACAATGCTTATATAATTAGATATTGAAAAAAACAAAAACCCCAAAAAGGTTAGCATTAATTTGAGAATTCTGATATTTTCATAAGGTAAAATTTGAAACTATCATCTATGAGACTCTATGAAATGCCACAGGCTGTACATTCAATTATCTTTCCGCTATCCTCCAGGAATTTGGTCTGCTTGCAGAGAGTGACCTAGCTACATGGCTGTAAAAGTTTAATAAAGTATTTCTAGTGTGCATGGAAAGTTCAATAAGTAACAAATGTACTAAATACATGAACATGTAGCTGATTAACTGAAAATTAATTGAATGAATAGGAATCTTTTCTGAAATCTAAAATGTTTGCGGATGTGCATTTTTCCTATAACCAATCCCTGTCACACAATGATGATGTCTGGGGCATGTTATAAAATATGAAGGTAAAATGGTTACTGTTTAGTTTCTGTTTCTATTATGTAAAATGAAATAATTTACCTGCCAACTTAATCCTGGATAAATATTTTCTCAAATTATTTCTACTAAAAAACAAGTTTATTTGGGGTGTGAGAGTTTTTTTTTTTTTTTTTTTTTTCAAAAGAGAACAAATATGGGCATGAGAAAGACATTAGAACGCTGATGGATCCAGATTGCAATATCTGGGATGTAGCAAATGTCCTCAGACATGAATGCTTAAAAAGCATTAAGAAAATTGTGGAGTCAATCATGGAAGGTTATCTAGGTAACATTACTTTTTAACAACAGATATGTTAAGGTAATAGAAATGTCACAGAAACATTTGCTTTCCTGGGTGGCTCATACTAGATGAATAGTATACAACGTTCATCTCATGACATTTCTCCTGTTGTTCCTCCTTTTTAAGGCAATTTTTAAAATTTTGATAAATTTTTTAAAAAAATTTCTATATATACTTAAACACTAATAATTTGTTCTCCAATAAGATGCATTTTTTAAGAGAATCTTTACATATCACCCTTCAGAAAATAAAGAACTAAAGCATTTAAATAAAGATTTCATAAATACAAAGAATATAACAACACCTATCATTCAGGAAATGCTTTCTAGTTTGCAAAGCTCTATTGCACATATTGTTCTATATGGGCAAAAACTGTATCAGTACATATTATTTGCCCCATTGACCTGTGTCAATTATGCAGAATACTCTAAAAATCATGGTCTTTCTTTTTAAATAATTTTACTACAAATTAGATCAAATGAAAAGCTGAAGAATTTCAGAGCTATAGATTTTCTTACTCCCTCTAGGTCTGGAGTACTTTTGAAACTGAATCACAAATATTCAGACTTATAAAGATATTTCAACACTATTTAGTCCAAATCTTACCTGCTTAATGGAATCCTAATCTGCAAATATATAATGGGACAATCATTTCAGCTGAGCATAACTCTTTTTGGAATATACATTCAACAGCATCTCTATAAGATAAAAGATGAACAGTCATTTAGGGCTATTTGATAAATCTAATCATTAAAATTACCTCATATTTATTCAGGACAGTAATTGGAGTATACCTTGACGTACTACTTAATGTAGACTAGTGTCTACAAATTAAAGCTTTCATTCATTAGACTTTTTGTTCTATTTTGTACACATAATTTAAACAAATATGAGGTAGGTCTCACAAAACGACTGATTTTCAGTCTAAGATTATTAAATTTAAAGAGCATGTATTTCAAGTTCAGAGTCTGTATAGATTTACTAAGATGATCTATCTTGGATTTTTACTTTGTTATTGTCTGGGGAAATCTATGTTTTGGAGAAATAATGTCGTGCATTCTTGGTTAACTTGTGATACCTTGAGAAATAGCATTGAAGGTGAGAAATGAGCAAAGTCAGGGTGTCTCTTTTTCTGGGCCTCTCCCCTTGCATTGCTCTGGGTTGGCTGCATGCCCCTGTCCTCTGTTGAAGGTTATAGCTTCTGTCAGGTGACCTCCCTCTTTGATGCTCTGGTGACCAGGAGCCTTATTCCTTGAAGCCTGTGGGTAGTAATGGTTCCCCACTGTTTCTAGCCCTGGGCACTGAACTACCTTTCCTTGCTTAGTCCAAGCACTATTCATGCTGTTGTACTTGCTTCTCAAAATACCTTGAGAACCATGGGTTTCTTACTGGGACCCTGACTAACACAGGGGTGTATAGTTGAGTTAGTGAGGTGATTTTGGAGTATATATAAAATAAATCAGAAATCAGTGTTTTATATTGTGGTCCTTACATTTAATGAACTAAAGGTCCTATGTAATAATTATCCCTTTCGCAGATGGGTGCACAGAGTAGCCCAAGTGTACAGAGAAATAAATAACAAGTAATGAAAATTAAAATATCAATATGTGTTTGTCTTAATAACTCTTCTTTGAGTTTAGGCCCTCTATGTATTTTTCTGTATTTATCTGTTGGTTTTTTTTATTGCATCAAAATTTTTTTTTTTTGAAACAGAGTCTCGCTCTGTCGCCCAGCCTGGAGTGCAGTGGCTGGATCTCCGCTCACTGCAAGCTCCGCCTCTCAGGTTCACGCCATTCTCCTGCCTCAGCCTCCCGAGTAGCTGGGACTGCAGGCGCCCACCACCTCGCCCGGCTAGTTTTTTGTATTTTTTAGTAGAGACGGGGTTTCACCGGGTTAGCCAGGATGGTCTCGATCTCCTGACCTCGTGATCCGCCCGTCTCGGCCTCCTAAAGTGCTGGGATTACAGGCTTGAGCCACCGCGCCCGGCCAAAATTTTTTAAAAATTATATAATACACATACATTCATATACATCATACATAATATTTATTTTCAGTATTGATGTGACAATGGAACATTTGCGCTGCCCTAGATGTTCAAAGAAATTTGTGTGAGCTGACAAAAACAAATTACTTCAAGGCTCCCATATAAAACATGAAAATTCCTGACAGATTAAGAATTTAATCTAATTTTATATCATTTAAATAATGAAAGATATAAAAAGAGAATTTTTGTTGCTGTTCAAGTTTCATTTTGCCTGTTGATCTCACTGTCACAAAACAAAACACATACACAAAATGTATTTTTGTGTATCTTCTTTGTTTTATTCCAAAAACGAATCAAGGCAACTAAGTTTTCCTTTATAATTTCATAAGGCAAATTACAGCTTTTTACTTTTCCTTTTTGTTTGTCCATTTGTTGCTTTTCACATCAAGAAAGGAGCCTGAGAGGGAAAGAAGTAACTGAAAAAAATTAAAAGGCTGACTTTTCTTCTAGACTTCTATTGAAACAGCTTTATAATTTTTTTGAATAGGCAATGCAAAACAATTATTTTATGTCTGTTGAATGTTTTTGGAAATACTTCTTATGTTTACTACTTATAATAATTATAAGTAAAAAAGAGGGCAACTTGGGAAAACAAACATCTGTTTACTTTATATAATCTTTCCATATAAATCTGGCAAACTTTCAAAGATCTGCCTCTGCACTGTAGACTGAGAAATTTCAGTTTATTTTGGCTTCCAAGAGAGGTCAGCTTCCTTTACAGATGTGTCAGCCTGTGGTCAGTTCTCTTTGGCTGGCCTTGGTTTTTGTAACTTAAAGGGCAAACTGTATATTTTTTAAGTGGAGCTTGAGAAATTAGCCAATTGCATTGGCCATTTTATTTTTCACAGGCTTTGCTTTCAAATACGATGAAGCAAATAGCCGTGGAGCGGCATCATTTCACTTCCAAGAAAGAGAATATTTTAATACTTAGCTTGTAGTATACTAAAAATCTACGCTTTTAAAAACATATGACTTCTTTCTGTTTAGTGGTTTCCCTGGAATTTTCTGATGATCATACTTTGGTGTTCAATTGGTAATAAAGGGTCATAAATGAATTCTAGGTATAATAAATATTACATGTGCTTCCCTCTGGCCTCTGCGTTCTGAGACCACAGAAACCACAAATACGGAGCAGTGGGAGTTTAGGAGAACAGAAGTTGAGCCACTAAATAAAGAACTGATTTAGGCAAAAGAAATGAGTAAATGGTAGGATGTGAATTAATACAACATTTTCTCCCCTTTGCAGTGGAACCTTTTTTTTCTAAATGGAAGCCAATATATAAGAGCCTTTTAAAAACAGAGCTGCTTTGGATGAAGTGGACAGAAAGCCTAAAGCCATATCTAATCAGTCTCTCCTTTCTTCCTGTATTGGTAGGAGAGGAACTCTTTGAAAAACCACTGCAGAACTATAAATCAGTGTCCCCATATGAAGCCGCATACAAAAAATTCATGTTTTAAACTTTCTTCCATTGAAAACTAATATTTTCAGTTTTATGATCAACAAGTATGTATAAGGACTGTTAGTTTGTTCTTACTGTGTTTTGCTTAGAACAAAATTCGTAATTTATCTAGGATCCTATGGCCTGCATATCTATCTGTGCTTAATTTGTTTCCATACTCTGCTCTTCCCCACACAGCCCGATTATTGAGTTTGCCTGAGTCTAACTCCCACCTCTTATGCAAGTCTTCAGCTTTCTCTATGGTGCTTCTCAGGTGTCTTCAATGCCTGCTGGGTAGTGTCCCATAAGCATTCTCTGTCACTTCTCCACCATGCCTCAAACCGTCTGGTAGGCATTTGCAATCTCCTGCCAGGACTCAGCGTCTCTGCTTTTGCTTAGCACAGACCTTAGTGCCATGCAGCCAAGCTGTGTTTAAGCCAGCGGTGAGACTCCCGCTTTCCCACTGTGTTACACTTGTGAAATAACAGATCTGCTCATGACCTTCCTCTTGCTCCTGGAACATAAACACTTTCTTCAGACTCTGTCTGCAGCCAGTTTGTCCTGAGGCCCCCTGTTGGACATCAGGACAGGCACCACATTTCTCCATCTTTCTGGTCATCTGAACTCCAGACCTCTTCCACCCTGGGCTCCCAAACAAAAACCCTCATGCAAATTAGCTTACTCCAATCATATCTTTTTCTCAAATAGTAGTTTACTTAGATAAATACGAATATTTATTTAGAATCCTTTAAAATTTTTAAGTACAATTGATAAATATTCAGAAGCCTTAATTTTAAATCTTTATAAATGTAATACATTTGGATGGTATTCATTCTGCCTGTCCTTTATTGTTTTGATAATCCTCAAATATTTCAGTTTCAAACTCAAGTTTCTTGGAATAAGCTGAAGTTATTAGAGCAATAATAATTATGTTTAATTCTTTTCATTGTTCACACATAATGAATATCCTTAACTGAAGACATGTTAATAAAATAACAACAAAAAGCTTATTAGCATTAACATTACTTAGATGTCAGTAGATAATCGAGGTGTCATGAATATTTTTCAGCAAATTGTTCCAGACGCCTACCATTCTGGGTTTATGTAGGAATTGTGTTACTGGCCTACTAATGGTTGTATGGGGTTATATGATTGGCTCTGGCTAATGAGTTGTGAGCAAAAGTGACATTGCTCACTTCTGATCTGAGTCCTTTTATTGCTGGAGGAAGACCATGAAAGTGTCTTTGTTTCTAGCATGGATACCTGTACCTAAAGAGAAGGGACTCCTCTCTCAGCTGAGTTCTTAAGTTACTAAAATGAGAAGAGCCTCTGCTCTAAGCCTTTGCCTGTCTATAACGACTGTGAGGCATGAGCAAGGAATAACTTCCTTTTGCGAGACGCTGAGAAGTTGGGGGTTGGTGTTGTCGCTGCAACCTAACCTATCCTATTCTGACATATCTATAATGTCCGGTTGAGGTGGATTGGGGAGCAGTTGTGATGTGCTAAAAAGTGATTAGTTACATTGGTGATGTGTTCTGTAATCCAGATGTAATAAGGTGATGGGCATGTCAGTAAATGATATTTTGGGGGAAGAATGCATTCCACACTGTATTCCACACTGTACTCTGAGGTAGCTGCATATATTGCTAGCAAGGCACTCCAGAACCCATTTTAGGTATGATTTATCAAAATAATCTTGTTTTAGCCTAATTAAAATTAATAAATACTAAAATAAGTACAGCAATTCTGGATTTTTATAGGAGACTATTCTTTCATCATTTAAAGATACTCGAGTTTTTCTTTATTTTAAAACTACATTAGAGAGAAGGTTCTGTGGTCCTTTGCTGAACCATGATTGCTATAGAACTAAGAGAAAAACATTTATTCTAGCATGGTGGTTTTGCTGAAAGGAAAGAACTTGTCCTGCTTTTTGTCCTTCCTTTCCTTCCTGCCTATCTTCCTTCCTTTTCTCTTGTATTCTTTCATCTTTTCTCTCTTCTATTTCATTCACAGCCCCTCCCTCCCTCTCTCCCTCTCGTCCTCTTTTGTTCCTTTATTCCTTTTTTCATTACATAGACTATAATTTATAAATATTGGTCTATAGGTTAGACATTGAAATAATTTGCACGGAATCTGTTATTAATATACATGTAGGTGTTTGGTAAACAAATATTTCTACAGTAGGTCATGAGGAACTTGTAATCACTTAGTAAGCACTGCTTCATTAATCTTAACAATTTTCTTGTGAGGTTAATTGTGTAGCAATAATTAACCTTCCCTTTGAGTAGGTGGGCTTTTGTCACATTGAGAAGTATTCTTATCTCCCCTGAGAGGCGGGAGAGGAAAAGTAGGCTGTTGTAAACTTTAAATAAGACTCTGTGAGTTACTTAGTGGGGAGGAAATAATTCTTCCGAATGTGAGTGGTGTGCTGGCAAGCTTTGTTCTGCGGGGCTGTGCCTTCCATTTAATTTCCTGGCTTTCTTATTCTCATGAAGTTTGGATTATGATATGCTCATTGATTATAAAAGAGGCTTCAGTAGTCAAAGAATAGTACACATAGGCCATTGAGCAACTAAGAAATTAAATAAACACTTTCTGCTTTTTTTTTTCTTCTTATGTATTGTGAAGGAAATCCAGGGATGGAGTGAATTGTCAGTTTAGTTCCCACATTTGTTTATCTGATCTGTCACACACACACCCACATATACACTTACATGTGAATATATGACATTAAATGCTCACAAGCAGTGTATGCATATATAATTTGAAAAGATAATCATTTTTCAGTAGTTTGAGAATATATTCCCTGTTAAACGGAATTTACTAACTAAATATTTACTAAATATACTTTTAACTAGGGTGATTTATGAGATCATAGGAATAACAAAGAATAAAAATACCTTCTGCAAAGGAAGCTTTAAATTTTAATTAGATTTGTTTGAAAATTCACATGAAGTCTTTGTAATCCATACATGCAGATCAGTATTCTATGGATCTTTTTGTATGTCAGAAATTAAAGTTTTACTTAGGATTTAAGAGTAAATTTTTTGCCAAGTAGGTTTCTAAAAGTGAAAACAAGTGTCAATTTCAAAAGAGAACAAGTTAGTTTTACATTTCTGAGGAAGTCACATATAGTATGTATTAATTACAGTACATATTATTAACAGTCTCACATTCTCTTTGATCATTGATTGTTTCTTGGCAGTTTGT
This sequence comes from Colobus angolensis palliatus, assembly GCF_000951035.1. Taxonomy (NCBI): domain Eukaryota; kingdom Metazoa; phylum Chordata; class Mammalia; order Primates; family Cercopithecidae; genus Colobus; species Colobus angolensis. The sequence continues at coordinate 821,112 of NW_012119744.1, read as the reverse complement.
TACATACTAGATTCTACACATTTCACAGCTATAATTTCAGTTCCGGAATTTAGGAAGGTAATTTTAATGTAAAACAGAAATTGCTGCGAGAGACAACATGTCATAGTGGTTAAGGGTCAGACTCCCTGGGTTCTAGTCCCAATTTCCAGCTCTGTGGCATTGAGACTTTTACACACTTCTCTGAAGATCAGGGTTTTGTTTTGTTCTGTTTGTTTTTGTTTCTGTTTTTCTGTGAAGTGGTGATGACTTCAGTGAAAGAATTGGAAGGCTGAATTAGGAAATGTGTGTAAAATTCTTAGCATAATGTTTGGACTGTGTAGTAAAGGCTCAATAAATGTTAAATTCCATTAATTGGGTAATCCTGGAACCCTTTACTGCAATTAGAATTCTTTATTACAACAAATAAAATTTTGATTCATAATAAAAAGTAATCAATTTCTTTAATTGACCTCAGAGAAATTAAAATGCCTCCTGGACTGTTAAGTCCTCAGAAATGTATTGCACCTTTAATTCTTTATTTCCTCTGAATACTCATGCACATGAGAAAAAATGTCTGAGTTAAGACATGTCTATTCTTTAGTCTTCATTTCAAATATCCACCACTGTTTACAGTATCACCACTTTTTCCTTTTAAAACAGACTAGTCAGTTTTATTTAGAGATTGTTTGAAAAAGGGTGATTGCCCCAAATGATGGTTTCCTGAAGACCAGGATAGACTAACCAAGAAAAGGCAAGTATATTTTGGCCACCTAACTTCTTCTTCTGAGTATTTTTCTGTAAATAGGGATGTCACTTTGGACTAGTCCTTTCTCAATCATGTTGAAGTTTAAATATATTTACTTTAATTGGTTAAATCAAGTTAAAAATCTCTATTCTGATTTTTTCCTAAGGATTGGTATGCATGTTAAAAGGAACCAAAGTATCATTTATGTCTTGGCCTGCATTGAATGCCTTTTTCCTCCTGAGCAGAGTCAATTGAAAAATATCTTGCTTGCTGCCTCCTTTTTTTTTTCATTTTTTAACATTTATTCTTAGGCTTAATGTAGGAAAATAGCAATGAAATATATATCCATATTCTATTTTTTAAAAGATCATACTGTTTTACTTTCAATTTTATGAAACTTTTACTTTAGATATTACAAACAAGAGAATTAGAAATGTGACGTTAGATTTTTAACTCTCTGTAGTCCTTTGTGTTCGGAAGAGCATTTGGATTAGAAAACCGCCTTCTGGACGAGATTTTGCCATTACTCTGTGAACAAATTCAGGCAAGTCACATAATCTCTTAGAGAGAAATTCAGTTTGCTCAGTTATAAAGATCAAAATGATCGTCTGTAACACACTGAATTGTGTGGAAAGTATAATACACATGAAATCTATTTAGCAAAATGAAAACCAGCATGCAAAAATGTTGTCGTAATTATTATTATTGCCAACATAAACTTGTAAATTTGTTCACGTTTATTCGTTTAGTTCATTGGCCTGTATGTATGTGAAATAAGGGTCCAGTCCTTTGATGATAAATATCACACATTGTTGGATAGATTTGCTGAGTTTGACATTTTAAAGTAAGACTCTGATCTTCTGTTAGGAAAACATTCATTTCTTTGGTTTTCCTTTTTACTTTCTATATTAGTGGAAGCAATGAGTTTCGGCTTCATATATACATATTTCAGAGTTCCACTCCCAACCCTGCTTTCCACTAGCTTTGTGACCTTTGCAGTTTGCTTCATAGTTTGGTTCATAGAAGATATGAACTATATTTTCTGCATCTGCAAAATAGAAATCATATCTATTCTTTCTTAATATAGTCTGTACAAAAAGCAATATTAAGATTAATGCACAAATAATGCAGAAGTGGGAAGTTCTCTTAATTCAGGTTTTTAAAGTAATCTAAAACGTTAAGTTTTAGGTTGCCCACAGAAAATGAAGTATAATGACTTCAATTTTATTCACTTCCAGTTTTACTCATCTGTAGATGAAGATCAGAAATATAATGAGTTACTTTATAAAGGCCTCCACTTTTACACCAGTCAGACAAGCAGCCTGAAAATAAACACAGCCTTTCTGTCCTTGTGTTTCCTGGGAAAGTCAAGAGTTAGCATTAAAGGAAAATGAGTACAAATGAAGATTTATCAAAAAATTTCCCCAAGTGCTAAAAACAAAAACGGTCTGGGAGATATTGTAGTTTTACGGAACTATTTGTTTTCTGTAGAGGCCAAAGCCTATTTATAAATAAGCCTAGGTCTCAGTGCCATGTCATGTAATTAAGAATTGAATGTATTAATCTTTAAGGAATGCAAATTAGGTAAATTTTACATCAGTAAAAATTTTTAAACAGATGAAAATATGGAAACCTGTTAATAGAGCTTCAAAATTTTATGCTATGTTTTTGCATCAGTCTTGAAAAGACTACAGATTGGTATCTGTTCTCCTCTGTAGGTGATAGGTGGGACTATTTCAGAGGACAAATGTGATCAGGCAGCTGGCCATGGTTTTGTTCTGATAGGATTACTCAGCAGATTTAGTAGATGAACTAAACATTTTCCTATTACTTCCTACTTAAAATACTTACTCAACTTTTAAAGTTTTATCAAACCTTAGAATTTGTAAACACTTTTTTAAAACACTCAGTTTTGTGCCTTTGAACAAGTGTAGCAAAATTAGTAGGTGAAACTATATGCAAATTTTTATAGATCTTTGCTTAATTCAGGTAATAGCCTAATATATTTATTTTGATTAATTATAGCTTGCTACAACTGGCATTGCACAACTTAACCCCAAATGTGTAGACTTTTCTGTTAACCTGGCATCTATGGGAAATGGCTATTTTAGTAATCTGTTAAAGGAAATTTACCATCTGTGGTAGTTTTGAGAATTCAAATGGAACAAACAGCAGACTTCTAAGCCCATACTTTGTATTTACTTATTTGTATAGTTCATAATCACAATACTAATGAATTATTCCTGTGTGTCAGATAAAATTTTAAATATTAACTCTTTCAAACTTCCTAAGAGCCCCCATGAGATAACTATTATTATTACTTTTGTTTTCTGGATGCGAAGACTGAGACACAGAAAAGTTAAGTGACTTGCATAGTATCACATTGAGAAGAGGTAGAGCTGAATTCAAGTTCATTCTCTGAACCCTTACACTATACCACCACTCTGTAAAGATACATTTAACACAATATTATTTAAAAACTCAAAAAGAGCTTATCCTATCTTTTGTAACTGTAGGATGGTTTCAAATAGAAAAGAAAAATATATTTTAAATTGTGCAAAGTACATCTCCAGATGTGCTTAGTGGCCTCTGTCTGGTAATGCTTCTTCCAATGCTTAGTGTTTTCCAAGCTATAGCCTGCATGTATCCTCACTAATAAAAGGACGTTCTTTAACCAAGCCTATTGCTCAAAGAATTCTGCAATCTCATGTCTCACAGAAAACCTCTAATTAATAAAAAAAATGGAGTATTGATTTCGACCTGCTATGAGGCATGCAAAGCTTGCTTTTTACTCACTAATACAAAGTTTTCTGAATTGCTACATTTTAAATTAGTATACATATTTATTTAGATATAAGTTTAGTCTATTGTTAACATTTTGTTTTAGAAAACATTAAATGTCTTAGGTTACAGGGGCATAGGTGTCAAAGGCTTTGCAGTTTAATTACCTTGAACTTTACTTAGCACCACATTAACAACGAGGTGCTTAATCTTTTCTGTAATTATGATTATGGAAGATCAAAATAAAACTAGAATTACAATGGTCTTTTCTTGTGCAAGTTAATGATTTTAAGTTGGTAAGATGTCATTTCTATTAGACAAAAATAATTTATAGTTAGATTAGGCATCTCTAGTACCAGAAGATACAGGATACCTATAAAAGAAAGCGGTGAAAAGTTCATTCCCTGGCTTAGAGAATATTTTATTTAATTTTTGTCTTTAAAATAATTTTCATAAGTTCTTTTGTAACTCTCAACTTTTATTTACCTGAGAACCAAAAATAAATATCATCCTAATAGAAAAAAGAATAAATCCTGATCCATTCTAACTGAAATAATTTTTTTGCGGAATTTTCTTAATTGTAGTAACAATTACTGAAAATCAAGTTGATGCAATTTTTTAATGATAAGTGATTCCATGTTTTAGGGATGTGATGGTTTCCTCAGAGGAAGTATTCTAAACAAAATTATTTTTCTTGATAAAAAGAAGAGCTACTTCATTTTTTCTAAAAAAAAAAAAAGAAAATTCAGAGAACGTATATAGGTCATTGTCAGTAAAAAAAATAGAAGAAAATAGAACAAAATTAATTATCTGTAAAGTACATAAGATGATTTGAAGTTTCCATTTTTTCCTTATTTATTTTGTTTTCTTGATTTTCTTTCATATTTACATATGCTAAGAAAGCATATTTCCCCACATATTTATAATGACTTTTATTGATTTTTTAATGTAATTTGTAACTATTACATTTACATTACAATGCAAATATATATCCTGTCATCTAAAATGAATTATTTTTATATTTCATCTTTTTAAAAGTTGTATTTAAATTACTCCAAAATTCTTATGTCATGTGAATTATGTGAAAGGACTTTAGGTACATGATTAAAAATATTCTAGCATTTGCTTAATTTAACAAATTAAGAAGAAGAATTTAGAAAACCATTCCAGGGCAATTTACTTGTTTTGAACATCTGGTTAACAGCTGGAGTAATGAAACTTAACACAGCGGTAACCATCTTTTACACTGATCCTCCATGCACACACAACTGCTAGGAAGGATTAACTACTATTAATTCTTGCTTTCTTTTGCCATGGTGATTTTCCTTGGAAAACAAATTCATAATCCTTTACTGTAGAGTAGCTGAAATTTACATGCATAATATGAATATCACAGATTAAAACCATACTTCAATTTAATATAAATACAACAAAGAAAGCCGGTTCTTGAAGTTAATACAGATAATTATGATAAATGTCCTTGAAATTCGTATAAGCACATTTTAGGCAATAAACATAGTAACAGCCAATGTCATATTCAGCACAAATTAATGTTGAATTGACTAGATAAAGACTAGGCTCACACCCTTTCAGGTGTTTAATATATTTGTTAGATTATACATTTTATAATATATTCTATATAATAAGTACAGTATTTACTGTATATTTTAGTACTAAGTGTTTTTACCTTTTTTAGTGAATCTTTTTTGTGTATCAGTTCCTTTGTTTTCATTTAGTATGTTGATACTTCGGGATGCTTTCAATGGAAAGTGTTAAATGAGGCTGCATTCTCAGATTGCAGGGAAAAAGTTACTTTTCTAATTTAATTTTTAAAATAAATAAGCCTTATACACACAATTACCTTGTGTAGGCAATACCAGAAGTTAATGATGTGAATTCCCCTTTCAAGGTACAAACCATTCAGAGTCACTCAAATTAATATTCCATCCTTTTAACATTTTACTTCCATATATCCAAATTTCTAGGCTTATTAATAGAATATTGTATATTGTAGGCTTATTAATAGAATGACAATAAAGATAAGATTGAAACACTTGTAAAGGAAACCATGATGGACTTCTTTTAAAATGTCTCATCTCTAGCTAAATGCTTCAGTTACATAGCAAGGGATGTTGTTTTATAATTACTCTTACACAGTAATTCCAATTTTTAAGATCTTATCAGCAAATAGGATTGAGTTTCGCCATAAGTTTCTTCTCTTCAGCAAAACGTTAATTTAACTCACTCTATGTTACAATAGTTATGGATGGCAGGCATGTACACAATTTATATGAAATGAGCTGGATAAACGACTGTCAGAAAATCATGATTCTTAGTGTTTTCTTTCTTCTTAGTCTAAAATCACTTTGCAAAAATTATATATTTGTATATATTTGTTTATAAATATATAATTACTAACATATATAAAGCATCACAGAGTGAAGTAGTGTACTAAGAGTTCAATGATTTTATATACAAAAACTGTGTTTTGGACCTTAATTTTTCAAGAAGTGCCTCTAGGTATGGCATTACATGAGATAGTAATGGCAGACAGGATTTATTTGTGTATTATATCATTAGCCTTCAAGTCAGAGCTATTGAATATAAATAGGGAATATATTTAATAAATACCGAAAATGAGAAGATTATTTAAGATTTTTGCCATTTTGGGGAAGAAACAAACATTATAGGTGGCTATATATATATATTTATGGCTTATATCTATTTGGATTTAGATTGGACTTTGGATGATTGGCAGGAATGTAATTTGAGTGAAGGAAACAGCTTTAAATAAAGCTAAGTAAATAAAGGCTAGGTGCTTTTGATTTTAATCTAATGGTAGTAGGGGGACTTCAGAAGGAATTTGTGATCAGGGTGGAGGGAGACAGGCAAATAGTTATCATGAAGGAGGTACAGGTTGGGTGAAATTTAAGCTATATCTGGGAAGGGGAGTAGGGAACCAGATGCCTTAATGGGACCATGATGAGGCTTCTGCAGTAATCCAAAAATAAATTGATTACAACAGAAGTAATTGAAAAACAATGATGAAAAGCAGTGTTATCAGTTTGAAACATTTAAAGTGGCAAGGGGTCATAAAGTTTTTAAATAAAGTACCAGAGGGAAATAAAAGGCTTCACTTTTGATGTTTGTGATATTGGCACAAGTCAGGAATTTGCAAAGGGGAGCTGGTTCAAGTTGAGCCAAGTATGGTGCAGAAATGATGAGTCTGAGGTTTTGGCAGATAATTAAATTGGCAATGTCCTGTGAAAAAACAGATAGAATTTGATATTATAGCTCTGTCACTTAATGGCTATGGATTTACCACATAACAAATTAATAAATCTGAGCAGCTTAGAATAGTCCCTTTCATGTAATTTTAGTGCTTACTAATTTTGGGGAAAATATGAAACCACTGGAGAGGGGAGTCTAAAGTAATTTTCAGGGGTAAATTTATTTTACATGATCAATAATGAAAACAATGTAAGATAAAGAGAGAATTTAAGTGAAGTTCCCAGGATAGGGTGAGATTTTGGGTTTATTCCAGAGTAGTCAAATATTGAAAAGAAAAATCATAATTCTAAGGCTTAAGGAATGTTTGTCGAGTAATTAAAGCTGTGGTCACAGGTCATGCGATTTAGAAGTTGTATTAAAAATTATTTTTAAAAATGTCTTTCCATATTTGTTAAACAATTGCTTTAGGAATCTGAGTTAAATTAAAGATAAAAGTTGTATTCTAGTGTCTGTACACAAAAGTGATAAATGAGTATGTCTCAAAACAATATTCGAATATAAAATTCATCTACTGTAGAAACTTTAGAACACAAAATCATCTATAAAAATGTTATTTGTAGCTTAAAAAAATCAATTATGCATATATATTAATGTTATCCCAAGAGAATCATAAAAATAGTGTTTGGTACCTTTCTTTATTGACTTTATTTAACAAATTAACTACAAAACCACTATTTTAGAACTACTCCCCTTCCCAGGGAAAATGGGAAGACAAAAATAATTAACGCCCAAGGTTTCCAGAATTGCTATTATCATATTATAATATACAGTATAAATTTCTTTTCAGATATTATATAAACTTTTTGTTTAAATAGATTATAACTTTCCAGTAAACTCATTACGTCAGCTTTCAACAACGTTATACGGAAATCAGCTTTCAATTATGTTATATGGAAAAGTAAATTGAAATACATAAGATAAACATTTAAGCAACTTTTATTTTATTTTGACTTACCTCTGTTATTTCAATGAATTTAAATTCATTTCATAAATAAATACAAAGAAGACTAAATTTTGAGTAAGAGTTTTCATTGTATTTGTAAACAATAAATTATAGTTTGTATTCATCATGTAATTTTTACTACTCTTCTCCATTAGACCCATTTTGAAAAGTTTTTGGAAGTGCTTCCTGATTTTTAAATCAAGTTTTCATTTAGATTTAAAAAAATGCATGATTTACCAAATTTGCATTATAAATCATGTAAAATACAAAATTATATTCTAGTACTTGAAAAATATTTATATTTTATTAATTATTTTTGGAATTTTAAACTTGAGATTCATAGGATAAAAACATACATTTGAGTTTATGCAACCAATTTTGTACCTTTTTAAATTGTGTATATTTGCTTACATCTGCCATTAGTATCCATGTGTGTTTTGCCCATAGAAGGCAATGCATTTCAGAACTTCAGGGTTAATATGAAAAAAAAAAAAATTGCCTTTAAAGAATTGCCTGCTTGAACTTTTGCCTTCATTCCTTAGAAGCCATGAATAGAAATTTTTGAAGCTTTGAATAGAAATAATTTCAAAGTGGCAGAAATTCTACAACTATCAATGAGCAAGTTGCCTTGATTTCATCATGACTTAAATATGAAAAGCCGAAGAGAGCATTTGACTTTCTACTGTTTCTTCCTCATCTAGAAACTTCGTTATTAAATATGTGAAAGTCAAATATGACTCAAGTATTTTATCATGCTACACATTGTGATCTTTAAAGTTACATTATCTATAAATTACAAGTAGCCCAACTAAAACATCTGCAGTGTGGTATTTTTGTGCAATTTAATTTTCACTAAAAGAATGAGAGTCAATAGGAAAGTCACCATCAGCAAAATTTGAATGTAGAAATTTCATTCATGGGATAAAAGAATTATCTTAAAATGGAGTCGAATATGTTGAATGATATTTATCCTTTTTAAAATGGTAAGTGTTCTCATTTGTCTTAATTTACTTTTATTTCTCATAGTATCCTACATTTTTAGAGTATAATAAATAATTTAATTTTAAGCACATTTTTTACAGTAACATCATTACTGAAAGCTGATGTACCCTCATTCTCAATTACTGATTTTTTTAGTAGTATGAAAGTGTTCGAGATGTGTTTGATATTATATTTAGGATAGAATATTGTTATAGATGGAATGTTTTTGTCGTCCTTCAATTCATATGTTGAAATCCTAATCCCAATGTGATGCTATTTGGAGCTGGGGACTTTGGGTCACAATTAGTTCATGAGAATGGAACTTTTGTGAATGAGATTATTGCCCTTAAAAGAAGAGGTCAAAGAGCTCGCAAGTTCTCTTTCTGCCATGTGAGTAATAGAGAAGTCAGTGGCTAGGAACATGGAAGAGGGTCCTCACCAGAACCTGACTATGCTGACAACCTGATCTCAGACTTCTGCCTCCCAGAACTATGAGAAATACATTTCCGTTGCTTATCAGCCACCAAGGCTATTGCGCTCTGTTATACATTTAAAAATGTACAATTAAATTATTATTGACTACAGTCACCCTGTTGTGCTATAAAATAGTATGTCTTATTCATTTGTTCTAACTATTTATTTTGTACCCATTAACCATCCGCATCTACCCCTCAATCCCCCACTACCGTTCCCTGCCTCTGGTAACCATCCTTTTACTCTCTATGTCCGTGAGTTCAATTGTTTTGATTTTTAGATCCCACAAATAAGTGAGAACATACCATGTTTGTCTTTCTGTGCCGAGCTTATTTCACATAACATAATAATCTCCAGTCTCACCCACGTTGTTGTAAATGACAGGATCCAGCTTTTTTATGGATGGATAATACTCCATTGTGTGTATATATATATTACATATATATATTACATACATATATAACATATATATATATACGTATATCAAATTTTCTTTATCCATTCATTTTTTGATGGCCACTTAGGTTGCTTCCAAATCTTAGCTATTATAAACAGTCCCGCAACAAACATAGGAGTGCTGATATCTCTTCGATGTATTGATTTCCTTTCTTTTGGGTATATACTCAGCGGTGAATATGGTAGCTCAATTTTTAGATTTTTACAGAACATCCAAACTGTTGTCCACAGTGGTTTTACAAACTTATATTCCCACCAACAGTGTATGAGACTTCTGTTTTCTCCACATCCTTGCTAGCTGTTATTATTGTCTCTTTTTGATATAAGCCATTTTAACTGGGGTGAGATTATATCTCATTGTAGTTTTGATTTGCATTTCTCTGATGATCAGTGATACTGAGCACCTTTTAATATGCCTGTTTGCCATTTGTATTCTTTCATTGTATTTGAGAAATGTTTATTCAAAACTTTTGCCCATTTTTTGATTGGGTTATTGGATTGTTTTCTTATATAGTTGTTTGAATTCCTTATATATTCTGATTATTAATCCCTTGCCAGATGGGTAGTTTGTAAATATCTTCTCCTATTCTGTGAGTTGTCTCTTTACTCCTTTGATGTGCAGAAGCTTGTTCTACTGGATGTGAGCCCATTTATTTTGCCTTGGTTGCCTGTGCTTGTAGAGTCTTGCTCAAGAAACTTTTTGCTCAGACCAATGGCCACAAGATTTCCTCCAGTGTTTTCTTGTACTTATTTCATAGTTTGAGGTCTTAGATTTAAGTGTTTAATTCATTTTTATTTGATTTTTATACTTGATGAGAGATAGGGATTTAGTTTCATTCTTCTGCAGTTTTCCCAGTATCATTTTTTGAAGAGACTGTCTTTTTTCTCCAATGGATGTTTTTGGCACCTTGTTGAAAATGAGTTCAGTATAGATGTGTGGGTTCTCTCTTCTGTTCCATGTGTCTATGTCTCTGTTTTTTATGCCAGTACCATGCTGTTTTGGTGACTATAGCCCTGTAGCACAATTTGAAGTTAGGTAATGTGATTCTTCCAGTTTTGTTCTTTTTGCTTATGATAGCTTTAGCTTTTCTGGGTCTTTTGTGGTTCCATATAAATTTTTGGATTTTTTTTTTCTGTTTATGTAAAGAATGTCATTGGTATTTTGATAGAGATTTCATTGAATCTGTAGATTGCTTTGAGTAGTATGGACATTTTAACAATATTGATTCCTTCCATCCATGAACATTGAATATTTTTCAATTTTTTGGTGTCCTCTTTAATTTCTTTCATCAATATTTTAGTTTTCTTTACGGAGATCTTTCACTTCCTTGGTTATGTTAATTCCTGAGTATTTAATCTGATGTGTGGTTATTGTAAATGGGATTCCTTTTTAAATTTATTTTTCAGATTGTTCACTGTTGGTGTATAGAAATGCTACTAAATTTTGTATGTTGATTTTGTATCCTGCATCTTTACTGAATTGTTATCAGTTCCAATAGTTTTCTGGGGGATCTAGGTTTTTCTAAATATAAGATTATATCATCTGTAAACAAGGATAATTTGATTTCTCTCTTTCCGATTTGGATGTCCTGTGTTTCTTTCTCTTGTCTGGTTACTCTAGGTAGGACTTCTAATACTATGTTGAATAACAGTGGTGACAGTGAGTAATCTTGTTGTTTTCCAAATCTTAGGGGAAAGGATTTCAGTTTTTCCCCATTCAGTATGACACTAGCTGTGGGTCTGCCATATATCGCCTTTACTGTGTTGAGGTATATTCCTTCTATCTCCAGTTTTCTGAGGGTTTTTATCATGAAGGGATTTTGAACTTTATCAAATGCTACTTTCAGCATCAATTAAAATGATCATTTGGCTTTTATCTTTTATTTCTTGTTATGGTGTATCATATTGAGGGATTTGCATATGTGGAATCATCTTTGCATCCCAGGAATAAATCCCACTTAGTCATGATGAATGTTCTTTTTAATGTATTGTTGAATTTGATTTGCTATGATTTTGTTGAGGATTTTTCCATCAATAGTCATCAGAGGTGTCCTGTAGGTTTTTGTTTTGTTTTATTTTGTTTTGATGTGTCTTTGTCTGGTTTTGGCATTAGGGTAATACTGGCCACATATAATAAGTTTGAAAGTATTTCCTCCTCCTCTCTTGTTCAGAATAGTTTGAGTAGGATTGATATTAGGTCTTCTTTAAATATTTGGTAGAATTCAGAAGTAAAGTCATAAGTCCCAGGCTTTTCTTTACTGGGAGACTTTTAATAATTGCTTTGATCTTGTTTGTTATTGGTCTGTTCAGGTATCGGATTTCTTTCTTGTTCAATCTTGGTAGGTTGTATGCATCTAGGAATTTGCCCATTTCTTCTAAATTTTCCAAGTTATTGTCATTTAGTTGCTCATAGTAGTCACTAATGATTTTTTGAATTTCTGCAGTATCAATTATAATGTCTTTTTTCATCTCTGATTTTATTTATTTGAATCTTCTCTCTTTTTTTTCTTAGTCTGGCTAAAAGTTTGTCAATTTGTTTAACTTTCCAAAAATCCAACTTTATGTTTGCTTGATCTTTTGTATTACTTTCTTCATTTCAATTCCATTTGTTTCTGATCTGATCTTTCTTATTTCTTTTCTTCTACTGATTTTTGGTTGGGTTTGCTCTTGCTTTTCTGATTCTTTTTTTAAAATGCATCACTAAACTGTTTATTTGATGTCTTTCTTCTTTTTTGATGGATGCACTTGCAGCTGTAACTTTCCTTCTGAGTACTCCTTTTACTGTATCTCATTGGTTTTTATATGTTATGTTTCCACTATCATTTGTTTCAAGAAATTTTTTACTGAGAAAATATTTAATAAAATTTAACTTGATGAATGGATAAGACCCTTTTATATTCCAAGAAAAATCTTCATATTTACCTTTGGTATCAAAGATCATAGGGCTGCCTGGTATACAGGAGTGTGCGATATCTGGGTTGAGCTTACCTTGAAATGAGGTTACTGCCTACTGCAGAGTTTGATAGTTAAGATTATGTGTCAAGTTGGCTAGTACATGGTACCCAGGTTTTGATCAAACCCTAGTCTAGATGTTGCTGGGAAGGTTTTTTTTTAATGTAATTAATATTTGAGTTAGTAGACTTTCATTAAAGTAGATTACTCTCCGTAATATGTGTAGGCATCATCCAGTCAGTTGAAGCCTTCTAAGAAAAGACTAAGGTCTCCCCGCAAAAAAAAGACTTCTGCTTCCAGATTGTCTTTGAACTGGAGCTGCAATATCAACTCTTCCCTGCGTCTTCAGACTGCAGGAATGCCCTGCAGATTTTATACTTGCTAGCCTCCAAAATTATGTGAGCCAAAATTCCTTAAACTGAATTTCTCTGTCTCTCTTTCCCCACCCCCTCCCTCTCTCTGTGTATATACATACGTGTGTGTTTGTGTCTGTCTATGTGTATGTTTGTGTGTGTATGTTAAGTGCAATAATAATGAAATGACAATAACAATTAAAGTCACTTTCCAGGGTTTGAATGGGAATACAAATAACTGAAAATAAGAAGAGATTCTTATCCCCGGTAGATAAGTTCCCTCATTTCCCTTTCTGACTAATAGACAGCATAGAAGGAATTGAGGGAACTAACCTACCAAGTTCAAGAATCTCTGTTTACTACTAGTTATTACTTCACATACAAACCCTGGGAAGTAAGTTTAATTACTATTGCCATTTAACAGGAGAAAAACTCACTCCCAGAAAAGATAGTATGTACAGCAGTGTGTGGTATGAAGCAGTGCTGAAAACTCAGTGTTATCAGTCTTCATAACCTCTGCTATTCTCAGATTATCTTGCTACCTGCTGTTTGTGAGAGGAATTGTTTGACTATCCTTGTATTAGCTAGAGAGAGAGAGCAGTGTGTTCCTGAAATAAAAGAGACTCTGGAAACTAGAAGAGGACAAAAGATAAAACCTTAACATGTTATTGAAAACCTACGTAATTGTCACTGGGGTTTTACTAGCAATCTTGATCCTGCTACTTCCCTTAATTTCAGAGATGATGAAACAATTTCCCCAGTCTTTTTTTAAAGGCTTTTTTTCCAGACTCTTATTTTTTGTTACCCATTCTTGAACTTTGGAAGGTTTTTATTTCTAAATGTATTGTCTAATTCTCCTGAAGCAGGTTTCACATTTGGATATTTCATTAAGATTGGCCTAGGACAAATCTTTGTCCTTCAAATGGAGAGTAAATAGGGACTATTTACTTCCTATTCTGCTATCTCTATGTGCCTTTGAGTGAGAATAATTCCTGGAAGAGTTGCCAAAATTATAGTACCCTTGGGGAAAGGAAATTTAAAATAATTAGATTTCTTATACTATAAAATAAGGGACAGCCTTCAAAGTCCAAAGCCAAAGCCATTTGTAAAGATCTCTATTATTTAGAAGTTCCTTGGAAAGCATCTCACACCTATTTTTAGAATCATAGGATACGATGACCTTAAGACATCATACTCAGGCAATTTATCTGAGGCTGTCTGAGTGGCTGGCATCTTACATGGTTAGAGAGAGAGAGGATTTTCTGATGTTAATAGTGTGCTTTCTTTGATTGATTTTTGTTTGGAATGCTGTCAAAATATTTTAGGTAAAAACATGAGTTAGTTGCAACATAACATGATTTTAACAGCTAAAACTTTGAGACAACACGAAACATTGTAAGACAATAGAAGGGAATTTTTTCACCACAAATAGAGATAAAAATATTATACATTAAAAATGCAACCACTTTTACACAAACATGTATAAATAAATATACTAGGTGTCACGGGGGAAATTCAAATGAAAATCTTATTTTTCTATTTTTGAGATGTTTACCATTTATTAGACATGACAAAGCAAATACAAAGCACATGTTAAAAGAACTAGAATTTAATCACAGCTTGAAAGAGCTATAAATACGGTACTACTCTTGGTTTATCATGCAAAGGGAAAATGTATTTCAAGTCCAGGTAACCTATGAGCTGTACCTTGAAGGACATTTTGTATTTCAACATGTTTTAGATGTGCCGAAACTCTTCCAGGAAGAACTCTTGCAGTCTATAGAGATGCAAAGAACAAAAGGAAGAAGAGAACGGCATTCATTTGAAGCCAACACAAAAGTAGTAGCTGAAATAATTTTTCCAGAGTGCCATAAGCAGTTAAGTAAAGGAGGCAAAATTTAATTCAAAGTGTTTCTAGTTTCAAATCATCTGTTTTTCTAAAACTATATTGGAAGAGCAGAGAAGCATTCTCAGGGCTCATAGATTCTACCTGGATTATAGGGTATGGATCAGTGTAAAATATAAAATAGGGAAGTTAGTTTAAAGATGATGTTTTGGACCGTGGTTCAGGGGATGTCCTTATTGTGTCTAGCTGATGTGTTTCAGGCTCTTCCTTCAATATGTATTGTGAATAGTGAGATTTATTACATAGTCCTAACATTGATGCAGTTTAGTTGCATGTCGATGGTGTTGTTGGGAAAAAAGGTAATATTTTCTTCTGAACTCATGGTTAGAAAGGGCAGGAGAAGCCAGAAGTGAGATATCTTCTATCCTCCTTAGACATATTTACATTACCTCTTCCAGGTTTGCATATTGCTTACAATCAATACAGAGAAGAGAAAACAAAGGAAATATGTGATAAGTTGATAAAATACTGGACAAAATGTAAATTCTGGCCCCAAAGCAATAACAAAATAGAACATAGTGAAACAAGTATACGAAAGATTTAAAACTGGAGATACAGAAGATCCAAAGCAAGGAGAAAAAATGAAATTATTGTAACGGGGCTTAAAATTCAAAAAAATCGTATCTAGAACTAAGAAATTAACTTGAGTGAAATTAATGTTAGAATACAAACAAAATTGAAATCAACATGAAGGAAGAGGCTAAAGCATGCACATATGATTGAAAGAGCAAGACAACTCACAGGAAAAGCTAAAAATCAAGTAGAAGCAAGATTTTGACTAGAAAGAAGCAGCATGAGTGAATGGATGGAACTGGAAAAAAGATCTGCAGAGATTTCACTGCATGGGGAGTTTCCATCGCCAGGGCACCAGCTTCTCCAGTTACCTTCCCCTGTAAGTGGGACCACAGGCCTTCCTGTGGAAGGGCCCTCAGTGACTAAGCAGCATACTCTGCTTTTCTCATTTCTCCCTGGTGGCGAAGCTTCAGACAAGGTCTTCAGTCATTCTCTTATTTGGAACCGTCTCCCAATCATCAAAATTCCAAATCAGTAGAAATTGAAGAATCTGCTTTTTATGAAACCACTGCTACTCTAATCTTTTTATCCTCGTATTTTTCTAATTACACGTATCACTATTTACCTCCATTTTATCTTTCACTTAAAATACTATTTGCTTTTCTTTGCCTCATTTTAACATTTAGATAAAAAAAAATTTGTATGTATTTATACAAAGTGCTTCAACTTAAATAGTACTGTACTTTAAAAGAGAGAATGAGGCCGGGCGCAGTGGCTCAGGCCTGTAATCCCAGCACTTTGGGAGGCTGAGGTGGGCGGATCACGAGGTCAGGAGATGGAGACCATCCTGCCCAACATCGCCAAACCCCGTCTCTACTGATAATACAAAAAAAATAGCTGGGCGTGGTGGCGCGTGCCTATAATCCGTTACTTGGGAGGCTGAGGCAGGAGAATAGCTTGAACCAGGGAGAGGGAGGTTGCAGCGAGCCCAGATCATGCCACTGCACTCCAGCCTGGCGACAGAGCCAGACGCCGTCTCAAAAAAAAAAAAAAAAAAAAAAGAGAAAGAAGTTGACTTCAAAAAAAATTTAGTTGTTTCTTAAACGAAAGTCTGCCATTTTTATGGATGGTATTATCGTTCTAGAATGCTAATGCAATAACGACATTGCAATGAAGCTAATTCATAGCCAGAGAACTCCTGTTTAAGCGCCTACCTATGTTGTGAATCTGTTTCAGGCCACATTTTTGTGAACTTTGCTTTTGTTTCCTAATATTTCTATAGTCCTGCATTTCCAGCTAGACTGTGTAATCCCCTAGGACAGGGACAGTATATTTTATGTCCTCCATAGCTCTTTGTACAGTGCTGAGTAAAATGACTTTTTAATGAATGTGTGGTGAATTAGTGATCTTATGTGCATATAACAAGACTCATGTGGCACCTCTAAATTACCAAGGGTTTCAACCTACAGTTAAACGAAAGTGACTAGCTTTCTTGAAAAAAATAAGCTTTTTCTAAATTCTAATAGTCCCTAATCCAATTTGCAAAACAGACAAGCAAAAAATAAAAAAATAAAAAATAAAATAAAACACAGTTACTCAGGAGCCAGCCATTTCAGAATGTTGTTTATTCAGTTGCATTTTGCTGATTTATTCCAGAAATCTTAAATAATTCCTGTGTAGTGCACATCTTTTCGTTTTGGCAGAGATATACATAAAGAGTAAGGACTCCATACATTAGTATTTGGCAAGAATACTTACTATATTGGTGAGGTTCCGTTGTTTATTTTATTCAGATATTTGTATTTCTTAAAAGCCTTACACGGAACACTGTGTGTATTATGTAAAACTGAAAGTTTATTCTTTATGCTGCATATGGTTTTCTTTTCCTAACTAGTAAAAGATGTACTGTCCTCAGTGCATTTCTACTGGCTCTGGTTCAATGCAAATCTTTGATAACTTAGTTTTCTTAAGAATTATTTTAAGTTGTTTACTTCTTGTCACTGCAGACTCTAGCTTAGAATCTGCTTCTTGAGATCTCACTACTTTGCCATTATACAGTCTTTCTTTCCCCCAACTTGAATATTTCAACGGATCATTCAGAATTTATTGATAAAAATAGGATCGTAGGAATTTCTTTCTTTCTTTTTTTTTTTTTGACAGGTCTCACTCTGTTGTTCAGGCTGTAATACAGTGGCATGATTTCAGCTCACTGCAACCTCTGCCTCCTAGGTTCAAGGGATTCTTTCACCTCAGCCTCCTGAGTAGCTGGGACGGCAGGCCCGCACCAACACACTGGAAGAATTTTTGTATTTTTTGGCAGAGAGGGAGTTTCACCATGTTGGTCAAGCTGACCTCAAACTCCTGATCTCATGATCCAACACACTGGGCTAATTTTTATAATTTTTTGTAGACAGGGAATTTCACCATGTTGGCCAGGCTTGCCTCGAACTTCTGACCTCAACTGATCTACCGGCGAAAGTAAGGAATTTTTAAAGGATTTCAAGTAATGATCAAGTGGGTGCTACATAAAAAGGACACATCCAATTTTTCTTCATTTACTTTATTCATGATTTACTTTTAATTTGATGAGATATCACCCTGAAAAAATAGCCATGTTGATAATCCATTCATTAATAAAACATTAGAAAGTGCCATATTTCTTTAGATTATGAGAAGTCAAAAGGCAGGCCAAAGTGTCTGTGCTCTCTAATGATCTTTGGTCTTTATTTTCTTCACCAATTTAAAATACATGTTCAGGCCTCGGGTGCTGTGGCTTATGCTTGTAATCCAACTCTTTGGGAGGCCAAGGCAGGCTGATTACTTAAGGCCAGGAGTTTGAGACCAGCCTGGCCAACATGGTGAAACCCCATCTCTACTAAAAATACGAAACTTAGCTGGGCGTGCTAATTTTGGTGTGCATCTGTAGTCCCAGCTACTCGGGAGTCTGGAGGGAGGAGAATCTTTTGAACCTGTGAGGTGCAGGTTGCAGTGAGCCGAGATCACGCCACTGTAGTACAGCCTGGGTGACAGAGCGAGACTCTGTCTGAAATAAATAAATGGATAAAGCACTATGCCAGCATTTCCGTAAGACAACATGTGCCCATGGCCTGCAGCATCTGCAGCCTTATCCATCAGTATTAATGAATCCTTCCATTTAAAACTTCAGTCTATACTGACCACAGTGGCTTTGATAAAAACAGGAAGGTCAACATTATTTTCAAGTGAGAAAAAGTAAACAACAATCAACTTGAGGAGGCATAGCCTTCTCCTTTATCACAAGTCCCACTCCTCCCAGTAAGTATGATGCATAGACATTGTCCAGCCCTCCAGCCCTTATCAACTGTTGAGATTGTGATCCTTGCTTTAGAACATATAAAAGATAGTTGGATATAATGAAAACCTGTGAGGGGTAAAAGCTGACTTCATTCAGAATATGAGTGTAATCAAAGTTTGGGTGAAGTAAATGATCTGCAATTGAGGAATATATCCAGGTTTAGATCATTTAAAGAATTCCTACCTTTGGATCTAACAGCCAGTTTTGCATCTATTTTTTTTTGTGTGTGAATTGCTCATATTCATTTAATTTCACTTGATTTTTGTTACATAAGATTGATAGTATTGTTATAAAAATAATAACACTGCATTGATTCCAGGAGTCAGTGAAACTCTTGAATTTAATAATTATAATAATAATGCTAATAGTAGTAATAACAATATCAGAGAAACATTATAATGCTAATAAAACATTTCAAAAAGATATTGTTTCAAGTTGTCCAATGACTTATTTGACATGTTTTGAAGTTATGCACACAAATACAAATGGTGGCTTTTTGTAATTCCTCTTAAAAAATTTCTTATCCCATTTTACTGAGTTGTTCTGATTTTTACATTCTATATTATTTCTCTTTCGGATATCTATCCTAGAATTCTCTAATTTCTAAATTATATGAGTCATTTGCATAAAATTAAATATTTGTTAGATTGATGTAAAATATTCAAGTCTAGACCAAAAAAAAATCACCAAAATCAGTTGTGCACTAGTTTGGGTAATGTTTGCTGCTGTAATAAACCCCAAACTGAACACAGTAGAACTTTATTTCTTGCTCATGTAACAGTTCAGTGAATGTGCTCCTGCTTTGTGGGTGGCTTTTCTTCATTGGGTGATGCAAGGATTCAGATTTCTTCCTTGTGGATCTGCACCCTTAAGGGACATAGGGTCTCTTGAATTCAAGTAGGGAAAGGGGAACGCTTGTACAGAAGGCACACTGGCTCATTTTGGAATGGAAGAGCCACTTCTCTTCACAATTTCATTGGCAAAGGTAGTCACATGGCCACACCTAGACACAGAGAGTATTGGTAAATAAAGTCCCTGGCTAGGTAGCTGGTTTTCAGGAAAATGAAAGGAGAAGCACAAATTTTAGTAGGCAACACGCCATCCGCCACAGGCAGTCCTATCTGCCAGCATTAATGAATCCTTCCATTTGAAACCTCAGTCTGTATGAGGTTTAGACTGAGGTGGCTTATGAAAAATAAGTGGCTCTGATAATCAGTGAGGCCATCGTTATTTTTAATAGAGAAACAAGTAAACCAAAATATACTTTAGTGCTATGTTCAATAGAAAAGCATCATTTAAAAATTAATGTAGTATATTTGTCCTATAGAGAAATAATTGAGAACAGTAAACACTTAAAAAATAGTCAACAAAAAATGCTTTTCATAGGTTGCTATGGTCTGAATGTATCCTCTTAACATTCACATGTTGAAGTCCTAATCCCAACGGGGTGGTATTAGGAGGTAGTGCCTTCGGGAAATGATTAGATCATGACAATGGGATTAGTGCCCTTACAAAAGTGGACTGAGAGAGACTCCCTGCCCCTTTCACTATGTGAGGACATAGTTAGAAGGTATTGTCTATGAACCAGAAAGTTGGTTCTTGCCAAACAAAGGATATACCTAGAAGTTGGATTTCTAGCCTGCAGAACTGTGAGACATACATTTCTGTCATGAATAAACAACCCAGTGTGTGCTATTTGTTATGGTAGCCTTGACGGACTAAGACACAAGTATACTGTTGTCAGGTAAGTGTAGGAGGAGGACAGAAGAATGCAACTAGAAGGAAAACACAATAAATTAAGGAACAGAAAAAAAAAGAAGAAAGCAGAAAAGATAGAAGCAGTAAAAATAGATCTGTACAAAGTAAGCAGCAGGGCAAGAGAGGGGAGAAAGAGACCAGTAGTGCACAGGGTAGAGAGAGGCAGGTTTTGAAGTGCGTGCTGAAAGGTAGGCCCAGCTATGCACTTTGGTAATGGCCTTTAGAGCATTTTGGACTCTTCATCTATTTGAACTGTGGTAGAGCTGGTTAACCTTGCTGAGAGCTCTTCAACCCCTTTAATCCTAAAGTCTTTGAGGCTCCACTGTGAATGGAATAACTAGAGCAACCCAACAGGATAGAATTTAATTTCTAAACCCGGGTATTGGCAACCAGAAGAGCTGCATGATATCAGTGGCAATTGGTCTTATAGTTAGTTCATTTTTCCTTTGAGGCATACCTTCAGATAAATAGGTAAATCATACACATGTATATAAAATAGGTAAATAATACGTATGTATTAAGACCTCAATTGGACTTCGAAATTAGATTAGTTTTAGAGCACTGTTAAACAAATACCCAAAAATCTGTCATAAATGTACTTAACTAACTAGCTTTTAAAGAAGAAACTGGATTGTGTGCCTCCATGTCTTAGTCTATTTTGTGTTGTTTTAAAGGAATACCGGAGGCTGAGTAATTTATAAAGAAAATAAATATATTTGGCTCACAGTCTGCAAGCTGTACAAGAAACATGATATAAGTATCTCCTTTTGGTAAGGGCCTCAGGAAGCTTTCATTCATGGAGGAAGCCTAAGGGGAATAGGCAGAAAGAAGAGGACAAGGGAGAGTGAGCAAAGTGGTGTGTCAGCCTTTTTGAATAACCAGCACTAACTAATAGAGCTAGAATGCACACATTATGGTGGGGAGGACACCAAGCCATTCATGAAAAATCTGCCCTCACAACACAAATACCTCCCACTAGACTGCACCTTCAACATCATTGGGGATCAAATTTCAAAA
>NW_012119744.1:776345-799579 GCF_000951035.1 Colobus angolensis palliatus | reverse complement strand
AGGACACCAAGCCATTCATGAAAAATCTGCCCTCACAACACAAATACCTCCCACTAGACTGCACCTTCAACATCATTGGGGATCATCTCCTCGTGCCTCTGCTCACACAGACCCAGACAGTTTTCCTCTCATGCCACTTTATTTTATTTTATTTTATTTTATTTTATTTTATTTTATTTTATTTTATGAGACAGCATCTCCCTTTGTTTCCCAGGTTGGGCTCAAGTGATTCTCCCATCTCACCCCCCATGCAGCTAGGACTATAGGCATGTACCACCACATCTGGCCAATCTTTCTAATTTTTGTAAAGATGGGGTCTCGCTATGTTGCTCAGTCTGGTCTCAAACTCCCGGCCTCAAGAAGTCCTTTCACCGTGACCTCCCAAAGTGCTGAGATTACAGGAGTTAGTCATCATGCCTGGCTCCATCATGCCACTTTTAACTAAAAGGCACTTTTTTCTCAATATTCCTCTTTCTTTTCAAACTACTAATCCAAGATTAGATAATTTCTGTAGAACTAGACTTAGACAAGTCTCTACACAAGCAAATCATAACAGCATCAAAAAAAAAAAAAAAGGCTATAATAGAACTAGGCACTAGGTTAGTGTACTTTAGAATTTATTTTCATTTAATCCAACAGAGATTCAATAGCTGTCCATTCCAAATTTGATATCCTTAAGTATATTTTAAACTTATCCTGGGAACCTGTGCGTTTTACTCTGGTATGACAACTGGATTAAAATGTTGGCCCTAGTTGAGTAGGGAATGGGCACGAGTACTATAAGTAAAGAGCAATGTGAGACAGGCAGGTCAAATAATAGGAAGTTACTGGGTGATTTAGTTAGCCAGTCAAGGGAGGATCCACTGTCACGGTTGACCATGAATCCAAGGATCCAGTGAAGAAATCACTGGCCACTGCAATTGGGGAACCAGTTGCAGATAAGTGTCTTCCCACTCTACACTTACAGGTGAATCTTTCTTTCCAGAACCCACTATGGGTCAGATATACCCTCACTGAATTTTAACTATATTTTACAAGAATCAGGTAGTAGCCGGGCGCGGTGGCTCAAGCCTGTAATCCCAGCACTTTGGGAGGCCGAGACGGGCGGATCACGAGGTCAGGAGATCGAGACCATCCTGGCTAACACGGTGAAACCCCGTCTCTACTAAAAATACAAAAAACTAGCCGGGCGAGATGGTGGGCGCCTGTAGTCCCAGCTACTCGGGAGGCCCCGGGAGGCGGAGCTTGCAGTGAGCTGAGATCCGGCCACTGCACTCCAGCCTGGGTGGCAGAGCGAGACTCCGTCTCAAAAAAAAAAAAAAAAAAAAAAAGAATCAGGTAGTATTTCAAATAATTTGAAAATAAAGTATTATTTCAAGTGTACAACTAACCCAGTCTGTTTTCACTTGAAGTAATTTTATCTTATTTTGTTTTACCTTCAAATAGAGAATACCCTATTGGAAGATAAAAACTGTTGTATAAATATAAAGCAAGATAACAATCAGGGTAGCCTGAAGGTTGAAATCGAACCAAAGAAAATAAATTCAGAAGAACAAATTACTGTAGTATTTTTATTTAATTTGATAACTTTCAATCATATAATGCACTGCACAAGTTAATTTGCAAGAAAAAATAGTGTAGAAACTCATATCTTATCATATACCAAATTTTCAGAAATATTGTTAATTAAAAGAAATAAAAAATTATAATTCTTAATGAAATTTATCAGACTATCTGCTGTTAGCAGCAATAGCACTATTTATCATGAAAGTCAAAAGGAGGGACCGTAATGAAATAGCTGTATTTGACTCCACACAATTAAAAATTTTGTATAACACCACAAATAAAATGACAGAGGACACATAAGGAGCTGATGCAATGTTTTCTTTTTCTTTTTCTTTTCTTTTCTCTTTTTTTCTTGAGATGGAGTTTCCCTCTTGTCGCCCAGACTGGAGTGTGGTGGCACAATCTCAGCTCACTGCAACCTCTGCCTCCCGGGTTCAAGTGATCCTCCTGCCTCAGCCTCCCAAGTAGCTGGGATTACAGGCACCTACCACCAAGCCTGGCTAATTTTTGTATTCTTAGTAGAGACAAGGTTTTGCCATTTACCATGTTGGCAAGGCTGGTCTTGAACTCCTGACCTCAGGTGACCCAACCACCTTGGCCTCCCAAAGTGCTGGTATTACAGGCATGAGCCACCGCGCCCGGCCAATTCAGTGTTTTCTAAAAAAAATATATTTTTAAATAAAAATAGTTGATGTTGGTTAGATTAATATATACATTGCTGGAAATGTAAAGCTGGGTACATGTACCTATACATTTTAGAATAAATTGATTCATAATTCTGTTTTCTAGAATTTATTAAGCAAAAGTAATCTGAGATATTAATCAAGATTTACATGGTGCTAGTATTTATAATACCCTAGTCTAGAAACTAAGTACCCAAACATCAGGTAATAATTAAATTATGATATCATAAGATGATACAGCCATAAAACAAAAATATTTTCAAAAATTTTGTTGACTTGGAAAATTTGTTTGCATCGTTATTATTAAATTTTTAAAAGTTGACTTACAAAAATTAAATGTACTAAAAGCAACTAGTGCAGTGATTGTTTTAGGCAATGGAGTTATGAGTAATATTTTCCCTTTACATGTTTTCTATTTAATTTTTCTACATTATGTATTTCTTTATATTAAGGAAACATTTATATTCAGAATATTTGATGGGCCGCTAGAATCCAAATGAATTTTGTGGCCTGTGAACTGAGATTGTGTCAATATTGCAAGATCTTTGGCTTCCATTTTTTCTGAGATGTGGGACTAATGCAAGATTGTGAGCAGAGAGGTGACATCTGACTTAAGTTTATAAATATCTGCTAATGGTTTCCTTCATTATACCTGTAAGGCAGTGTCCCTCTGTCCTCGCGAATGCCCCATATAAGGCACAGCAAATGCAGTGGCCTGCTTGGGCCAAGCAGATACTTAAGTGGATAAAGAGTGCCAGATGTAAGTTCATAGACTACCTACACTATGTGACTGGTAGGAACACCAATAAACTATCTGAAGAGGGCATCTGCTTCTCAGCTCCTGATGACTTCTGTCATTTAGAAATGTGGGCAAGTATTTCCTGACCTGATACGTTATTAAGAAAAACTGGAAATATAGATTTTTTTATTAATTTTAAATTTTCTGAAATATGTGGCAACAGACACGGAATAAATCTAGCTTGGACTGTTAGTTTGCAATCTTTGTCTTGTTCTCAGTCATATTGTCCTAGAATTTGTAATGTTCCTGTATAGTCTTGCTAGCTCTCATGTCTGCCCTCCAGTTGTCCCTGTCACTCTGGATTTAATCTACTTGGTTTATCTACCTTGTCTGTCTTACTTATTGATCTGAATCTTATTTTTTTTTTTTTTCCTGAGTCTACACAGTGCCTTTCCTAGCCATTTACTTCTTAGTTTTCATTCTATTGCATTGTTGCAGTTTATACTTTTTTAAAGCTCAATTTCCATCTTTTTATAATAATCTTGCTAACTCAGAGGCAAACAAGGTACAAAAGATGTATTTTTTTAGACAACATTTAAAAAATATAGAATAGGACCATTTCTTGAGATTTAATCTTGCATTTTATAATGGGGTCATTGAAATCTGAATTGACATGTCTGGCCTACTTTTAATTAGGCCCTCTTGTAATATAATCTTTATTAAGAGGAACTTGATTTCCACTGGGAGAAAAATGAGAGCAATGTGGTATAAATTGAGCTATGAGAGATTCTAATGTTAATATAGGGAAAATTTTCCAGAGACATTCTGAGGATGTGTTTATGATACACTAGCTATACATAAATAGATTACTTTTTAAAATAGAACTGGAGCCATATGTCATAAATTCATCTAATTTAATTTATAAATTATTACTAGTGAGTCAAATCACCATATATTCCTGAAATCAAGTAATATTGGGACTTGGTTCCTGAGTATCATAAGAGCATGGGGTAACATGATGGACAAACTCATTGGGTAAAATATTCAAAGAAAAAGGAGAGCATGCTTTATTTTCTTACTCTTCTCAACCCTAAATATTGGTACCATTACCTTCAAAGGAAAGACTCAACAGACCCTGGGCAACTAAGACTAGAAGTTCTTGACATATTTAAACATTGAATATCTCTAATGGAAAGCTGAATTTGCATTTCCATGAAACTCATTGATTAGATGTACCATACACAGACAGAGGTAGAGTTTCCAATCAACTTATTCATGCTTTACTCCTAACTAAGTTAAGGGATGCCCATAAAATTAAGAATTTAATTAAAAGATGTAAAAACAACACTAAAAATAAAGACTTTCAGCGTGCCAAAGATAAATTCAAAGAAGTTATAAATTATTATCCTGAATTAAATGTAACTATATATTGTATCTCTGAAACAAAAAATAAATTATATATTTTTAAAACTCAGAGAACAAGAAAGAACTTTGAGAAATTAAAAATATGAGAGTCAAAATAAAAGTTCAGTATATGAGGTGGAAATAGAAAATTTAAAGTAATGGAACATAGAAAAAGTAGAAAGACAAACAATGGGGAAGGAAAGAACCAGAAATTAAATTTCTTTAATATAAGGCAAATTCTGTGTTATTGTGCTGACTCAAACTTGAGAAAGTTATTGGCTTTTACGTAGCAGACATGAGAGAACCACAAAAGTCTGTGGAAAAAAGGGAACTATAAAATAAAAATATAAATATGTACTTTATTTCTCAACACAAGCTTCCTAAAGTATAAGACGCTTTTGTTAATGATGATACCAGCCCTTTTGTATTTGATGATACCAGACACTTTTGTAAGTGATATTCCATTCCTACAGAACTGAGTGTTCTGGGGACTTAACCATGTCAATATAATCTTTTTACATTACTAACTGAAGAAAATATGTGCCCTTTAAAGGCTTTCTTAAGATTAGAAAACAAAAAGAAGTCAGTAGGAGCCAAAGAAGGATTGTAAGGTGGATACCTAAAGATTTCCCATCAAACTCTTGCAAAATTGCCCTTATTTGATGAGCATAATGAGCAGAAGCATTGTTGTGTGGAGGAGTCTCTGGTGAAGCTTTCCTGGATATTTTTCTGCTAAAGCTTTGGCTAACTTTCTCAAAACACTTTCATAATAAGCAGATGCGATTTTTCTTTGGCCCTCTAAAAAGTCAACTACAGAATGTCTTGACCATCCTTAGAAACTGTCGCCATGACCTTTGCTCTTGACTGATCCATTTTTGCTTTGACTGGATCAGTTCTACCTCTTGGTGGCCATTGCTTTGATTGTGCTTTGTCTTCAGGATCATACTGGTAAAGCCATGTTTATCTCCTGTTACAGTTTTTTTTTTTTTTTTTTTTTTGGAAAGAAGTTTTTTTTTTTGCAAACAAGATCCTGATCCTACTTGTTTAAAATTTCCATTTCAAGCTCTGCTCTTTGCCATAGCTGGTCTGGCCACAGTGGTTTCGGCACAAATCAGTGGAGTTTTCTCAACTTTACTTTCTCAGTCAGAATTGGGTAAGCTGAACCAACTGAGATATCTAAGATAATGGCTGTTGTTGGTGCTGTCAGTTGTCAGTCTTTCTCATTTAGGGCATGAACAAGATTAATTTTTCCTCACAAATTGATGTGGTTGGCTTCATTTTGAACATCACATCATCTCCCTTCTTAAAATAAGTCATTTGTAAGCTGCTGATTTCTTTGGGACATTGTCAACATTAACTTTTCATAAGGCATCAATGATTTCAGATAATATATTATCTCATTAAAAAGATTCTAGTTCTCCAGAAGGTATAACCTGCCAATCTAAAAAGCTATTACATGAATTCAAAAGTGATTTTTAAAAATATACTTTTTGAAAAATGTGCATTCAGTGACTTTAAGTAGTTTTGGGATATATATATATTTATATTTACAAACACATTTTGCCATATGGATATGGATATTCTTTCTATATATGTATCATACATAAATATAATATAAATATAAATATGTATACGTTTATGACATATATCATATATTTTTTCTCATATATATAGAGGAAAATATCTATATACATGTGGCAGAATTTCTAACAAAGCCTAAATATATTTTAAAGTTCCTAAATATCAGGTTTGATTCAGAGAAAAAGATTCCATTATTAGTGTCATGAAGAAAGACATTTCAATTTCATATCACATATTTTTCTTTTGAAAGTTTTGTACATATAAATATACACACATGCTCATATTTTATATACATGATCTTCAAAAAGTTCATAGAAAATATATATTATGAAAAAACTATGCATGGATTTTAAATGTTTTTGCACCAAAATAAGCTTATACTAATTTGTTATAACATGTCTGAACAGGATCTGGTCTGAGGCACTAAGAAGGCTAAGGTATCAGTTTTCAGGTATCTGAGATGCATATTTTGCCATGTATGTTTGTGTCTAAATTTTGGAAATGAGCTAGATATCTTCTTTTCAAAGAAAAAGAAATGTGTGGCCATGCTTGTTTCTATCGCCTTACGTGAATTAAGCACATAATTAGCCAACATTCATTCACTGATTCATGAATAATCAACAAACACTTACTGTGTATTTATTGTGTACCATTCACTATGAACATCACCTTTCAGAGAAAAATAAGTGGAATATATAACTCACACAGATAAATGTACAACTAACAATTCTGATAAGATCTGTGAGGGAAAAAAAGAAAGTTCTATGAGAATGAACATGTACTTTAATATACTTTGTTTTCATGTGTAAAATACCTGCAAGTTCCCAAGATTATTTTTTCCCCAATGTTAGTATATATAAAATGAGTTTTCTGAGGTACATTAGTCACTGAGGTACACTAGGTTTTAGTATAAAAACAATATAATTTTTCACCATTTCTGCCAAACACATTCAGAAAGAGAAAAATACAATGTTATCTCTATTTGGCCCTTGAGGAAATTGAGTCAAAAGGAGATTGAGTAACTTGTCCAAAAAATTAAGTCATGGAAGCTGGAGCTGTTTACATCCAGGCACTATTTATAAGACCAAGTTGTCATGGTTGGTTTAAGATGGAGAAAGAACCTAAGAAACACAATACCAACCCCATCATTCTGCAGATAATAAAATTTAGGTCGAGTGTCTTGTCCACTGCCACAAAAGTGCTGAAGCTTAATTAAAATGCAGGTGACTTGGTTCTGAGTCCCCTCTTCTTTTCACTCTGACATATGCCATGATCAATACATTTAACATTAGTTTGAGTCTAATGTTTAAATATTTTATTTTCTCTTTTAACTTAAATATTCTATATTCAAAGATATTATACTTTCCCCTCCACCAACCTAAACTTAGTTGAGTTGAATACTTGATATTTGCCCAAACATTAGGCATCTAGAAAAGATTCTACAAAACCCAAATATAAAGAATCCAAAACTCACCTTCACCACAGCTGGATCTCAAATTACCCAAGGCCATTGTTTCACTATCCAATAGGAGGGGAGAATGTAATAGGGATAACATTGTCTTGGAAAGAGACAATGGTCTTTATTAATTATAACTGAAATATCTCATTTATGTAAATTTTACAAAAATGAATTATCTTGTAAACATATTATTAGGTCCCCTTCCAGGGCCTTAGAAGTCCTCTGCAAGAGAAAGGTCCTAAGCTTAAGCTTTGTTGACTTCCCAGGAAATGGACCTCTTGTTTCTGAAAGCTTAAAATCAAATCTAGAACCCACCTTTAACAACAGACCACAGGACTTGATTGGAATGTGTTTCTGAAGTCTACCATTTTCTCTGGCATTATTTAATCCTTTCATTAATGGTTCCCCATTGTCCTAATCATTTCTTATTTTACTCTGTCAGATTATGTATTTCTTCCAAAAATGCCTTGTATTGGAGTTCCACCAAGACACAGATGACACCTTCCAAGGGTTTACCTGAAGAAACCCTTAGAGGATGCCTTAACTCTGACCATACCTCTGTAAATAGCCCTTTAAGGATAAGGACCTTTTACAGAGGTATGGTCACAGAGTTAATGGTGAAGTGCCCAAGGAAAAGCAACAGTGGGAAGTTGTCAGCTACCCAATGTCTGAAGAAGCAAGTGGAGAAATTGGTGGTATCTGAGCTTGAAGAGAGCTCAGGATCCTAAAGGGCAGGGTTGGAGGAGGGTAGGTGTCATTAGAGTCAAGGCACTGAGGCAGGCAGGTAGAGGGGTAAGAACTCCCTCAGGCCCCACCACTTCAAATTCCTGTTGGTGCCTCCTGACTCTGGTTGCTACTAATATGAGCTAGGGGCCAAGGAACTTTAGATGTTGCAGTTCATAGGGTACAAAGCAGAGCAGAGAATGGCAGACCACAAATATAGTGGGGGGAACAAACCCAGATTAACTGAGGCCTGAATACCCTTAAAATAAGGTCTAGAATAATGTAGATTACTATTTAAATACTTGGATACAGGTTTATATGAATATTTAAAATTATGAGAATATCTTTACCAGTAATTTGAACTCCATGAAAAAGAGAGCAAAACTGCTATAGATTTCTGGTTGGTTTTGTTGTTTCTTCTTTTTTTTGTTGTTTTTTGTTTTTTGTTTTGTTAATGATGGACCAAAAGAAAACAATTTTTAAAAGCCAATGAGTTGTTAATTTTACATAGTCATGTAATATTTAGTAATTTATTACTAAATATGTTTGCGAAGGGGACGTATTATCAAAGGTGGCTGAATTATAATTTAAGTACCAGATACCTTATTCTGAAACAAAAGTTCAGAACAGTTTTCTTGACGCCAACATTTTCAAGCCTGCTGAGATTGTTTTGCCCGTCTCTTCACATATTTTGTCATTCTGGTCATTATACTCACAACTCCTGAATCAGTAACTTCCCTCAAACCACTTTCTCTTTAGCCTTCTTAGCACAGTCCTTGTTCATTGTGTCTGTGGTCATAGGCATAAGTGGGTGTGAAATTGAAGCACTTGGACTCCTGGATTGAAGCTGTGATGCAAACCCTCACTCAGGCAGTGAGTAAGTAGGGTCATCTGCTCTCCTTTTCTGTCTTAGGTCATTGAATGTACAATCCTCTATGCAGTGAGTGGTTAATGCAGATACAAAGCTTAGCCTTTACGTGCTACTGAGCTGTTGAGAACAATTTATAGGACTAACTACAACTCTAATGCATGTTCAAGAAGTTTTTCCCTAAAAAGACTTGGAAATGTTACAATGTACCTTTGTTAGGTTTGGGTGCTTTTGAGGCATGGAAACACAGACTAAAATATATTTAGGGATACAAGTTTCCTCCTTTCAAAATTTGTCACAGTAGGAGAAACGCCCTTTTTGTCACATAATAATAGATTTGCTATTGTCAGAATGATTGTTTCTGCCCCACTGGTATGATCTCCATGAATAGGATCAAATTTCTGTATATATTAGATTTACAGAGAAACTAAGAAGATTAGCTTGCATTTCTTGCCCCTGAATACTATCCATTCTCCTGTGGTTATGGAAAGAACACAAAGCTTTGACTTAGAAAAGTTTCGGTTTAATTCACTTTACTAGTTTTATGAAATTGCTTAACCTGTAAGCCTAGCTTTCCTCATCTATAAAACCTCAGCCATATGAGATTGGATAACAGCTACCTACTATAAGGATTAAGTACAATTATATGGGTTAAACCTCTAATTTGGCATATAGTATATGACCATCATCCCAAATCCAACAGTTCCCTTCTTTCATTTTACGCCATGCTTTATTATTTTATTTTCCCATTTATTTCATAGATAACACATTCTAGGTTGCAGTTTTGTTAAGGAAAGGAAAAAGCTATGCAAATAACTTTTAAGGAATTCCAATAATCATTTCATTAAATAGGGCCAGGATTTTTTTTTCTGACAACTAAACACTTTATCCAGCAGTGCAACATTATTTTACACATATTAGGGAACTGATGTTTGCCAAAAATACTTTTAACTGATTTTGTTTCATCTTTTATTACTTCAGGACAAAGGTTAAGATGCGTATAGGATCAAGTATAATTATTTGTCCATTTCAGTTCTAGGGGTATCAGTTGAATATTTGAATGGATCTTAACAAAACTGAATGTACTTTATAGAGTACATGACTTTTTTTCTTAATTAACTATCTGAATTGTGATAGACGTTGTGGTAAGTTTCTCATCATGTTTTCTTTCTTCTCTCTTAAAATAGCTGCTGACTTTGTAAGAGTGCTAAGTCACAGCTGCATGAATATTCAATAGCCTTGAAACAAGGACCAGGCATTTGGTCAATTGATAGATGAATGTGTAGTGTCTGAGTTTTATTCCTCTCAGGGAAATTTTGAAATTGATGTGGCTATGGCTAGCAGCAACTTATATGCACTATTTGAAGCTTAATTATTACCTACTATTTCAGTTGAATCCTCTGATTGAAAATAGTGTATTTAAAATTATGATTTGTTATGCAACAATCTAAATGTAACTGACTTTAAATGCATTAACTTTTGTTGTCACTGTCTTAACCAACAATTTTAGGTATGATTTAAGGATAATATGTTATTCACCTTTTCACATTCTTAAAATAAATTTTTTCAGTACATATGAGCATCATGTCACTGATTAATTCAGTACATAGCTACAATAGGTGCTAATGTTCACCACTAAGTAATAATAGTAAGCATTTGTTAAAGTATCAATTTCTATTTCTTCTCTACTTGTGAGTACTATCCTAATCCTTAATTAGAAGGACAATTATATATATATGCAATCCAGATACTCAATATATAGCCTCCATTGGATATCTGGATTGCTTATAAATTTCAAATACATTTTATTAACAAGTACTAATGAAATCAGTGAAAGAAGCTTGTTCTTATTCACAAATGGTTAGTATATTGAAGATTTACAAAAGAATGGCCATGTGTACAGAGTTTTTACTACTGTGCACATATATACTCATCTACAAAAACCATTATGGATTAATTGCAATATGTCAACTACATTACAATTATAAATAGAGGATTTTAATAATTATTTATAACAATAATTTCAAATATATTCCCTAGAAAATTTAGGATAAACATTTTCTAACATTTGAATCAACTATGCAAAATCACTTGCAATCAGTTTTTAGAGTCCGTTAACTTTGATGTCATTTCAAATGCTGTTTACATATGGAATAACTACTTTGATTATCCCCTAGGAAGTTAATTTGATGTTTAAAGCAATGAAATCTTCTTTCTTCCATATTTAAAACTACAAAAAAAGTAAAGAGTAACAACACAGCAAGTGAGGATGCTGAACAAATATAAGTCATCTTGCTCAAAGTATATTTACTCTTTGATCTTGAACTCTTCCTTTTTATAACTTTTTCTCTAATTTTAAAAAGTGAGACAATACATTTAAATATTCTGTATGCTACACTGTTTCTTCACCTTGGTTTAAAACATAAAATATACCAGGGGTTACTTAAACCTGTGCTCTAGGTACCCAAAAGCCCATGAAATACACATTTACTAGCAGTGGTCCTTAACTAATGCTAAAATCAAACCAGCAAAGGAAGCCCTAGGGATATTTTAAAGTGGTTGTTTGAGACTAATATTGTCTACTGGAGGTTATTGAAGATTCTATTGCTGTGTTGTGTTACAGTAATTTTGAAATTGATAGAATTTTGAAACTTGATATCAGTGTTTTAAAAGTTTGCCTTTTGACTCCTACTTCTATTTTGACAGGTGGGGAAATGATTTTTCCTGCAGCACAGGGGTTGTAAAGAGAAATGAAAATGGTAGCTACTAGTGTACACTCTTTAAAAATGTCAACAGTGAGGCCGGGCGCGGTGGCTCAAGCCTGTAATCCCAGCACTTTGGGAGGCCGAGACGGGCGGATCACGAGGTCAGGAGATCGAGACCATCCTGGCTAACATGGTGAAACCCCGTCTCTACTAAAAAAAAATACAAAAATCTAGCTGGGCGATGTGGCGGGCGCCTGTAGTCCCAGCTACTCGGGAGGCTGAGGCAGGAGAATGGCGTGAACCCGGGAGGCGGAGCTTGCAGTGAGCTGAGAGCCGGCCACTGCACTCCAGCCAGGGTGACAGAGCGAGACTCCGTCTCAAAAAAAAAAAGTGAAATAATGTTTTTAGAAGGGCTCTTAAAAATCAAAGCTTAAAAACATATACTGACAAAGAAAGGTGGTCAATGGGGCTTCTCTGATGACTCAGCTCCACAGGATCAATTTAAGGAAACTCAAGTTGAAAGCCAAGTGTCCTCAGTTTTAAAGGTAAGTGTGAGATTAAGAAAGAAAATAATAGTGGGAAAGTCGTTGAAGTCAAATATTTTCTAATAAAAATGCCTACTCATTTGTGGGTTCAGTGGATGCAGTTTTTTCTTGTATGTCCCTGTAATTCCAACTCTGGGTTTTAGGCTTATGAAAATTAACTACACAACCAACCAAATGAACTGAGTGAAATAAATTGTCAGGCCTGAGGTATGACTATCAATTGACGCATACCGCAGTGTATCATGAATGTAGTGAAGAAAACTTTGCATTGCTATGTTTTTAAGCGATGGTCTTCAGTATAAAAATTTCAAATTTTTGAAACAATAGTGGTAGAACCTTCCATATTATTCTATATAAACCAGTTAACTGAACCATAGCGTATCATTTTCCCCTGACTCCTTACAAAGAATTTTGGAGCTTCATAAAACTAAGTAATGCAAGATATCTCATTCTCTTAGTGTTTCTTTTCTGTGATGTATATTGGTCTTTGATTTTCATGCATATTTATAAATTACCAAAACAATATTTTTCATTCTGAACTTATGATATCAGCAGGACTGGATGTTCTATACTAATTGACAAATTAGATGCGTATTAATCATCAGGAACACATGGCATCTGCCCCCCAATTTGGAAAGCACTCAAAAGTATCATTTGCAAATTTAGGACTGTTGACAAAATTTTTTCTTTATAGAAGGTATGATGCCAGGTTCCTAGTGAATTGACATATTGAAACTTATTATAAGAAAGTATACACAGGATGAATATAATTTTATTTCCTAACTTGGTTAATAAGACATATAGATCCATTTAGAACCATCAAGCATCCGTTTGAGTGGCAGAAACTTAAGTGAATTTTTTTATATCCAACCCCACCACTATCCTGAGATTTTTTCCAAGTTTGAGAGGGTAACTAGTATCAAGGCATTGGCATGGAAGTGAGGTGGGGGAGGTGTGTATGAAAGGCCTTATTCACCTTGTTTTTTAGTCTTCTGACTACACACACAGATGTCTGCTGAAACGTCCATTATCCCATGTGGCCCTCAATTATTTTTCCTATAGTTTACCTCAAAGGCATGCTGTGTTCCTCTCCTCCTGATCCCTTAAACTCTGGTGCTCTGTCCCTTTTGTTCACCATTCTGCTGTCTCCAGCCTACATTACGGAAAGAAAATGAGTATTTTGAACTTTCCTAAGTCTCAACAACTGCTCCTGTCCCTCATCTCTAGATTCTATCCCTTCACCACTATCTTCTTGCTCCCTAGGCCAGGGTTCCTGTCTTTGGAGAAAGCATCAGTCTTTTTAAACACCATTCTCCCAAGCATTGTGTTTAATACCTTGGACTTCTTTTTATGTCTCTATGGGTTTAGGGTTTTAGAAATCAAAGTCAGCAATACTCATCCTTTTCTGTATTGGGCTATTTTATATCCCCTCTTATGAGGTAATAGGCATGGTATAGTCTATTGTCAGTGATATCTAATAAAACTTGTGATGGTGGAAATAGCTACATGTGGCAACTGAGCACTTGAAGTGTGGCTAATGTGACTGAGAAAGTGAAGTTGTAATTATATTAAGTTTTAATTATTTTAATTTAAATGACTATACGTGGCTAGTGACTACAGTGTGAGATAGCACAGATAGCTGCTTGAATGTAGAGAAATGACAAAGGGGAGCAATGTGATAAAGGTGAGGCTTTTAAAAAATGGCTATAATTGAAAAATATCATCCAGTCCTGAAATCATATCTGAGAATTTCTTTTGACATCTGTGTAGCATGTCAAAATTGAATTGAAATTACTGTAACTCAGATTGCCTTAAAAACATTGGCCCTCCTTCTGAGTGTAATTTCTTCTTGCACTCATTTACCACTAATGGGAGACAGGTAGCAGGGAGAAAAGAGGGGAACAAATCTAAACTTTCAGCAAAAGGCCTCTTCTGAGTACATTACCAGTCTCTTATGCGAGTGTTTGCTTTCTCCTTCCAAGATGGCGTCAGGATGTAAAAGAAAACCTAGGAACATGTCTTCTTGTGATAGGGAAGGGCCCCCTGGATTGAGTGCCATTTTCTGGGTTTCTTTTGGTTTCCTAGAGACTGGGACCAGACACGAGTGATGTCTGGGCAACTGCTTAACCACTGTTAGAGTCCACAGCAAGTGAGACTCGCAGTCCATTCTTGGTGGGTCTTGCTCTTGCTGTCCTCTCCCAATCTGACTGCTACCTTGATGGGACCAAAATGCTGGCTCTGTCATACAGCACATACAGGGATGACCGAGCCCAAATAGACAATCTTGGTGTCATTTTTCAGTGCTTTTGACCCTACAGAGGTAAAATAACTGCGTATCACACATTAAATGTTGTGAGGCAAAGGAGCTGGATTCTCAATGTTCTTGGCTTCCCCATTTGCATATCTAGGATTTTTGTTGTGGATTTTCGCAGCGCCTTCCTGTATTTGGCTGTGACCCAAAGGGGTAGTCTCTTTTCAGGTTCTGTTTATCTGAATCTCCCCTTCCTCCTCTCTGAAGGCTTTTCATTCTTCTTGCCTGGCCAGAATTTCTCTGAAATCCTGTTATCAATGGTTTACAGTAAGCGTTTGTGATCCAAATTAGCCAAGACTAACACTTAATATTTAGAGGGAACTTTTGGAATTTCTCATTTTCTCTTTAAGTAAATCCTGGCTTTCAAGATTATTGTGTCACTGTGGAATCAAATGCTTATTTTAGAAATTAAAAGCTGAGGCCGGGCGTGGTTGCTCAAGCCTGTAATCCCAGCACTTTGGGAGGCCGAAACGGGCGGATCACGAGGTCAGGAGATCGAGACCATCCTGGCGAACACGGTGAAACCGCGTCGCTACTAAAAAATACAAAAAAATAGCCGGGCGAGGTGGCGGGCGCCTGTAGTCCTAGCTACTCAGGAGGCTGAGCCAGGAGAATGGCGTGAACCCGGGAGGTGGGGCTTGCAGTGAGCCGAGATCCGCCACTGCACTCCACCCTGGGCGAGAGAGCGAGACTCCGTCTCAAAAAAAAAAGAGAAATTAAAAGCTGAATGTAGATTTTTTTACTCTCTGCTTTTTCGCATTAAAGATACAAAGGCCTATACAATAATGTTAATAAAGCTATCTATAAGTTGGATTTTAAATTTTTATAGTTTTCTGTATTTTTGAAAATTGACATTTGCTACTTTTCTTCTAAAAATTTAAAAAAAGAAAACCTATGAGATTTTACACAACCTAATTTAGAAATAAAAGCAAAATCACAACTGAATTAACGAAAGTTTTTGGATAAGGAAATTCCTAAACTTGATGTATTATTATTTTGACATGGAGTTTCCTCATGAGATTCTTCTAAGACATTTACATTTATAATATAACAAGAATATTTTTTTCACATTGTATGACAAATTTATGTAATTTTTTTTCTAATGATTACCGGTAATTAAAAGTCAGTTTCTAACTTGGCTCCAAATAGTTAAATTTTAAACGATTTTAGCAATCATAGAGTGTTCAGGTCCTTTAGTCAAAGAAAATTAACCATTTATTTTTATATTACAGGAGGTCAACATGAAGCGAATTTAGACAAATTGTAGTTAACTTTGCATGAGCATTTTCTTTAAAGAAAGTCTGTACACTCCAGACTACTTTGATTAATTAAAAAACCTTTCATTCTCCTGTAAATTGATTCCATTGTGCAAATGTCTTGTAGTGTGGTACTTCTTACTCTTAGAGAATTATCACCTGTGCTATTCAGTCAGCTCAGTCAGTAAAAATAAAAAGACCTCAGAGAACCACAAAGAATTCTAAGAAGATACTCTCTCTCTCTCTCTTTCTCTCAGGAGCTGTGTGTGGGATGGATCAAACCTTGAGATCAAAATGTTCAACTTTGAGTTTATGTTAAAAAGAAAGCTTCCCATATTAATGTCTAGAAATAAATTTTACACTGTTCTCTCTTGGAAGAGCATTATTTTTGCATTTTGTTGACAAAAGCAAATTTCATAAATAACTATTTCATTTCAATTAACCAGTTTATTTGGGATTGTAAGATGGATTTCTTAAAGTAAGGCTTTTGATACTTTTAAACTTAGAAATTTGTATATATGGCCTGCTTTGATCATCGTTGTTTATACCTTTGCTTATAATACTAGTCTAACTGGCAAGTGACTAAGTTTTTCTCTTCGAGAATGTAAACTCATTTATATACTTATTCTTTCAAAAAATCCATGGAATGCCTTTTTGTGCTGGATTTCTTTGTTCTCTCATCCTTCTTATATTGCAGGAGGTTAAGCTTTTCATAGTAATATTTTTAGTATTGACTCATACTACTTATCTTAATAATTTCAATCAGTCTAATGGAGTGACCTAGCTACTTGGTTCTGCATAATGATGATTCCTGTCTAGAAAGCATCCTCAGCCTTCCTTGTCTTCTCTTTTAGTGAAACAAATTGTACAGCACTGTCGCTCATTTTAATAGGGGCAATGTCATTGCTTGCCACCTGTTATTTAATCTTTAGGATCTGACAAAACAGACACCTTTCTTTTTATTCCACATTGCCCTGTTTATCAGATATAGGACTAGTTCTTTGCTGTTGAAGACTTTCAAAGGATTTGCGTTCAGAGGAACTTGAGGTTGAATTCTGACTCTATCAAGTAATAGTCATATAATGTTGTACAAGTTATTTATATAATATAAAATTTCTTCATCTGTAAAACTGAATTAATAATATCTTTTATTTTGTTTTATTGTAAGGATCAAATGGATATATAGAGAGGAAGATATAGATATAAACAGATATAAGATAAATAGCTAGATAGATGATAGATAGTAGCTGGCTACATAAATGATATATATATGATAACTATAGATACAGATTAGTAAGCATATGGTATTGTAACTATTATGGTTATATTATAATATATATGATAAATATTGCCACTTATTTCAAGTTACTTCAAATTTAAAACTAACCAATGAAATACAAATTATATTTTGATTTTATTGAATTGTCTTGCAATTTAGAACACTTTTGAACTGAATGTTTTTCATGTGGTTGGTAGTGAGGAAAACTGGGAAAGGTCAATTAAAACACAGAAATGCAAGGTTTAGAGAATGTTTAAATGAGATAGTGCTCATTTAAGAATGTGAAAGATTGTAATACAAAAATAGAAACCAATGAGGAAAGATGAACAAGTAAGCACTTAAATCATACCATAAAGAACTGGAATGAGTTTTTCAAAATAAATAGGAACTCTTGATTCTTAGAAAGGATTGTATATTAATTGCTTAATTGTGTCAGTTTATTTTATTTGAGATTTTTTATTACATTCATTTTGTTCTATCTTTTAAATTTATTTTATTTCAGAGACATCATTGTATGTCTGCTGTATGACATGCACAGAAGCATCATTCTTACCTTTATGAGAGTTAGTAATGAGCCCAGGAGCCTTTAAAAAAAAGAACATGGTAATTTAGAGAGAACATGGTTACTGATAACGAGATTAAAATGTGGTTTAGTGAGAGGGTGCTAGGAAAGCAAATAGAAAAGGTATTTATTCTAGCCTGTGGATTTGAGGAAGATCTGCTAAGTAGATGGTGTTGTGACCTGCTTTTTGTGATTTCTATGAAAGACTCAGGTAATAGTCACAGGTAATGGAAGGATCAAATATGCTATCTTAGATGTGCTGATTGAAAATCTCTAATAGGTAGATCTGGGCATATAGATTATTTGTACGAATTTTCCCAGGTGATTTTAATTTTTATCTATGATTCCTTTTGCTTCAACAGAGATTTATCTAACTTTTGTATAATTTTTCCCTGGAGGAAATTTAATAAAATGAATATTAAAATATTATTTTAAAATGAAGCTTTTATTTGTACTGAAAACATTCCCTTTGCTTCTACATATTTTGGATCACAAATTGTGAAACATCCAGTTCTACCATATGAATAGACATTAGCTCTTCTGTATTTAACAACAATTAGAGAAACTTGTTCTTTGAATCATTACTTTACATTTTGCAGATACTTCGGGCCAATAAATTTGACCAGATGGGTGCATCTATTTGTGTAAATTACTTCTATTGAGAGAAAAACTAGCACGTAAATGAGGCAATTCTAAAGAGTAAATCCAGCTAATTTGTTCCTAGAATTTTTCAGAGATCAGTATTTCAAAGATCTTTATAAAATAAGGCAAATAATTCCTGGGATGTATTAATTTGTTTTGAATACTGGCAGAAGGCGAGGAACTTTCACAGCTTGGGTGACAAATTTTTTAATATTTTGAGACATATTTATGAGAACCTAAAAATATTATCTGTAATAGTTGTTGGTACTTGATTGATTACATTTATTTATTTATTTTATTTTATTTTATTTTATTTTTTTGAGACGGAGTCTCGCTCTGTCACCCAGGCTGGAGTGCTGTGGCAGGATCTCAGCTCACTGCAAGCTCCGCCTCCCGGGTTCACGCCATTCTCCTGCCTCAGCCTCCCGGGTAGCTGAGACTACAGGCGCCGCCAAGTCGCCTGGCTAGTTTTTTGTAGTTTTTAGTAGAGACGGGGTTTCACCGTGTTAGCCAGGATGGTCTTGATCTCCTGACCTCGTGATCCGCCCGTCTTGGCCTCCCAAAGTGCTGGGATTACAGGCTTGAGCCACCGCGCCGGGCCGATTACATTTATTTCTACTCAGACAACCGCTTCTTTTAACATCCCATAGATTCCTTTGCATTAAGAGAATCTCCCATTTGGAGACCCAAATCAGGCCTGAGGGCATGGGCAAACTCACAAAGAGAATACAAATACCCAGAGCTCTTAGAGTGACATAATAGGCCAGGGAAAGTTGATTGTGCATCACCACCCAGAGCAGTTCAACAGATCAGTGTGCTGGAGCATGCCCATTATGAACAACAGGCCTAGGGACCTCTTTCCCTTCACCCAGCAGGGGGTGCAGGACATGGACAAATAGAAGACAACCAAGTCCCTGCCTTTAGAGGGAGTTGCAGTAAGTGATTCAAGCGAAGGGCAGTCATCCACACTGATATTTCTCGGGTACCTCCTATTTTCAAAGACATCTTCACTCCTAACTGTGTGACTCAAATCATTCCTTTATCATAGAATAGTGAAAATATATAATAACCATATTAGGGAATCTGTGAAACATATACATGCACACACACACAAATTCCTCCAGGGTCTAGAGGAGAAAAAGGGATTAAAAAAAAAAAAGGTAAATAAACACCATGTGGTCTTCACCTTAATGCAAATTTTGATACTTATACAGATAATGCAAAAACACATTCAGGTGCCCAGGTCCACCAGGGCAGAGGGAGAGACAGGGTCTTGAGTAGGACTTTAATGTGGACACAGGACAGAAGTTTCAAATCCAAACAAGAAATTTTCAAGCAGACATTAAATAAGTATACTATCAAATATTTATAAACACCATGTGGTCTTCACCTTAATGCAAATTTTGATACTTATACAGATAATGCAAAAACACATTCAAGTGCCCAGGTCCACCAGGGCAGAGGGAGAGACAGGGTCTTGAGTAGGACTTTAATGTGGACACAGGGCAGAAGTTTCAAATCCAAACAAGAAATCTTCAAGCAGACATTAAATAAGTATACTATCAAATATTTATAGTCCTTAAGGGCATACATTACCTTTTTTTTCCCTTGAGTAGATCTACTTTATTTTCAAAACAACTTTTTTTTTCTTTTTACTCACTGCAATCAATATAAGAGGAGATTAAAAAGGAAATCTATAAACAGTTGGAGTCAATTTAGCATGTCCAATCATAGAAAAGGGATTTGGAAAGTATAAATGAGATCTGCTGTAATTTTTCTCCTCTAACTTCTGCCATTAAAACAATACCAAATATCTTCAGTCTTATTTTATGTTTAGTGCGTTTTCCCTTTATCCATCATAATTAAGCAATTTCAGTATAGAAAAAGCAAATACAAACCCCTTTACAAGTAACTTGTTAGTTATCATGAAATTGAGGAAATTTTAGGTCTTTTTCTTCCTTGTAACTAAGGTAAAGAATTTGTTTTGTAGATTTAGTCGAGGAATTTCATAGAACACATGAAAGACTTAAATATCCTAATGAATATCTTTGATTCTGTGCTGAAATTAGAGTAAATTTAATTTTAAATTATAAAAAGCACTTCAAAATGATTAGAATAATCAATGAAAGTTGCCACTATGAAACCGTCATTTATTTTTATCAGCAAGAAAATGGCTTCTGACTAAATCTCGCAGTGTTGAAAATGGTACAATATTAAAGCCAATAAATCAATTCCATTGCCTTGATGTTTCATAGCCACTGACTGAAACATAGCCTCAGATTATTGTTTGGGACTGGGCTGACAAATAAGCATGACTCACTGTTATTTCCCTCCATCCTTTCCAACAGTAGACATCAATCATTAGTCAGGCCTTCTTCCTCACCTGGTCCAAATGAGAATCCACAGTCACACTCAATACAGGGCTCCAGGCTGTCACTACCAATTGATCTGAGTTGATACATAACATGAAACCTATTCACCTTCTTGTGAAGTATATACATCTTTACAAGATAATTTAATCAGAAGGAAAAAAAAAGTTTGCATTTGCAAGGTGTTGTGGCTATGATTACAAGTCTTCCTCATGTCAGATTCACAGAACAGCTTCTTGAAAACTTGCTTCTTTTATCAAATC
The DNA here is from genome assembly GCF_000951035.1 of Colobus angolensis palliatus. NCBI lineage: Eukaryota > Metazoa > Chordata > Mammalia > Primates > Cercopithecidae > Colobus > Colobus angolensis. The sequence continues at coordinate 778,624 of NW_012119744.1, read as the reverse complement.
TCATTTTTTACCACATCTTGGTTCAAGGCTCTTTTGATTGATGGCTTGCAAAACAACAGGACCAAAACAGGTTCATTTTTCTTCTGTGCAGTGAAAAACATTTAAATTGGCTCTTCATTATTGTTGTTCTGCCTCAAAGAAGACACTCAGAAATTTCCCACATCAAATGGCACAGTCATAACACACCAGGAAACATCTTCCTCTTTCATATTTATCCACTATCCTAATTACTCTTTAAAGACAGATGTTTATAAACATATGAAGATTTTAGACTTTTTTTTTTTTTTTGGTGATTTATTTCAAGCTATGGGATACAAGAGCTATTGACAAGCATAGTTGATTCTGGTTTGGCAGGTGTATTAGGCTGTTCTTGCTCTACTATAAAGAAATACTGGAGATGAGGTAATCCATAAGAAAAAGAGGAGTAAGTGGCTCTTGGTTCTGCAAGCTGTACAGGAAGTATAGCAACATCTGCTTCTGGAGAGATCTCAGGAAGTTTCCAATCATGGTGGAAGACAAAGAGGGAGCAGCCATGTCACGTGGCAAGAACAGGAGCAAGGGAGAGAGAGAGAGGAGAGGGAGGAAAGTACTACACTTTTTTAAATGACTAGATCTCATAAGTCACTCACTTTTGGAAAACTAGCACCAAGGAGATGGTGCTAAACCATTCATGAGAAATCTGTCCCCATGATCCAATCATCTCCCACCAGTACCCACTTCCAACATTGGGGAGTATATTTCAACATGAGATTTGGTAGGGACACAGATCCAAACCCTATCAGCTGGACTGATAAATTGTTGCGGGAAGTCAGGGATCCCGAACGGAGGGAGCGGCTGAAGCCGCGGCAGAAGAACATAAATTGTGAAGATTTCATGGACATTTATTAGTTCCCCAAATTAATACTTTTATAATTTCCTACACCTGTCTTTACTGTAATCTCTGAACATAAATTGTGAAGATTTCATGGAAACTTATCACTTCCCCAAAGAATAGCCTTGTGATTTCCTGTGCCTATCTTTACTTTAATCTCTTAATCCCATCATCTTCGTAAACTGAGGAGGATGTATGTCACCTCAGGACCCTGTGATGATTGTGTTAACTGCACAAATTGTTTGTAGAGCATGTGTGTTTGAACAATATGAAATCTGGGCATCTTTAAAAAAGAACAGGATAACAGCGATGTTCAGGGAAAAAGAGAGGTAACTTTGAACTAGCTGCCAGTGAGCCGGAACAGAGCTGTATTTGTCCTCTTTCATGTGCAAATAGGAGAAATATCGCTGAATTATTTTTCTTAGCAAGGAACATCCCTGAGAAAGAGAATGCGCCCTGAGGGTAGGCCTGTGGACGGCCCTCTCAAAGCGTGCTGTCTTTTATGGTCAAAGCTGAAGGGATGAAATAAGCCCTGGTCTCCTATAGCACTCCCAGGTTTATTAGGACAAGGAAATCTCCCACCTAATAAATTGTGATCAGACAGGTTGTCTGCTCTCAAACCTTGTTTCCTGATAAGATGTTATCAATGACAATGAAACTTCATTAGCAATTTTAATTTCACCTCATCCGGTGGTCCTGTGATCTCGCCCTGCCTCCATTTGCTTTGTGATATTTTATTACCTTGTGAAGTATGTGATCTCTGTGACCCACACCCTATTCCTGCACTCCCTCCCCTTTTGAAAATTGCTAATAAAAACTTGCTGGTTTCACAGCTCAGGAAACATCACGGATCCTGCCGACATGTGACGTCTCCCCCGGACACCCAGCTTTAAATTTCTCTCTCTTGTGCTCTTTCCCTTTATTTCTCAACCCAGCCAGACACTTAGGAAATAGAAAAGAACCCATGTTAAACATCGGGAGTGAGTTCTCCTGATAATAAATTGCTTATGAGTCTGCAAAATTAAATTGGAAATATAGTCTTTGACTGCATTAATTCAATATATCAAATTATTTTTAGACTCCTTATTGACTTAAGTGTCAGTGAGGCAGCCTACAGGGGTCAGTTTTGCTGCTCTACAGAGTAAAACAGGAAGGAGCTAGGAAAGGATTCAAGGCCCAAAAGACTGAGAACTCAGGACTCTAATTACCTTCCTTTTAAATATAAGAGCCCCCTAATATTTCAGTTCAATTAATAAGAATGTACAGAAAAATGAGAGAATTTATAGTCAGCCAAGATAAAAGAATCAATAAAAATCTTATGATAATATTTTGGTCTTTTGGAACCACTCAGAGTAGTTTCTGTTTTTCTGATAAGACCCTGGCTGATAAAAAAAAAAAAAAAAAAAAA
>NW_012119744.1:728588-775240 GCF_000951035.1 Colobus angolensis palliatus | reverse complement strand
CATGCCATTCTCCTGCCTCAGCCTCCTGAGTAGCTGGGACTACAGGCACCTACCACCACGCCTGGCTAATTTTTTTGTGTTTTTATTAGAGACTGGGTTTTGCCATGTTGGCCAGGTTAGTCTCGAACTCCTGACCTCAAGTGATCCTCCTGCATCAGCCTCCCAAAGTTCTGGGATTACAGGTGTAAGCCAATGCACCTGGCCATTAAAATTAGTTTATTGTCATTGATATATATTTCTGCAAAGTTTAATTTTAAATGTCATCTTTGCATTTAAATGGGGTTTCAGGAGGAAGCTTACAAGTGAAAAGTTGTCAGTGTGTTAGTCCCTAATACATGTTTATGACCTATTTGATTATTTATACAGTATTTTACCATTGAATAACATTTCAACATTTTCAACATAAATTATTATGAAACACTGTGTACATTTAATTTGAAGGTTGTCCAAATTTATTATAAAATATGAGAAAGAAACCTGGACTATTGAGGTAAGCATGGTGTTACTGAAGCATCTAGGCATATTAACCTAAAATATTATATCTTTGTTGTTTTAAAAGTTTTGCTCTGCTTTTAGATTTGGGGCACTTAGAGAATAATGCCAACCTGATTATCATTCTCAAGTGAGCTTTCAAGAGTTCATTAAAAGTTAAGAAGAGAACAGCATGCTCTAGGAAGCAGCTATTTTTAACAGCGACAAATTTGAATTCACCTACTTTAAAGCTTTTTGCTGTTTTTAGAAAATATTTCTATCAATAACTTTGAGATTAGAAGTCTATTAAGGTCACAGTTCACAGTCTTATAACACAATATTCTGATTATTTTCCCCTTCTGACTGAATTCATGAGAACCAATTATTTTACTTAAGAGCAGCCTACATGAAGAAGCAGAATGTACATATTGCGCTAAAAATAAACAAAAACTTTGAAATGTCCAGTTCAATTGGAGTCCACAGATATGTATAATTATGCTTTGATTTCATAAATCAGTGCTAAATAATCTGTGAAAACCTTGCTTTATGGCAAAGGGCTCCTTTTAACAGGTGAAGCTTGAAATTCCATCAATGAAAGTAAAATCCTGTATCATTAGGTATAGTTTAGTCTCAAATCTAAATGAAAAAGACAGTCTTTGAAATCTATAACATCTGGTTAGTAATTTAGTGATATCATAAACAATGTATCTTTAATTAATCTTTAATCATGTCTGCCTATATTTATTATAATTAAATATTTAGAGAAATACTGGAAAAATATTTTTAAGTTACAAAATGCATTTATAGTTACCAGAGAAAAGAATGCTACATTTTTGAAATGTTGTATTTAAAACAAATCACAGGCCGGGCGCCGTGGCTCACGCCTGTAATCCCAGCACGTTGGGAGGCCGAGGCGGGCGGATCACAAGGTCAGGAGATCGAGACCACGGTGAAACCCCGTCTCTACTAAAAATACAAAAAATTAGCCGGGCGCGGTGGCGGGCACCTGTATTCCCAGCTACTAGGGAGGCTGAGGCAGGAGAATGGCGTGAACCCAGGAGGCGGAGCTTGCAGTGAGCCGAGATCGCGCCACTGCACTCCAGCCTGGTCCACAGAGTGAGACTCCGTCTCAAAAAAAAAATAAAAAATAAAAAATTAATAAAACAAATCACAGATTTTTGTTTTTCTATGATATTCTTGCTTCCTTTTTATTTGTCCAGCTACTCTTTATTCTTAGGTATCAACTTAGTAGTCATTCCCTCTAACTCATTACCCTAAACATGAAGAGTAGCCTAGCTATGTCATATTTTCAAATACAGCATTCTGTAGCACTCAGTATAATGTTTGCTTGTATGTTTTCTCCACTAGAATTTAAGCTCAAAGAGTGTAGGGACAGTGATTTCTCCAATGCTTATCCATTGCTATTTGTGTTTTCAATTGCACAGAGTAAATGTTCAATAAATTGGAATACTTGACTTAAGTTCTGAAGCCTTTCTTCTCTAAAAGTCATTGTAATGTAAATCAGCATTTCAGTGGTCTTGAAAGGGAGAAAATGAATTTCAGGATCTCCTCCTTTCCTTTTTAATATAAATGTGTATTTGTTTGAAGAATCATGATGGAATCAAACAATCTAGGCTTCTAATTCTGAGTCTCACTCTGTGTCTGTCAGTGCCCCTGACCACACACCCTCCGAACCAGATGGACGTGTGAAGTTTTAATTGAAGAGAGTTTAATGAAAGGGTTATTTAAAGGTGGGGGCAGGGCTAAGTGGACTAATCTGAGATGGGGAAACATTCAGGGACTAGTGCTGAAGAAATAACAGGGCTAGACTGCAGTTAAAGTGACAAGCACAGATTTTATTTAGGAGCTACTGCAATCGTGGAAAAGATACCACAACACAGTCCTGCAGTCAGTTCCGAATATAGCCTGGGCAAGTGAGAAGTTACATGCAGGGAGGAGGGTGGGAGTCAGTAGATAGAAAATTACGAAGAGGAAACGTCAGGGGTGAGGAGTGATTCTGGGTAACCCAGCTTGACAGGATTCTTGGTGAAGGTAGGCCACGGTGATCAGATATCACCTAAAGGATGATGGTGGATGAGGAAGTTGATCAAAAACTGAGGTGATCAAATACTGAAGTGGGGGCATTCTCTCTAAACTGACTTAGGGTTTTTGCTAAAATTAGATGATGCAAAGGTTGTCACAGAGATTGAAAGGTCTAGATGTAGTTAAGAAAAGCGTTCAGAGGAAGCTTGAGTAGAATATGGTCAAGGATAGAGTCTTTTTCACTAGCAACAGTGAGAAGCTGTTATCACCCCCAAAGGAGCAAAGAGAAGAAGGAACATTATAGAGTCTGGGACTTAAAGGAAAGCAGCCACCGCTAAAATTTTGACCCAGCAATGAGGGAGCTGACTGGAGTGGGGAAGACTGGGGAGTGAAAAATAAATACCTCAATTCGCCATAAAAGATATGGCTATGTGAGGCTGGGCGCGGGGGCTCAAGCCTGTAATCCCAGCACTTTGGGAGGCTGAGACGGGCGGATCACAAGGTCAGGAGATCGAGACCATCCTGGCTAATACGGTGAAACCCCGTCTCTACTAAAAATACAAAAATCTAGCCGGGCGAGGTGGCGGGCACCTGTAGTCCCAGCTACTCCGGAGGCTGAGGCAGGAGAATGGCATAAACCCGGGAGGCGGAGCTTGCAGTGAGCTGAGATCTGGCCACTGCACTCCAGCTCCAGCGACAGAGCAAGACTCCTGTCTCAAAAAAAAAAAAAAAAAAAAAAGATATGGCTATGTGATTAAAGCAGCACACATTCATTTTGGTGAACATAGTATTTTACTATACCTAGCCTATAAGAAAAAGCTCGTTATGAATAGTGGAGGTGACTGTATGTGTACGGCACATATGTGCATCTGCACGTTTGTGTTGTTTGTGCAGCAGCATGACTTGAGCACCAGCTCTGAGCCGCACTACCTGTGTTCATATTCTGGCTCTGTCACTTACTAGCAATGTAACCTTGGGCAAGTTACTTAACATTTCTATGCATTAATTCTACATCTATGCAGTGAGGATAACGGTATTGTCTGCTGTATAATAGTATGAGACATACAAGTTCTGAGAATAAGTTTGGGACTTAATGAGTACTAATTAAATGTTAGTGTTACTGTAGGCATATGTAATAATTTCTTTTCCAGTGCGTATACAATATTGTAGTCTACCCGTAGCTAGTCATTTATAATTAAGATTGTTTTGATGGAAGGATTTGCTGACAATGACTATATCAGTGACAAAACAGATTTAAAAGTCATCTTTTCATTTTTGTATGGTCTATTTGACTGATTGTCTAATGGATTATCTTGAAATTGGCCTTGAAATAGGCTGAAATCTAATTTAAATCACATCTGCTTGAATTGTTGTGCTCTTAGATATGTTCCTTCCCAGCAGCACATCTGGATTCATCCAGGTACCTTAAGGAACTCCTTTTCAGCAATATTTCCTGTTCTAGTGAGGTAAAACCATTTGTGTCTATCTGTGTTTCTGTGTGTATTTGGAATTACATTCCCAAAATATGCAATTTATTAGTATAAAATTATAGTCAATGAAAAAATGAGTTTATTTTTACCTATCTATTAGTTGCTTACATTTAACATACTCAATTGACATAATCCAATCAAATGTGCTAAAGATTAAAACATAGTTTCCTGTATTTGTGAGATTAATTGGATAATTATACTTATAAATTATTGATAAATAATCTTTGTTCTTATTTAAAATAAGTTCATCAATTCACAATAATCACAATATGAAGTAAATTGATGGATAAAATTGAGTGAATTATTTTAGAAAGAACTCCAGTAGTGTAAGAACCGTGAAGAAATTAGTTATTATCATCCGCCCTACCTTTCCTTTATTAGAGAATCAGTCTGTGCTCAGGGACTCAGGAGGGAAGGCATAGGTACAGCACTAACACAAGGAGGGACAATTAGACTAAGTCCATTAACTTTGTAGAACTGAACACGAAAGTCAGTGCCTCAGGGGCAAAGTTCCTTTGCAAGAGGGTGGCTAAGCAGAGACACAAGAAAGTAAAGTCACAGAGAGACACAGACAAGCACCCAGGTAAGCTTGATGATTGACCAAGAGCAAAAAAGACAAAGAATGTCTGGAGAATTTCTACTTATTCTGAGGCAGAATTTCAATTTGTGCACTTAGGGGCCATGAAATTTTCAGGTAACAGACTTTTTGAACTTGAGTCAGGACTGATCCATACATTCCTTGGCCAGAGGCAATTTTGACTCTGTGGTTTCTGGCTTCCAATAAAAATAATAATAATAAAATTATATTGTAATGACATTAGTATAATGAGAAATATAACCCAAGCTATATTATGTTCAACTTTTTAATGAAGCAAAAGGTTCAAAATGTCCAGAACATTTTCTTCTTTTGATTTCACAAGAAATTAAAACATTTCTAAAGACCTCAAAACGTATCTGGGGTCCTGGACCCTGTGCCTCCCGCTGTGCCCAGCGGCTAAATTGGCCTTGACTCAGCCTTCTTTGAAAGCATTTCTATTCCCTGTCCTTGAGTAATCCTTACCTAAGAAAAATGACATTCTCCAGTGAAATTTCCTAAAGGGCCCAGTTCAAGGATACATAAAATCTGTAAAATTAACAGAAGTTTGAAACATCTCACATGGTTAGATTTTTTAAAAACAAAACCAAAGACTTCAAATTAAAGAGATCTAACATTTAAAAGTTCCTAACCACTGATATCTGTGCTAAATATTGTTTAAAAATGTTTCGAATTATTTCAAGAATGGCTAATTAAGAAGAAAATATCTTACTGTTGATCCATATCAGATTTAAAGCTTCATTTGATTTCATTTTTAAAATAGTTTTACCGAAAATTAAGTGACTATTTCATACTTGCAAATAGTATTATGAAATTATGAAAATGAGCTTTCGTTTTGATTTTCATTAATGTCGATGCCTATTATCAATCTGTACCTAATGTCACTTTTTTTTAACTTAATAACATTGAAATCAGAAAAAAAATCATTGTATCTCACTAGGCACATACACTGGGGTTTTGATGAAAGGAAATGCATTTCTCATGCAGTCTTTTAGTAAGGATTTGTTTAAAATGTGGGTTGTTCTACTTTAAAGCTCAATGCTCTGGACATTTTGAACCTTTTGCTGCATTAGCTGCATTCATTCTAAAATACCTTTCAATTTAAAACAGAAGATAATTGTGATACCTTGAAGCAAATGAGATGTTATTGCAATAATTAAATCCAAAATGAGATGCAGATACTTCAGACCTGCTGCTATTTCAGCTATTTAATAGCGAATAGCTTTGCCATTGGTCACACTGATTTCTTTCTTTTCTAGTTGAGATGGAGTGCTGCATACTAATCGTATTCTAATGCATTTTACAAGAGGTAAAATGTGTATTAAGCTCTATCACACTATTTTAAATTAATATAACTTTGCAAAAATTATAATACTTATATGACATGACATTTTCATTCCATACAAAAATGCATCAGATTTAAGAAAATAATTTTTACATAACAATAAGGTAACTTGAATACTAAGTGGTTTTTCCACTAACGAATTTGCCAGGGGAATCGGGGCTTTTCTTATTAGTTTTCTCAAGCTTCGGAAACTTTCAGTGTTTAAACTGTGCCTCAGCATTTCAGCTGGAGGTGTGGTGCTTGTCCATGTGGTTGAATATGTGAATGGCTATACTGAGAGAAGAAAGCAATTATTTTTTTCAAATAGCGTCATTTTTTTTTTTCTGGAAGGAATATCATTTCCATCAAGGACACAGCTCATAAATTAAAATATTAAACCAGAATACATTATTAGTGTTAAACTACATATGCAAAAGGAAGTTTCTGTTTATAGAAATAACCTAAATATCATATTTATCTTGAAGAACAACTTCTAGTAGATGTATTTCTCTCTTGGTGAAATAATTACACGCTTCAGTGTTTGAAAAGCTGAAAACCACTACATTCTTGGCTGCCCCTCTTAGCCCTTGCCCATGGCATTCCTTACTGCTCTTCTCTCCCCTTTTCCTTTAAATCTTACTTTAAAATAATGGTAATAGCTGACACATGTTAACACATATTGAGCACTTACTGGCCTCTGGGGTAATCTAACTGAGGTCCTGGAGTTGCTCTGTGGACAGCAAATGTGCACCTAGGTGGTCCAACTTCAGAGCTCATGCTCTTAACTTCTCCCTCATCAGGGGGCTAAAAAGGCTGGCAAGTGGGGAGGATGGAGATATAGATAACGCTTTTGTAGAAAAGTGTTCTGAATATAACTTTTAACCTGAGATCTTAACAAAAGAATCATTCCCTGTAAGCCCTTTTTTTCCTCTGGTTTTCTGAATGTTATTACTTACTTCCTTTCTAACTCTGGTGCTGTGGGTTTCCGTTTTCCTTCCCTCCGGCTCACCAGGCTCCCACTTCTTCTGCTGCAGCTCTTATTTGGGGTAGTTCTCACTCTTCCGCCCCTGCCTTTATTACTAATTTTTTGTATTGACATTGGCATTTCTTAATGACAAATGCCATCTGTTATTTGGGTTGATCTGGTCTCTCTCCTGGCTGCAGATGTGCTTTTGCTGAGTGTTTAAAGAAGTCGGCTTCTGTTTCCTACATCTAAACTATTTTCATAATATTTCTAGTTTAAGACAGACCCTTCTCTTCTCCTGACACAATGACCTTGAGGGAATGACTGGAATCAGTACCAGTGCACCACCCTGGCCTCTGCAGGGTATATCTCTACTCTGGCCTTCCTAAAAGGGATTCCTTTGTAGAAACTACTGATGATTAACAGGTCACCCTGGCTCCAACCCTGGTTTCAGAGCCTTAGATTTGGGGATTCCTATTAGCCCAGTATTTCTCATCATTTCTTTGCCTTAGGTTCAGCTGGAGTCTTTATGGAAATTGAACTCCTGGAGGTGTGCAGTCCACAATTTTAAATCTCCCTGTATTCTTGACTCCCACAAAAGTTTTCTTTCTGGGACCCCTTTTATTCCTTCTTTCCTCCCATTTCTTGAAATAATCAAAAGGCTGGTGGGGAAATGTTCCCTTTAAAAGGGAAAAACTTTCTAGTTCCCTTGATCCCTTTTCACCCTTCAAACTCTACTGTGAAATTAACTCCAGCAAGTCTCCATTATGTATCAGTACATTCTTTGTTTTTCTACCCAGGCCAGCTCTCTCCCTGCCAGTTCTCTGCATCCTCATGGAATGAGGGCAATTGATGCTATCTTTATCTTTCCAGATCTCGGATTCATAAGCCAAGACCTTATTTCTTTCCTCCTACCAAGAGCGTGACCTGCTTGATTTATCTCTTCTCTCTTTTACAGTGATTATAAAATTGTCTTGATTCCTATTCCTTCCAGAATGCTGGAAAACTGTGATTTCCAATCTCTATTTTACAATGAGGTTTTCAAAAACAATTTCTATTTTGCACAAGTGATTATGGCTAGTTCATAAGAAAACAAACAGAATTTACAAGCTTAGCAAATGTTGAGAACTATGAAAATGCCAGAAAAAACCATATATATGCAGTTCTCTGAAGTCTTAATTCAAAATGAAATAGGAACTAGGTTTGCTTTCTAGTGTGCCTTTGGAAATTGTCCCTACCTTGACTTTCTGCATAAGTGTTCCTCTGCCAACATCTGTGTTTTGTTTTGTTTTTGTTTGTTTGTTTGTGGCTGAAGAATCAGCTAGCCCAACAAAGCTAATTACATTTTAGCTTCAGCAAAACAGATGTTGACTTGACTGCTGGGTCTGCTGTTAGCCCATCCCTTCAAAAGCATGCTTGATGGCCCATTTCTCTTTTCATTCTGTTTAGACATGTGATTGATTCATTCATACTCATAGCTTCAATCATCACTCAGTTTATATCTGCACAGTCATCACATTAGTCAGATAAACACATTTCTTACTCCTTAGCAAGGTAATCATAATTAGCATGAAAATTTATCAAAATACCTAAGTTCTATGTCAGTGACAATGTCTTACCTAATGAGGTAGGATTGGGAGGTGTTACTTTTAGCAGAACGTGCTTTCTTGGGAAGGCATAGTTTTAATGGGAATGTATCTTAAACATTCTGTCTGTTCTTGGCTTGAAGTATTAGGCTATGGAAACAAAACATAACTCCAGGGTAAATATTTTTAAAAAGTAAGACTTAAGGCTCCAAAAATAATGACTTGAGGGCAAAATATTATTAATAAACTTATTGAATTTCAAAGTACACTAAAATTTTTATGAAACGGGAGTTGGACACAGGCTTAATTTATATGTAGAACATCATTTTGCAACTTATCTGAGTTCAGCAGAGATAAAATTCCTTTAATAAATAAAGAGGCGGCAATTTTTGGTGACTGTGAAAAAAAAGGCAAAGGGCACAGCTATATTAGGAATTTTGGTCTTGATCTACACCACAGGCATTCAGTAGCTACTATTTCAAATCCATTTTAAACTCTTTTTTGCATTTTAATAGTTTTACTTCTAACACTAGAATGCAAATGTGAAATTTTGCCTGTAGTGTATTTTATTCCTACCTTGTCAAAATCACTAGAAATCTGTATTATTCTAATACTACATTACATTTTTCAGAAATCAGAAGGAGAAAGAATGTATGAGCAAAGTCAGAGGGTATGAAAAGATGTTTTGTGAAAAGAGGGACAGAGAGAAACATGTAGAAATATAGGAGGAAGGACTAGTAAATGGGAGACATGGGAGAGAGACAAAGAAAAACAGAGGGAAAAACATTAGAGAGAGGTTCAGTAAATTATGATCATGGATGTTGAGACCAGTTGAATGGATTTTGCTTTCCCTATTTACTTAGATAATAAACACTTTCTATTTTTATCATTGTTGGGAATACTTACTGTTTAGTAGTTAAGAGCACTTCTTGCTTACTTGAAAGTAGTGTGACAGCTTTAGTTTTCAAAGTTCAGAGTTTTGCTTTTTAAAATATAAACCTTATTAGATACTGATAATTTTACTAATTAATAAAATAATTTTTTATAAATTCATTTTGGAAATTTATAGATTTTGGTCAGTTTATATGCTTAAATGCCTCTTTGACATTCAAATATTGACAGCAGTTTTTTATTTATACAGCAGAATATTTAATGCTGCCTTGTTCCGAATTAGCTCAAGGTTATACTTTGAATCAGCAGATTTTTTTACTTCTCAGCCTTTTCTTTCAGATAAAACTTAGGTTTGTGATCTAATTAGGGATACCGTATGGTGTCACCAACAATAACACAATGATACCGTGATGGAAATAAAATGACTGAGAGATCAATGGATTAGGCTCTTTTCCACGATTTTCAATGTTTGTGAACTAATTATTCAGATAATGTTCTTCTGAATCAAATAATCAAAGCATCCGCCATTTGTCTCCTTGCTCTCATTGAATTAAAATAATTATTTTTTATACATTATATATTAAATGCATTACAATTATATATGGCATTTTATATAAAAGGATTAGTAAGGAATAGCTTTATTCATTAGAAGGACAGTATATAGTTGATATTCTAAGAGATTTTTTTTGGCAACATACAATCTAAGTAATTTGTACCCATGGTTTTTTGTTTCTGTTTTTGTTTATTTTGTTTTGTTTTGTTTTGTTTTGTTTTGAGACAGAGTCTTGCTCTGTCTCCCAGGCTAGAGAGCAGTGGCACGATCTCGGCTCACTGCAAGCTCCGCCTCCTGGGTTCACACCGTTCTCCTGCCTCAGCCTCCTGAGTAGCTGGGACTACAGGCGCCCGCCACCTCGCCCAGCTAGTTTTTTTGTGTGTGTTTTTGTAAAGACGGGGCTTCACTGTGTTAGCCAGGATGGTCTCGATCTCCTGACTTTGTGATCCACCCGCCTCGGCCTCCCAAAGTGCTGGGATTACAGGCGTGAGCCACCGTACCCGGCCTGTACCCGTGTTTAACTATAAAATATAAACTATTCATTGCTTGAAAACTTTTATAAAATACTTGCATGCCTTTGTGGTATTAATTTGGACCTCAGACTTGAATCTCTGATAGCTTTATGAATTTCAAAAGAAATCACTATTTATATATTATTTTAAAAACTTGCTGAACATTCATCAGGGCAGTCTGACAACCTGAGGAACATTTTAATTCCAAAAAACAAAAACGTATCAAAGAGAACATATCCAAAACAATAAGGACATTTTTAATTAGTCAAGTTTTTTTGTCAAAAGATTATTGCACAAATGGTATTTCTCATTTGCTCAATTCATATAACACTATTGTCAGTGTTTACAAAAGTTGTATCGCCATCTGGTGATAGTGGGATGGCTGATGCACAGGTGCGCACTAACTACACCTAGGCTCATCTATTTATTTTGCCTAATAGCCAATCTGGAAAATAATGATGGAAAATACTGAGGAGGTAGAAGAAACACAGCTTGATTAAATATTCTATGTACCACAAAACATTGGCATATTGAAAAATTATGTTGAAAGTGTTTTCAATCTAAAATGTACATGTAATGAAGATAAAGGAAAAAATAAGGGTTTATAAAATGGTAGGCTGGTGAGAGAATACATTTTATAATTTGATATATGGTATGTCTCAGGAATAACAGTGATTCATTTTCAACAGACTGGAAAATATAAAAGGCATTTGATTTTTATCTTAAAATATCTTCTAGTATAATATAGTAAATGCTTAAAAATATATAGACTTTGGAATTACATCTGGAATTCTTTTTCTTTTCTGACACTTTGAGTTTTGTAATCCTTGGGAAGTAAGTGCTCTGAGATTAAGTGTTCTTATCTGTAAAAAAAAAGGTTGCTATAACCCATGTCACATTTGAGGTTGTGAGGAGAATCACATGAGTTAGTGCATATCAAGTGTATTAGCAAAGAACATTACAGTGCATAGTAGTTATATTTATCATCATTAAAGCTCTGCATTAAAAATAGCTTTGATTCATGACAAAACATAAAAGACTTTGAAACTATTTCTTTCATTGCAAAGGGCAGGTAGTACAGCAAAACTATAGTCTGATAAGAAAATAATTGGAAAGTACATTAATATTAATAACCATTATAGTTCTATGTATTGAAATTGCATCACAGACTTGACTGGATCGCTGAGGAGTGTAATAGTTTCTATAAGCCTCTCGTTTGTAGTCCTCCAGATTGTTTAACACACGTCTGCACTTTATTTTTATCCTGCTTCTTTGTCTCTCCCATTATAGGGGCTTGTGGAGAAGGTGTACTGATGTTATCAAATACCAAGTATCTGTGATATCTTTTCACTTATATTTTCTGTTTGCTTCTCACAATAATATTCTTCACTCAGCAATATTAGATCCTTTTCTATAAATGAGCAACAGAGGATTGGAGAAGGGCATGACTTTGCTATAGTCATGTGAACTAATAACTGGTGTACCCATACTGGAGCCAAGGTTTTTCTCATTGCCTAGCTCATTCTCCCACTAATCTTCCATGATATTTCAAAGATTGTTAATTTGTCCATATTTCAAATTTTTGAAAGGAGGGAAAGAAATTGTTTAGTAAATATATGGGCAATCAATATACTTTGTTTTAAAGCATTCCATTAGTTGCTTTACATACATGCTAATTCTTACCCTAACTTTATAAATCAGCCATTTTATTTTCCCTTGTATCCATTAGGGTTCCACTGGCTACAATTAACAGAAAAGAATTAAGCTCACAATGGTATAATAAAAAAGGAAGCAATTTTACATAACAATGTGTTCCCAAAATAGGAATAGAAAGGAGTATTGAGCCCACAACTTGCAGGAACCACTACATTCTTCCTTGGAGTGGGTGTACTGGGGTGTGTGCATATGGTGGCAGGGGAATGCTGACCACCCTTGAGATTTAAACTATGTAAACTTCAAAAAAATGCCAAATATTTGACTTATATTATCTTATCAAGATTGGCATTATATAGATTAAATAAAGAAAAAACTGAACTTCAGCTATGTCAAATGAACTATTCAAGGTTATACAAATCATAATTGGTAAACTGGGCATTCAAATCCAAGTTTTTCTAATTTAAATAAAATCTGTAGTTTCTTCAGTGACCACATCATTTTTTTCATGTAAATGCCTTGGAATATCTGAAGGTGATCCACTCAGCTGTTTTAATTAAAATACAGGGTAGATTTTCATGTGTTCATTTTATGTGGAGATTTACTTATTTATTTATTTGGACAATATTTGTAAGTGGAATCTAATTGGAAAGATTGAGTTCTTATTATCCTGCCTGATTCTTCCAACTTCTTAGTATGTCTGTGCTCAAGAAAGAAACCTGAATATATTAAAGTTCTCTTGAATTGTGGGCCCATGTTTTACTAGTTTTGTAATATATAAACTGTATTTTCCATACTTACTTTGACAGGCTAAAATTTGCATCACAACTCAGTTTTTTCTTTTTCCAGAGTTGTAGGGGAGCAATTCAGAGCAACCTACAGAACTAGGATTTCTTTCCAATTTTGCTTTCAGGGATATCACAGTAGTAGCTTGAAATCACCAGTGGTAGGAGTATTTACACCATAGAAATTGACAAACACTACAAATGAGAGCTTTCTCCTTCTTCCCTTGCCCACTTCTTACCTTCTGCCCTGAAAGAGCTAATTGTTAAACTTTTTTGAGTTCATCATTGCTCCTAATTCTTTTACCAGGAAGCTTGCTGACATATTTAGGTGATTTGTGAAGAGTCTGCATCTAGGCAAAATATTTTATGCTCCTTTCCCTAGAGATAAGCTCTGACTTCTGAAAATGATTTACTTTCTATGGGCCTGTAAACCTAAGATTCAAATATTTTTTCTTTATTATACGATTTATTAATATTCTCATGTTCTTTATTTTCCATGAAGAGACTTTGTGATAAAGCTGACGTTCTTCATTTCTCACTTAGGTGCTTATCTTTCTACATGGGATATTCAGCAGTTTTCAAGTTCTACTCAAGAATGTTTTGATGAAATGTCCCTCTCTTTCAAAAAGTACCACTACATTTTATAATGTATTTATAAATAAATTGCTTCAATTTGCCTTGAACAACATTTCAGTAAAGGACAGTTTTTAAGGGAAAATTTTCCTTCTGCCGTATCAACAGTTTTAAATGTTAAACATGCACAGTTCTTATAAAGGTTCTTACAGCAACATATCTATACATAATTCATAACATTTTATAATAATTCCAAATTTATAGCCACAGTTATAGATGCTAATGTCTCCAATTCAAATTATACTCAATGAAAGCCTTGGCATTAAAAATGATATATTTTAGAATGCTATATCATAACAAATTTTAATCTAAAAATGTTGTAGGTATCCAAAATGAGGAAAATAAAATGAAAGTTATTTTATAGAAAATCTTCTTAAATGGGTAAAATAAACATGAGGTTTTGTGTAGATAAGTGCAAGGTGATGCACTTAGGGAAAAGTGATTCTACTTATAAGGCAATTGGCTCCAAGAGAGCTCCTGTACTGGGAAAGGACTGGAAGCACCATTTTTTTAGAATAATTTCATGTACTTCTATTGTTCAAGTGTTCTTCATATCACTAGCTATATTTAATAAAGACATAAAAATTAAACTAAATATTTCTTACATTTTATAAATTAATAAAACATTATTTTCTATCTACCATGTTACGTAAGCTTTATTAATGTGTCTCAAAGAAATATGGAGAAATTTCAGTGGACAGATGATTTGTTCTAGAAAATGTGAGGGCAAGGATGTGAGTGAGAACAATGAAAAGGAATTGTATATTTTATTTCAGAAAGCTGAGCCTGGAAGAAAGAATAACAGATGAACAAAAACTCATTGTTGAAATGATATAATGAACACAGTCTATTCAATGAGTTGAAATAGGATAGAATGGGGAGGAACTTCTTGAAATCCTATTAAACGGTAAATACCAAACTTCTGAAAGTCCTTTCTTGAAGAAGGGATAAAGTTGCAAACTAGGCTCAGAAATCATTCTAACATTGTTCAGCCTTTCTTAACTGTTTTGTCTATTTTAAATGTTAAAGCTCTTTACTCTCTCTTAAATTATTAAGGAAGGGTGTTTAGAGATGTTTTAAATAACCATGGATGTCAATGGTTCACAAACATTCATGTGTTCAGAATCGTAACAATGTTTGCTCAAAATGGAGATTTTTAAGCCCTACTACAGATCTACTGAATTAGAATTTTTGGAGATTGGAGTCCAGGAATCTAAATTTTAACAAATACCAGAGATAATGTAGCTAAGCCATGGACCACTTAGAGAATTACCGCTTTTTGTTGATGTCGGGAAAAAACATCCTAGGATAATTTTACAAAACATGACTGCCTTCTACTAAAATATGTTCTGGTGCCTCTGTCAGCTCCACTTACAGTGGTCTACCACTGACTCATTGAACAAGTCTTATGTCCTTATGCCTTTTGTATTTTCTCAAGTTGTTCCCTCTTGCTGAAAATCCCTTCTCTCCATATTTACTTATTGAGGTCATATTCATTTTTCGAGACCCATTTTATGTCTCATCTCTTCTGGGGAATCTTCCTCAGTTCACTCAGTCGAAATCTATCTCTCAACCCTTTGTTTCCATAAGACTTTGCACATACAGCATTTATCACAGTGTACCTTGTACTTACATGGAGTTATTTTACCTTCTGTGTAAGTGCTAATCTATCAACTAGAGCAAGAGGTTGGCAAATTATGATCTGCAGGCAAAACCTGGCCCACTGCCTGTTTTGTAAGTAGTGTCTTATGGGAACACAGCCACGTCCATTTGATGACACATTGTTTAAGGCTGCCTTTGCACTATAACAGCAGAGTTGAGTAGTGGTGACAGGGATGAATGGTCCTCAAAGCCTAAAATATTTACCATCTGGTTCTTCAGAGTTTTCTAGCCTCTGAACTAAAATGTATGGTGTATTGTGTCCTAATTATGTACTAGCACTTAATAGAATGTTTTGTAGAGAGTTGGTATTCTTGTAAGTTATATAAAGTATTTGGTGAAAGGATGAAAAATGAGTTGGAAATATATGTTTATTATGCCAACAGGGTAAATATAAACTCTTTTTCTATTCTTGCATTAGTTGGTTTTTAAGTCCCTGAACCTGATGTTATTAGTGCTTCAATAGAAGTTTCTGTGATGGTCTATATCTATACTGTATTCTGTACCTATGCTGTCCAATGCAATAGCCACTAGGCCTATGTGATTATGGAACATTTTAGGTATGACTACTATGACTGAATAATTGAATGTTAACTTTATTGAATTTTAATTAATATAAAGTTAATTAAGATTTTGTGATTAGTGGCCACCATATTGGACAATGTAGATAGGGGCACAAATAATTACACCTCAAAACAAACAGCATACAATGAGAGTGAGAGGGTAAGATAAATTAATTTAAGTCATATTATAAATTCTATCAGAGAACTCTGATGCCTCTGTTTAGTTAACAGTTATGCATTGGAAAGATACTCTATGTGATCCCTAGTTGTGTTTTGGCTAAGTACTCAACGTTTAGAAGTAAAGAAATTAGAAACCAGTTCCAAAAGTTAGAAAAGCTCTTACAGATATAATTTCTCTTCTCATATTTTCCTTTTTTGGTTTGTTTGTTTCTCTCGAATCTGTAGGAATCATAAAAACCTTTTTTTAGTGGTCTTTCAGCATTTCATTGATGAATTGGCATCAATTCAAAGAGCAAATGATGCCGAGATAAAGTGAAAAAAAAAAAAAGGAAATTAGAAACACCCATTGCTTCACATACAAATCCTATGTGTGAGTATACATATGCCGAGGTTGGGCATGGAGGAGTGACAAGGAACAGAAAGAAGAGAGAGAGACTGCTTGAGGGCTTTGGGTGCATTATCACTGGTAGTGATGAAAAGGAGGGCTTTCGTGTTTCAACAACTCATTTAGGTAATTACCATCGCTCCACTTGTGTTTACTGAAATTTCATTAAACTTCCTTGCGCACATGAACATATTTGATATGAATCCTACAGCTGTGGAAAGGGCAAAATCAAGGAATCAACTACGAATTGATACGTTTAAGCCTGTGGACCTGCTTTGGGGAAGAGAGTAGAGACCTAGCTTGCATATGATGAAATGGAGTAATTTTTCTGGAAGTTGGTTTTTCTGGTTCTTCAACTGCTAAACTAGAATGTAACCATAGTAGAAAGAGGTGAATTCTTTAGCAGCAACTGCTAAGACAGCCCTAAATTCATATGCCTGGTATAAATCCATGGCACACCTCTCTGATCTGCAAGAACATCCCTCAGGCTGTGCATTGCTTTCTCATAATTGTATTTTTTTCTTATGTCTAACCTTGGGCTTTTTAATTTTACCTGATTAGAGTTCAATAAAAATGTTGAAGACAAAAGTACTCAGTGAAATTTATTTCAGAAACTCTAACCTCTGGAAGGGAAGTATGACTTATCAAAGATACAAGTGAGATTAATTGATTATATTAATACAGTCTCTTTATTCAAGTTGAGAAATGAGTCTTAGAATCTTGAATCTATTACTGTTTATAAAACCAAGTGAATTCTTTGTGTAGAATCCAGTACAATATCTCAAATCAAGAAAAAATGAAAACAGAAAAGAAACGGCCATATGTGTTTTATTTTAGTCCTGCACTCGCTTCTTCCTACGGTTTCCATAAGAATCCCACTGAATTTGTGGGAAAAACTTGCCTGGTTTCTCTATGCTGCTGTAGACAGTGACACATACAGGGTGGAAGGAAGGTGTTTCTGCTGTTGTCTTTCAGAGTCTGAAGAGCAATAAAATACCAGGTTAGATGATGATAATCATTGTTGTCTTCTTGTCACAGATCATCATTTTAATACAATGTTTAAGCTTTCTGAAAGTTTTTTGTTCTTCAAAATGGAATAGACATATACCTAAATTATCATCTCAGCTTCAGTAAGCTATAGATGTATATATTTATAATAAAGTGCTCGGTCTCCCCTAAGTTATCTTAGCAGGGGAAAGGAAAGGAAAGTTCTACTTTAAATGGGTCTATATGCCCAACAAGGTGTTTAGTATTCAGTAAATTCTTCTTTCCCAATATAAAGATTTTTAAATGACAGAGGGGAGAACTAGACAATAAAAAAAAAACGTTTAGAAATATGGATTAAGTATCTTTTTAATGTATGATATTTAATTTATTAATTTAACTACACAATAAATTTTTATTAATCATTTTTTACTTCCATTTTATGAAACAATTTTCTTCATTCTTCTTATAGATGTATTCTACAGTTGTGTCTACATTATTCTTTTTTTAGGTATCTAACACAGATTTACAATGTAATAATTTCCTACTAAGTTATCAGAAATTTAGCACTTTTGAAATCTATGTATGATTTTATTCCAAGCCACACATATTAATTTCCACAAAGTGAATATTTTAAAAAATTGATCTTGTGGTATTTGGTTTTCTGTTCATGTGTTAGTTTGCTGAGAATGATGGTATACCACATGTTCTCACTCATAAGTGGGAGTTGAATAATGAGAACACATGGACACAGGGAAGGGAACATCACACACCAGGGCCTGTCGGTGGGGGTGGGGCAGGTGTTGTATAGGGGAGGGATAGCATTAAGAGAAATACCTAATGTAGATGATGGGTTGATGGGTGCAGCAAACTACCATGGCATGTGTATGTCTGTGTAACAAACCTGTACTTTCTGCACGTGTATCCCAGGACTTAAAGTATAATAGTAATTTAAAAATTGATCTTGAGGTATTTATTTGCAGTTGCCACAAAACTTCACTGATGCTTAAAAGATGAAGTTATACCACCTTGGATATTGAGTCAATTTGTGTTAAATTTATTCTTTCTTTCTTTTTTTTTTTTTTTTAACTGAATCTATCGGGTTACTTCTTTTTCCAAAACCCATCATTGCTCCAGTACATTTCAGGTAGATATGTGTTCCTAAAAAACATTTTATTATTTTTTTTAAATAAAGTGATTACAGACTGTCCTATAACATGAGACATGTGTGAAGGCTCAAATAGAAATCAATTCTTTTTTTCTTAAAGAGTATTTTAGAGAGTGACTTCACTTTGTCTATATTTAATTACTAAATATGGTACTGTTCATTTTAAAATCAGATGAAGAGAACAAGCAAACAAACAAAAAAGGCAAAAAAATTAATGGTTTCAAGGAGAAAAATACATTCCCAAAAGGCCCGCAAAGTCATGGTATACTCTGGAGGGACATTGTAGGGTTTTTTACAGGCATTCTTTTCGTGAACTTTTGCCTGTTGGACATGGCCATATTCATATCACAATGTTTACAGATAGTAAACCTTCTGTCATATAGTGACTTCAGTTGGTTCTGATTTTCTACCAAGCTAAGCAAACCTCTGATAATTTAGCTTTTCATGTAATTTATTAATGAAAAGATAATATGAAGACGTGACGTGTAAAAGATAATGTGCCACCTGGAGTCAGTTGTTGCATCAACTAGACCCTACATGTTGATGCAAGGTCTAGTTTCGTCTATGATTTTCCTTTTTGTCTATTTTTCTCAATCTTCAGATGTTAATGGAGTCAGTGAAATCACAGCCAAGGTTAGCCAATGTGGGAGACATCTGACCTCTTTAAGATGACTTTTTATGACTTCTGTCTTATCTGGTAAGCGATAGTTCCATAGTTTAGCTCACAGAGGGCAATCTTATTTCCCACTTGCACTAGGAGTCTATAATCCCTGAAGATGAGTGGTTATAAATTGTGTTCTGCCTCACATAAAAAATTGTGTTAATTACATATAGAGAAGGAAGTCAAAAGCTGTTGGTTTTGTAGGTTTTCCCAAGAGCGAGGATAATTTATCAACTATCAGCACTAGGAATTGGATATACCTTGGGGCTAAGACATATTTATAGAATTGCTGAGATAGAATACGACATAAAGTTTCAAATATTAGCATTTACTAACTTTTTCTAAAGACATTCTTTCAATACCTATTGCCTGACACTGTACTATGTGAAGACTATATAAAGAAGTATAAATCAAGTTGGTCACCACTGGAAACAGTGATTCTCAACTGGAGGTTATTTTGTCACCTAGTGAACATTTGGCAATGCTTGATAACATAGTTGAGTGTCAATATCTAAGAAGTTTGTACTGACATTTGTTATCATCTAGTGAGATTTAAGGATATTGCTAAATATTTTACAATGCACAGGGCAACCTTCCACATCAAAGAAATATACAGCTCAACAGTGCTACAGTTTTAAAACATTTACCTATTAAAGACAAATGTAAATAAATTTTAGCAAGACAGCAGGGTCTCTAAGGAAAGTATACTTGAAATATTACCAAAAAAAAAAAAAAAAAGAAAAGAAAAGAAAAAAGAAAGGAAGAAAGAAAAACATGGTAAGAGATGGAAATTGCAACAGAACCCTTGTCCAAAAAAAAAAAAAAAAACAGCCTCAGTGGAAAGATTGTTTTTATACAGTTGATTTTTAAATTTCATATGGTGTTTGTTAAGTACTGGTCTAGAAATGTTAAAGTCCTGGTAAGTACTTTCCAGAGTCATGTAGAGGTCACGTTATCACATTGGAAGTCCTTTTAGCCATATTGCACAGATGCCAAATTCCTAACAAGAAACAGACTAACTGTAACATGGAGAATATGAAACTAAATAGGAGATTCCATGGACTGTTACTGACTTTTGGGAATGGCCAACATATAGGTCAACTGCAGGTCAGTTTTCTATATTTCAATAGTTTATTGTCCTAGGAAGAAAGTTCCAATTTAATAAATCATTGCTTGTGGTAAAAAAAAAAAAAACATTTCTGCTTCTTGGAGACTAGCAGCATCTTTTTATAATTTTAAAGAAAAGCCCATAAAATTTGTATTAGAAGTAAAAAAAAATAAATAAAATTTTAACCTGAACGCCTCCTATGCGCAAAATAAAAGAATTCACTACTGACTATGTTTCTTTGATTTTCAGAGATGTGAATCTGACAGTCTAGGCTATTGCATCCAAAAATCAAGCGCAAAAACCCACAATTTTTTTTTTTTTTGGTTAAAAACTCACTTTTCTTGAAGATTCCTTATAAAGAGACTTTCCCATTCTTTTCATTGATTTAACTTTTATCATTGGAGAAAGAAAATCTAAGAACCATTTATTTAATTTAATGTGTTGGGCACTAGGAATATAAATGAGAGCAAGACATGGTCTGTGCATTTTACAGAAATATAGTTACAAAGTTTATAACAAAGGCATGTATACAACTAACATACACACTAGAATTTGTAGACCTGTCTTAGTGTTTGTAATCTGGCCTGTTTTTTTTTCCCATAAATATATGTATATTTATTAGATCTGTGGGAATGCTACCGGGAGTCATAGAATTGTGCCATCAAGCACATTTGGGAGTATAAGAAGGCTTCACAGATTAGAAAAGTGTTGGTATAGTCTAGGCAGAAGAGATGGTACATTAAAGTCATTTTGTAGTATGAACATGCATCACATCTTTCTTAAAGAATAAACCTGTGCTCATCCCCTGTTTTGTTGGAGGAACAATGGGAGCCAGAAGTGGGGCTTCAATCTAGAATTTGAAGGATGTTAGAGGATATATTGAGAATTTTAGGATTTGTCCCACATATAATGTAGATACCTAAATGTTTAAGGCAGAGAGAATCATATGATTAGATTTTTGTTGTAGAAAGAGAATCCAGGCAATAACTCTGAAAATTGGTTTGCTAGAAGGAAAACTAGAATGATAGAAGCTAATTAGGAGGCTAGTGAAGTAGTCCCCATGTCAAAGATATGAAATAAGCCAGAAGATGATATTACCCAGAATGAGATGTATTCAGACAACATTTCCACCACAAATCAAAAGGAATTGATGACCAGTTTGATATCAGAGGTGAGGAAAACAATGATGCCATGGTTTTAGCCTGAGTAACATGGAGGATGCCGAGTACACTGAAGAACTGTTTTGAGAGCAGGTGGTTGTTAGTTGCCTGTACAATATTTAGGGAGCATAAAGAACTGATCTTAGGAGAGAGGTTAGGGTGAAAAATCAAGATTTGAGCATTATTAGCAACTACAAGTGGTGGTTGTGATTCTGAGGGTGGATGAGTCAACACTAGCACAGAGCAGAGTGAACAAGAGGGACCATTGACAGATGTTTAAAAGAAGGGCCTAGGAAAAGGAGCCAAGAGCCTGAAATTAAATTTAATTAATTAAGGAAATACAGAGAGCTTTCAAGAGATTGTTGTCTTGGTAGTCAAGATTAAAATAGAGGAAGGGTGGAGGTGAACAACAGTGTCCAATTTTGCAGAACATAAAGGCTGTTAAAGAGGGTCTATGGATTTGGCAGTGAGGAAGCTAATAATACTATTGCCTATAAAATTCCCCATATGATTTCTAGATAGACAACAGTTCGTGCAGTTGAGTAAGTGTTGGAGGGTTGCTGTTTACTTTAAATTTAGTTCTAGTGAAGATTTTTTATCAAATATTATATGCTGGAAAATTTTCTTCCATTATCTTTTTTCTGATCACATGACATGTTTTCATCTAAAAGTATATAAGTCTACGTAGAAATATAACAGGGATTTAAAAAGCAACTTTAGAGATTATCTTAATCTGCCTTCTCAATTCAGAGAGGAAGAAATTAAAATTAGAAAAGTACCTTTCTCAAGATGTGCACATAGTCAGTTGCAAAACCAAATTTGGGATTGATCTCCTGATTCCTGGTCTGATATGTTATCCATTAGTCCATGAACAGAAAGATAGAGGTCATTTCTATGCAAAGAAAAACAAATGAGCTGTGTCATTGCAGAAATGTTCTGCATGGTTTGCTGCCATCTGTCTTAAAGCTCAATCTGGACTCCTAGGAATTGAGACTGCTGAGCTGCATTTAGATGGACCATGTGGACAGGGCATGGAAAATCCTTTATTTGGAGGGCTTGGTTATTTCCCTGTATGGAAAATAAAAGATACAAAATATTTATGACAAGATTAAAAGTCCAGAGCTATAGAATTTTTGAGATCTGACATCCTGTTTTATAAGATTCTGGCCCTACATGTCTTTTTGTTAGACTTGCGGTATTTTATGTTTGTTAAAATGCAGTGGGAGTACAATAGAAAACATTGCTTTTGGAAGAAGAAAATTATAAAGCAGACAGGGCACTGGAATGGAAGTCACTGTACTCTAACCCCATCTGTGATATATTATGTGCTTTTGGATGCTGCACACTCTGGGGGCTGCAGTTTCCTTATTGGATAAAATTAATGTTAGAGACTAAGATCTCTTGAAGCTCCCTGAAGATTTGTTCAGTCAACTTCACACAGCTTTTAGAATTTTAATACCTTTAATCAGAAATGGTCTCCCAGGTTACCTTAAGTCCTCTTGTCCAATATCCGTGTTGTAGCCCCTGTAAGCACTTGGGTTTGTGATCCCTGATATCTAGTTCCTTTTCAGCTTTGTCATTCAATGACGCTACATTAGAAGGAATCAGTGTTAGTAGCTCTGTGGAGCAAAGTTTTCAAAGTATTCGTTTATTAGGTTGCAATGGTCAAAACAAAGGCCTTAAAGCTGTATCTGTGCAACAAAATATCTAATATAATCTCAGAATTATCCTCTAGGCATATTGTTTGTTGTGGTAATGATACAGTTGAAAACTTCTGAAAAAAATAATTTAAGACTAGAAATTAAGAATTCTTCAGGTTAAAGAAACATATGTCATTGAATGGAATTAAGGTTATATGAAGATTTTCAGAAAAATTGCACCAAAATGTGATCAATAATATGCTTTTTCTTGGTTGATTGTTTCTAAGCATCCTTTCCAAATTATGTTCCATACTGTTCTGCAAAGTTTGGAGAAAAAGTAAAAGATGTATACCAAGAAATCCATGCTGGTATATTGTAATTTAACCTCCTATTTTTCCTGAAAAGTCACTTTTTAGACTAAAAAAAAGTTCATCATTGTGAAGCATCACTACAGTTTTATACTTTTTTTCACTGAGTCTTTCTCAATTTAGTATTAAAGGGCTTATAAGATTTATCCTCCATGTGAAATTTGGGGCTTTATGTTCCGTAGGCCTTTCTTGAAAATCCAAATGTCATATGAAAAACTAGAAAACTGGTGTTGGGAATTATTTGTGTGAATTTGGTGAAGTGAACCAGTTGACAGCAAGTCATTCTGGGTGATATAATGGTTCTCATCCTCAATCAGCTGACATGAAACAATTCTTCTGAGTCCAACTGAACTCCTTCACCAAAGATGACTGTTGAACTTTTAATAGTTTCTGAAAATAAAATAATCAAGCATTTATTTGTCAGGAGCTAAATATAAATTTCTTCTGTTTTATTTTATCTGGGTGTTTTTGTTGAATTGTACTTGATTTAATTTTCTGACTCTTCTATGAGAATGCCTTTTTACTTGTAAGTTTCACTCAAATTGACATTTTGATGGTTTAACACATTAATGAAATTCCTAGAACAGAGGCTATGTTCTTTGAAAAAAGATATTGACAGAATACACTAAAGGGACATTTTAAAGTGCATTTGATTTCTTTTGCAGCTTGATAACATATTTGCTGATGTTTGGTAGCCCCCAAAGCTATACTTTCCAGTACATGTCCAGATGAGATTTGACAATGTTGCAACACATCTTTCTGTGTCTAGATTTATGTATGCAAATTGAGTTCTTGGCAGTCTATGAAAACCACAAAACTCTTATCTCCCAGACTAACAATATGGGACCAGAAAAAAAAGAAAAAAAAAAAAAAAAGCACGTTCTGAAATAGCAAAGAAATCTTTTCCACAGCTACTGAAGTTTCCAGACCACACAGAGACTAATTTGCTTTACAAAATATTTTTAAAAACACTCGTGCACACATATAAACATTTTTCTGGCACTGTTTTCTAGGCTTTCTTCTAAATTACACACACACACACAAACACACACACAATATGTAAGCATGTGTGCCTATGGATATATATACAGATGTAGATATAGATAACTTTATTTCATTCATCCTGATAACATCCTTATGATGTAGGGACTATCATTAGCCCTTTTTTACAGATGAAGAAATCAATAAACACAAAGGCTAAGTAGTTGCCCAAAGTCAAACAGTCAACAAGGAAAGGCAGAGCCAGAGTTCAACAAAATATGGTGGTTCCAGAGTCCTGGAACCTTGCCAATAAACTATATTATGTGGCCTTGATTTTAATAGGCAAAATATGATGTCAGAATGTATTGCCCAGTCAGACAGCATATTTATCAGAAGTTCTTACTTAAGTCAAAATTCTGCAATGTGATTTATTTTTTATTAAGAAGCATACATATACCTTTCTTTTTTCCACTTGTTAAAAACTAAGATAAGCCACTCTAACATAGGCAAAGAAATTAGAGGACATAAGATAGAATAATACAAACATTAAATTGGTAAGCAAATTGATAACATTTTTATATTCTTATCAGGTTAATAAAAACAGCATAATTAAAGGGGAGATATAAGTCATCTCACAGGAGTTCTCATCCCTCTGCCCTGTTGCCGTTCTCTGGGCTGTGCTCTTAGATGGTAGAGCTGCTGTGAAAGCTTTCCTTGTTAGCATTCCTGGTGTTACCAATGCTAAATCTAGAAGTCAATACCAGAAATACCCCTGGATAAGTAATTAGGAAAACATGAGTTCTTTTTGGAAAGTGCAATCCTGGACTTAAAATTCTTTCTAAATGTACCTTGATTATAGTACAGAAATGATATGCCATCTGATCAGTCATCAAGATAAACAGAAAGAGTGCTACACCTCTTGCTGGAGAGCCTGATGAATACTGTGGATGTAAAGTCAGAGCATGCTGAGTCAGAATGATCAGCAGGGATCAGATCCAGAGAGATTTCTCTTGCCCCATAGATCCGTAGCCTGAATTTTACATGGTATATTGATGCTCTAAGGCAGGCAACTAAGGGTGCTGAGCTGCATTTGGGTCATATAAGAATCCCCAAGAATCTCCTAGGCTCCTAGGCTATTTACAGATTCAGGGTCAAAATTTCAATTATTGTTGTGTGGTTGTTGCAATTACTG
Source organism: Colobus angolensis palliatus (assembly GCF_000951035.1). NCBI lineage: Eukaryota > Metazoa > Chordata > Mammalia > Primates > Cercopithecidae > Colobus > Colobus angolensis. Next base: position 749,691 of record NW_012119744.1, on the reverse strand, counting down.
TTGCTATTATGGTGACACTTTTCCGAACACTTACATCAGTCCTGTGCTGACGGAAGCATAGTCAGATAATGGCTTTCTCTATGCTTTATTGATTCCCCATTTACAAATGTACATTTTTTTCCTATATTCTTACACTATAGATTCTACTTCTAGACACCAAAAATCTATTGGGCCAAGTTATAAACTGGCAAAGTACTCTTATGAGCTCCGGAGACACAAAGATGAATAAGAAACTAGCCTCGCCTTTGAGGAGCTTATAATCTAGTGGAAAAGGATGCTTGAAAAATAAGTCAAATAGTATTTTGGAAATAAGGTTGTATTTTATTCAATCTGTTTACTTTTTGGCCCCCATAATTAAATAGAAAAATGTTGGAAAATAGGATAAAGGTCTTTTTCATTTTTATATTTCCAGTACACATAGAATCTATTCAAAACTTAATCAGATTAATACTTAAATTCTTATATTTAGTTAAATGTACAGTAAATTTATAATTAAATTTTAGTGGATTTATATCCTTAAACAATTATGTGACCTCACACAAGTACATTCAGTTTTCTAGAACTATCATAAGAAGTTGATGAACCATCATAAGAGGGAAAAAAAAATAAATCCAATAAGGAGAATAACACTTTATGGATGTAAAATATTTATTAATATCCACAGTGCTATACAGGATCTAAAACCATGGAGCCTCATTCCTTCAGAAATTTGCATTTTAAGATGGAATTATGACACAAATCTAGCAAACATCTAAGAAAGTTGATGGCTCAGGCACTGTGGTGCCTGAAGAAAGAAGGAGAAAATATGGGCACATAAATATTGAAATGATACACATGGATAAATTCATACGCAGTTGACTCTTAACTATTAAAGAGTTGTGAATTATAGAGTCTTTTTTATTTTCCCTGTTTTACTTCTTGCTTTTGGTCGTTTCTAGGCTCATTCTTCTTGCAGTTACAGCAGAATAAAAGGAAACCAAAAGAAGGTAAAACTCAAGAGTCAATTCCATAATTTTCAACAATTCAGTTATAAAGAGATGTAGTTGGGGAAAACACTAAAACTAATGGTTTAAATGAGACGTTTAAATTATATGTAGCTTTTATTCATGCATGAGTATCCCAGTTTTCAATTAGCCAAAAGTCTGTAGTTAGCTTTTATTTCAGATATTAATCTACAGATTGAGAAAGTGCAGTGCTCTCTAGCACTGATACTTGCTTGGATATCAAACACTGACTTTCAGGGTTACATTCAGAAATGGAGGAAAAGAACTTAATTATTCAGAAAGTGAAAGAAAGCTTATTTAGGGAGAAAACAAAAAGAAATAAGTACTGCAGCCAAGCAACAAGCAAGTCTAATGTGTTGTTTCAGTAGGTTTGAGAAACTATAGGAAAGAAATGCAAAAGATATATAAGTCCTTTCTTTCAACTGTATTATAAGTTAAAGAAATTGAAGAAGAATAATGATGCTAAAACATATATAAGTTACTATTTGGTAAATAATTTTATATCTAATTATTTTACCCTGAAGATATCTTTCCTGTAGATAACTTAATCCTCGTGTTACTGATTTAATACAGGTCAATTATATATTGTAAACATTTTTCCCCAAAAAGTATTAATTTAAATTATTTATGTTCATTTACAAAAAATATGCATTATAAGTTAATAAAGTAATAGAAATGAATACATAACAAGCTGAATTTCCAAATGTCAAAATGAGTACATAAAAATGTTACAAAAAAGCCTGTAGTTTCAAAATATAATTTTAGAATATGATCCATAATGCTGATACTTTTATTTAAAAGTTTGAAATTTAGAATATAAATGTTTTCAAATATGATATAGTTCAAGTAAATATGGTTTTTTACTTTTTAATAATATGATGTATCATTAATGCTCAAGCTCCTGTTTTATACTTCTGCTTTTTGCATTAGTCACAAACATAGTTTACAACAGACAATGACATATGCCTAAACCAAAATTTTTTTATTTATAATAAAATAATAAATCATATAATCTTAGTAACTGTTTTAGTGTAAAATTATATTTCACTTCAAGGATAAGAAAGAAATGATGTATTTAGATATTAATGATTTATAGGCATGTGAATCACATTGTTACTGTCCAAAAATGTATAATTGTTTTGTAAAGTAATGGGCTTGAATAAATTAAGAAATCTAAACATTTAAATATATACATTGATATACATTTATGCACATATATACATATATCTTCAAGGTTCGAGGTTGTTTTCCCTATTATTTTTTAAAAGGTTAAGGAAACGTGCAGTAGTACCTGCATGAGTACATTTAACTTATCTACTCTTGAACATAATGCTTGAACTTATTTTATTATTACATCTTATAATAATGAAATAACTCCTTATTAAACAATTGGTCATTTGAAACAACTTACTAGTCTTTAAAATTCTGTTCAGTTTAACTATTTAACAATATTTTAATATTGGACTATATTTTTAACTTTTAAGTTAAGGGGTACAAGTGCAAGTTTATTACATAAACTGTGGCATGGGAGTTTGTTAGAGATTATTTCATTGCCCAAGTATTAAGCCTCAAACCCATTAGTTATTTTTCTTGATCTTCTCCCTCCTCCTACCCTCCAAATACCACATGTTCTCACATGTTCTCACTTACATAAATGGAAGTTAAATGGTGACAATGCATAGAAACATAGAGGGGAACAATACACACTAAACTATTTATAAAGGAAAGTTACTTTGGTTATTAAAACTATAGAATTTGAAATTCAGAAATAAAGAAGATAAAAACCCATTCCCTCATATCATTTGGCCATTGTTAAAATTATGGTATGGTATGAAAGATATGGTGGGAAACACAAAGCCTGAGAAATGGTATGAAGAACTGGAAAACGAAAGTTTGGGATGACTTTGCAGAGCATTCAGCTGAGGTGGAAGAGTGCCTGAGATCGTTCTGCAAGGTGAAGGAGACCATGAGACTCCATCCTCGCTGTGTAGCAGAATCTTTGTGAAACCTGCAGACTCCTATCCTGATATTTGGATTTACATAGTCTGTGGTGAGTCTTACTCGGAGATATTATCTAAAGGCACTCGGGTACTTTTAATGTATAGTCAGGATTAAGAACAATTATTCATAGTTCTCAAACTCTGAGCAGCATCGAATTTTCCTGGAGGGCTTGTTAAAGCTCCATGGGCCCCACTCCAGAGTTTCTGATCCAGTAAGATTGGAGCTGGACCAAAATTTTTTATTTCTAATGTCATCCAGCTCATGATGATGCTGCTGATTTGGGAACCAAACTCTGAGAACCACTATTTACCACCATCATTATAAGAATTTTGGTTTTACAGTATGGAGATTTCTCAGACAACTAAAAATAGAACTACTGTTCCACCTGGCAATTCCACTACTGTGTATCTACCTAAAGGAGAGGAAGTCACTTTCCCAAAAGGACATCCGCATTCGTACATTTATTGCAGCACTATGCACAATAGCAAAATAATGGACAGTCTAAGTGTACATCAGTGGTGGATTGGATAAAGAAAAATTTATATATATATATACACACATATATATACATTGATATACATTTATGCACATATATACATATTCCTATCTCTCTATATATAGGAATATTATACAGTCATAGAAAAGAATGAAATCGGGTCCTTTGCAACAACATAGATGCAGCCTGAGTCCATTATCCTAAGTAAAATAATTCAGAAAAGTCAACAAAACACTGCATGTTCTCACTTATAAAGTGTGAGCTAAACAATGATACAAATAAAGATGGAAATAATAGACAGTGGTTACTTCAAAAAGGGGGAAGGAGGGAGGAAAGCATTGAAAACCTACCTTTTAAGTACTATGTTCATTATTAGGGAAATGGGTTCACTGGAAGCCCAAACCTCAACATTAGACAATCTACCCATGTAACAAATCTGCACATGTACCTCACAGAGAGTAGAATGATGGATATCAGAGCTGGGAAGGCTAGTGAGGGGTTGGAGGGCAGTGAGGATGGTTAGTGGGTACAAAAATAGAAAGAGTGAATAAGACCTACTAATTGATAGCACAATAGGATGACTGTAGTCAATAAAGGTGTAATTTTATATTTTAAAATAACTTAATGAATGTAAGAATGTGCAAGTACAATGTAATGTACATGTAAGAATGTATATTACAAGAAAGTAATGTTGGATTTTTTTTGTAACTAAAAGGATAGATGCTTGAGGGGATGAATACCCCATTCTCCACGATGTGCTTATTTCACATTGCATGCCTGTATCAAAACAGTTCATAGATCCCAGAAATGTATATGCCCACTAGGTATGCATAAAAAATTTAAAAATAATAAAATATCTTAAAAGAACAACAAGTGTTAATTTTAAGGTACAAGAGAAGGTTGTTCGGCAACTGTGGTATTTTTTTTTCAAAGCCTTCATGGAAAAAGTTGGTATCATAAATATGTAAACATACATTTGAAAACAAAACAAAGATTATAGAAATATTTTCATACTATAAATAAAACTATAGGGTTTTGTTTCCTTCATGAGACATGAGAAAGAAGGAACAATGAATTATGCCATTTGTTAAAGGAATGTAGAATACAGGTGGAAAGGAGCAAGGACATCTCCCTTGCCTCTGCCAGGTACGGTGAATTTGAACATTTACTTTTTTTTTAACATTCCTTTTCCACTTTTCCTTTCTGAGCACTGCAAACAAAGATTACCTTCTGTCAACTTCTTCATATTCATAACTAGGGATTCTTCCTCTTATCATAATGATGTGGTTCAATCTTGGGCATGTATGTAATAGAAAAACGCAGAAAACAAACACTGAATTTGAGGTCGTGAATCTCAGAAAGAGCCGTCTGTATATTTACATTTTACGCAGGGTGATGTAAATGTAGAAGAAAAATGTTGTGTAAAAACATTGAGAAGTATTGTGAACGCTGGGAGGAAGGTAAAGAAAATGAGGAGAGGACAATCTAAACCAATTACAAGGGCATTCCAGAAGGAAGCTGCTAGGCAACCTAGTTAGTATTGTCTTGGAGACAATAAAGAGAAATGAAGATAATTCTGAACTATCCTTTTAACGAAACATTGGGGAGAATGGTAAACTCTTGAAAGAGTTTAAAGGAATGTGGTATAGTTCAGATGTGACAATTAAACTGATGTAATGAAAAGTAGGAGATCAGTGTATGAGGTCATCTGAAAGGACCTTCTACTGAAAGAGTTTAACTTGGATTTCTACTAGGAATCTCAGCACTTGAAGGAATAAACTGAAGTGATAAAAACATAGAGATCATACAGGGTCAGATAATACTATGAAAATATGGAATGCCAGTGCAAAGATTAAAGAAAATTTCAAATATTGTAATAGCTTATGTCACTGACCATATCACTGCTAATTTAAAAGCTTTGGTTTCTCATTACAAGTAAAAAATTAAAAATACATATTTACGTTACCATGCTCATCTTATTCAAGTCTAACTCACTGGCTCTTCTAAACTCAAGCTATCAGGAATTATTTCAGTCATTAAAAATTTACCTTGACCTCTCATGCTTCTTGGTCTTTGCTTTTTTTTTTTTTTTTTTTTTACCTTGAATACTATTCACTTCATCTATACTCCAAAACCTCTTTACTAGATAGGATCTTTATAGAGCAACAGTCACTAAGACTCATGACCATCTCCTTTGTAACTCTCACAATACCTGTGATTGTTTGCTCAATGATTTTTCCACCTCTAGCTTGCTACCTCCAAGAAGCAATTGAGTCTGTCTTATTCACTGGTATAGGTGGCATGCCTAGTATATAACATAGTGCATGATCAAAAATATTGTTGAATGAATGAATAAGTTAAATTCCAGAATGAAGGTTACTTAAAATATAAAATACAAATAATTGAATCCAAGACATATCTGTCCATCGCCTTAACCACTCGGCCACCTCATCACACGACATATCTGTCATGAAAAATGTGTTTGCCTAGTTTCTGAAAGTTTCATCAGTGCTTGGAATAGCTAACATATTTTTACTTTTCTGCAATAGAGAATAAAGTGATGACTTGGTACAATTGGAGGAATTAAATCGAATTAGAATTATATACTGTGTGAATATATATGATAGATAAGAATATAGGAAATCATTTACAAATTAGAAATAGAAAAGATATCTATTAATTTATTATGCAAATATTTGAAAAGTACCAGAAAGATTATGTAGATTTCAGAATATAGTTGTGCTCATACACTGATAAATTTAAATATGTCAAATTAAATTGATTAACAATTTTGGAACTTCTTAGCATACTAAGTTCTGAGGTTATAACGAAATTGTGAGGAAAATGCTTTTAAACTGAACAACCCAGGGATTGTCTTTTTACCATGTTTGTGTGAGATCATTATTCCATGGATGCTTACGGCATTAGACGGAATTTATCTTACAGAGAAAAGGAACTCAAGATTGCATAAACCCATATTAGCAGCAAATTCCTAATATCTAAGTTTGTTTCTGTCTTAAAATAGATGAATTTTTCCATTTTGATGAAAGGTTTTGGATTAAAAGATTTTGCAATCTTTATAGAGCAACAATCACTGAGTGCTACAAAATATTTTATTACAATTTTTTGCCTTGAATTTTGCATTATGGGTAAAGACCTGTGTGATCTAAAATAGCTTATCAATCTTTTAGGAAGTTAGAAAATATTGGCCGGGCGCGGTGGCTCAAGCCTGTAATCCCAGCACTTTGGGAGGCCGAGACGGGTGGATCACGAGGTTAGGAGATGGAGACCACCCTGGCTAACACGGTGAAACCCCGTCTCTACTAAAAAATACAAAAAACCCCGTCTCTACTAAAAAATACAAAAAAAAAAAAAACTAGCCGGGCGAGGTGGCAGGCGCCTGTAGTCCCAGCTACTCGGGAGGCTGAGGCAGGAGAATGGCGTGAACCCGGGAGGCAGAGCTTGCAGTGAGCTGAGATCCGGCCACTGCACTCCAGCCCGGGAGACAGAGTGAGACTCCGTCTCAAAAAAAAAAAAAAAAAGAAAGAAAATATTGCATTGTTGTTGTTATTGTTGTAGATTTAGAGACTGAGTCTTGTTGTTGTTGTTATTGTTGTAGATTTAGAGACTGAGTCTTGTTCTGTTGCCCAGTTTGGAATACAGTGGTATGATCATGGCTCACGGTAGCCTCAAGTTCCTGGGCTCAGGAGATGCCTCCTGCTTCAGCCTCTCCAGTAGCTGGGACTACAGGCACTTGCCACAATGACTGACTAATTTAAAAAAAAAAAAAAAAATTGTGGAGATAGGGTCTCTCTTTGTTGCCCAGGCTAGTCTCAAACTCCTGGGCTCAAGCTATCCACCCACCTAAGCCTCTCGAGTGCTAGAACTAGAGGCGTGATCCACCATGCCCAGCTGGAAAATAATTCTTTAAAAATTTTACAACATAAATAACATTGAATATCTCCATTGTAATAAAATATAATAAACTGTATTAAGTGGCACTCTACTTATCTGTAGTTGCTGATGTCAGTTGACAGCAAGGTTTGTTTTCCCACAGTGTGAGTGTCTCTACTAATTAGACTTAATTAAATGCAGATATATTACTGTTCTGTGTAAGATTTCAATGAGGACTTTGAGAAAAAGATCTCTGGATGGATAACAGAGAGAGACTGAGGCTAGAAAGCCTTGAAAAGTCCCCAAAACAAGACTGGGAAGCTTTTAGGGGACTTGTACGCTTAGAGATGACCAAAAGAGAATGAATATTAAATTTTGTAAAAATGAAACGCTAAATATTGAATAAATAATTTTAGTTGCTTAGTTAATAAAGTATCTTAAAATTTTTCTACATTCCTAAGGGAAGCAGGAAAATATTTAAAATTATTATTTTTACATTTTTTAATACAGAAAAGTTTATCCCAGTACCTAGAAGCTGGGTCACTAATAGTGACAACTATTAGTCACTACTAATAGTTGCTTTATTTTCTGTCAGTTTTTCTCTCTTTTTTTAACAATTTGAATTAGTCATGTTTAGTATTTTAATATGTTATATACCTTTTGATGAGGATATTTTCCCTCAGTAAGTTGTAATAAACATTTTCCTGTATAGTAGCAAATATTACTTATGGCTGTGTTATAACCTGTGAGCAAATTATAATTTGCTTAAATTTTGTTTTATTTTTGGTCATTTTTAATAATGTTCCGGTATTATAAAAAGCTAAGAAAAATGTTTTCATTCTTAAATCTGTATATGCATCTTAGATTATTATTGGTCATCAGTGGAATTACTGTATTACGAGTTATGAATCAAGTATAAGAACTGTATCAAATAATTGTCCCCCTGCCAGGAGCCAGCTCTCGACATCCTTCATAGCACTGAGTATTTTGTAATTTGTTATTTAGTAGGGAAAAAAGACATTTTTTTTGCATTTATTTAATTACTAGTGATGTTACACATTTTTCATAGGTTTAAAAGATGTGTATTTTTTTTCAAAGGTATTTTTGTCATTACTTGATGTAAATCTCCATTTTTAATATAAGAACATTGTTTCTCAATAATAAGTGTTTTGATTCCTTTGAGCTGGAATCAGAATTTAAGTTCAGGTCTTCAGACTCTAAAAATGCAAGTTCTTGCCACTTGTTTCCCCATACAATAAGAGTGTTGTTATCAAGCACTAAATAGACAACAAGAAATGGAGTGACTATAGAGAACCAAGATTGGAAAGTGGGTCCAGGAGAACTGTGGGCCCTGGAATAAGAGGGTCCAAATATAAATTGTCTTTGTTGCCTTGATGAGCTCGTAATCTCATGGTTCTCAGTGATTACAAATCAACTCAGCTTCCTATAAATGACTCTTCCAAAGGAAAGCCGAAAAAAGGTGAGACTGAAAGTCTTCAACAATAAATATTTACTGAATGCTTCCTACAGGGCAGGTACTACTTCAGGACCTAAGAGCACAACAAAGTAGCCAACAAGTATACGCTTTATGAGCATTCATGGTTTAGTGGGTGAGGCCAAAAATAAATAGGTTAATCAATTAAATATATGCATATAATCACAGTTGGTGAAGTGTTATGAAGAAAAATAAAGGAGAAAGGGAAAGGTGTTGTGGGGAGAATGGACAAGTTCGACTAAAGTGATCAAGAAAGACCTTACTAAGAAGAATTGAGATCAAAGATCTGAAAGGGAATAAGGATGAGCCATGCTAATGTTTTGAGATAAACGATTCTCATCAGGAGAAATGGCAAATGCAAATATGTAAAAAAAATAAAACATTGCTGGGAATTTGGAAGAAATGCAGGGAAGCCATTGTGGCAAACTCAGGAAGTTATTGAGGCTTGTACAAACTGATAGCAGATGAGATCTCAATGGTGAGGAGAGGGAGAGCACTTGTATTATCTTGCAGGCCAGTGTGAGGACTTTGGCTGTCTCTCTGAGTGAAATGAGGACTGACAGGAGGATTTTCTGTCAAAGAATGACGTTATCTGACATACATTTTAAATGGATATCTCTGTCCCGTAGACTGAGAACAGCTGGGGGACAAGGGTAGCAGCAGGGAGACCAATTAAGGGGGAAATAAGTTGGGAGGCTATTCCTATAACCTAGGGATGAAAATGACAGTGGACTGAACAAAGGTGATAATTTTGGTTAGAAGGAGAAGGTCATGAAGACAATGAAAAATTATTTGAGTCTGGCTATGTTTTGAGGGAAGAACCAACAAGATTTCCTAAATGTTTAAGTATAAAATATGAAAATAAGAGTTGTCAACAAAACTGACCCTAAGGTTTTCAGCATGAGCAATTTTAAGAATGGAGTTATTTTCTGAGATGAGGAAAAAACAAATTTTGCAGAAAGATTACTAGTTTGAGTCAATGTAAGTCTGTGATGTATATTTCACATTCAAATACAAAGTTTCAGAGGGATGTCCAAGCAAAGGTTAAAATATGGGAGCTGTCAGTGTATATATACAATTACAAAATTGTATAATCTTACCAAGAAAGTGATTGTAAATAGAGAAGGGGCCCGAGGACTATGACCTGGGTCACTCCAACATGAAAGATTGGGGACACGAAGAGGATTCAGGAAAGGAGACTAACATGAACTGGCCAGTAAGGTAGAAAACTAAGAATGTGATGCCTTATATGTCAAGTCAAGTAAAAGGAATGAGTGCAAGCAAATGTTTCAAATTCTGCCATTGGTCAACTAACATGAGGACCAATCATTGACTACTGACTTAGAAACATGGCGATCATTGGTGACGACCTTACCAAGAGTACTTTACCTCTGGTGCAGTTTTAAAAGGTAGACATCTGAATGACCTGAATGGATTGGATTTAAGGGTAAATAGGAAGAAAGGGATCAGAAGCAATGAGTAAGGAAAGATCTTTGTAGGAATTTTGTTGGGAAAAAAAAAAAAAACTGGCAAATTAATTGTATATTGGCAAGGTATGTGTGGTCAAGTGACGGTTTTGTTTGGTTTGGGTTGGGAAGAAGTCTTTCATGTTTTTATATACTTACTAGAATTTCTATAGAAATTGAAAAATGATTATATAGGAAACCAAGAGAATAAGAGCTTGTCTTTAAGTAGGTAAGAGGGGATGGGGCCTGATGCACAATTGGAGGGATTTTCTTCAGATAGCAGAATGAAGGGAGATGAGAGAGGTCAGAGTGCACAGGTCTAGATGCAGGTAGGTGATAGACATGAGGGTGAGAGCCGTTGGCAGCTCTGTTCTATTTGTTCACATTTTTTGAGAATAAACAGCTGACAGTGAGGATAGCAGATGTTTAAGATCTGAAAAGAGAGGAAAAGTGAAATGGTTGACCAGAAAAGTGAATTCTCATTCCTTAATTCTGATTTATTTTCTAAAAAGAAAAATATTTTGGTACTAAATGGAATCTACAGAATGTTTACATATTCAAATTATAGGTTAATTATGAACACACATCAAGCCATCATGTAGTTAGCTGTAGAGTTTAAGCCATCAATAGTCATTTAGTTTCATTATCTCACTTGTTTGGTTTTAATTAACTTTCTATGTTTTTGTTTAACTTTGTGTACTATTAGTATCGAAAGGTTGTAGCTTGTTAATAGAGATGCTTATTTAGCATTTTCAAGTGAAAAACAACATTAGTAACAGGTACAACTGTAAGTGACTAATGCCAATTATTCAGAAGTGGCAAGTCTATACAAACGTCTCTGACACTCTATTTTATCAGTTATTGTATACTTGATTAGGCTTATATGACATTTTCTACTTCTGCAACTTTCTGATAATTAATAAAGAATTTCCTTTACACAAATATCAGGCTATGTTTTAGGGAATGGAAGTCTGTGCTACTAAAAATTGCATACAGTGTTGTGTGCTGGGCAGGCTTTTCACAAACCTCTGGTTATACTAATCCAAAGCGATAAGGCTGGGCATGGTGGCTCAGGCCATAACTCCAGAACTTTGGGAGGCTGAGGCAGCAAGATTGCTTGAGCCCAGGAGTTGGAGAGCAGCCTGGGCAATATAGTGAGACCTGGTCTCTATAAAGGAAAAGAAAATGTGATAAATAGGAGACAAATATCAACAAGAAGCAAATAAATATTCTTATGGGTAATTAGAGCATCTTTAAGAAAAAAAAAAAACCATCAATTTGTATCATTAACCTTGGATGAGAATATGGTAGAAGGGTAGATTTTGGACTAGATACAACTATTTAAACAAAATCCAATTTGGCTACTCAGAATGAAGCATATATTTCATAGGAATCATGTCCTCGTACGGACCACAATGTCAGTGTTAATTTTTACATGTTGCTATAATATATGCATGCAATGGTTTTAAAATTATCCCTTAACAATATTATGTGTTAGTAAAACATAATATTTATCCATTATGTTGTGCAAAACTACCTTTGGTGTATCTATAGAATGATGTCAGAAATACTTTGTAGGATTTAAATTGGGGCAGAACCATTTGTTTCATTTCTCCTATTCCCTTAACAAAGATAAAGTGAGTCTGTTGGAACTGGAACATAGTTAAGTGTTGATAGGCCATGTCAGTCTTCGGTATGAACTCCTTACCCCCATCAAATCCCTGTTTCTCTGAAGTGCATGCATGCAATGATTTATGTTTTGGTTTTCTAAGAAGGGGAAGGAAGCAGGAGAATACAGAATGAGCTTGTGAGTTTTGAAACTTTGGGACAAGCGTGGAAGTTGGTGAAAAATCATTTGTCAGTTTGCTTGACAGGAAAAAAAAATGAAACAAATGCATGCATGGACACAGAATGGTGTATCTAGTGTCTGCATAGGGCTTCCTATGTGCTAGGCAGTATTATAAGTATTTACATTTGTTAACACATTTAATTCTCATGAAACTACCACAACAAAAACTATTTTTATCCACATCTTACAGATTATGAAACTAAGGCACCTGGAGATAAGGTAACCTCTTAAGGTCAAAGGTCACATAGGTATCAAATGTGAAAGCTGGTACTTGAATACAAGCAGTCTGGGTTTTCTTTTTTTCTTTTTTTTCTTTTTGAGACCGGGCCTGGTTCTGTTGCTCAGGGTGGAGTGCAGTGCTGTGATCATGCGATCATGGCTCAACTGCAACCTCCACCTCACAAGTTCAAGCTGTCTGTCCTCCAACGTGAGCCTCCCGAGTAGCTGGGACTACAGACATGTGCCACCATGCCCAGATAAACTTTTGTACTTTTTGCAGAGGTAGGGTTTCACTGTATTGTCCATGCTGGTCTTAAACTCCTGAGCTCAAGTGATCCTCCCACCTCACCCTCCCAAAGTTCTGCGACTACAGGACTTGAGCACTGTGCCCGCCCTGGCCTTCTTAACCACTATGTTTGTTACCTTTTCTATCATAAGCATAGAAGAGTAATCTAATACCAAACTGGCTTATTAAGGTGACATGTTGAATTATTGTCATCAATTTTTTACAACCGAAACATTTTTGCTTCCGATGAAATGTTCTTTAAAAATTCTTTTCAACATTACTTTTTGCATTCTTCTTCTTGTAACATTTTAGCTAAATATGCAAATTCATTATCATTCCCAAGTTCATGTGTTGTTTTAGTAAGAGGGACCACATGAGAAAATTCAGAAAAACTTTGAACACAATTTTCTGTGTTGAAAGTGCAAAAAACTGAATGTTCATATATCTTTTTTTTGAAGAATTTAGCATAAAATATGAAGAAAACTACACGGAAACACTTTCCCTGAAATAAGTTAAAATTGTGATGTCGTTCACTGACTATTACTGCTTTGCAACTGACTTCTGAAGAAATCCTAGGAGATAAATTGCTTGTGGTGTTTTCTCCCTGGTCTTATCACAAATCATTGCTAATGAGTAGCTTCTTCAGGATGTAAAATAGTTTCAAATTCAGCATATATTGTAATTCTTCCAGTTCTCACTAAGCACACTGTTTATATATTATGTCTCAACATAAATGTATGAATGGAAATTTAATCCTTTATATGACAGGTGATACCCATTTTAGAGGAACACTTACAGTTTTTTTTTTTTTTTTTACTTCTTTCAGGACTTGACTCTAACAGAGGGGAAAATGAAAAATAAAAGCACTATTTATATTAATCATTCCCAGGAACAAGACTGATTCTTTGAAAAGTGAGTTGTTACAGTTGAAAAGACAGGTTTAAAATCTGGATTAGAAATTGAGACCTGACTCCTCTGCTTCCCACATCTGCACTCTCAATAAACAGAGAATAATAAATGCCTACCACATAGATTTTCTGTGAAGGTTAAATTAGAATAAAGGAGAGGTGAATATTTCATCACAATATCTGGCACTAAGCAGGGAATTACTAAATGTTAAATCATCCTAAAATATTGATTGAAGTCTTAAGAAATAATATCATAAAGTAGCCATGTAAACTTCTAAATATTGTTTTTCCTCAAAGAAGAAAATAAACTAAATGGCGTGAGCATTAAAACATCTATTAATATTTTATATAGTGGGATACATGTAATTTTAATATATTTTTTATAATTTTCTAGTTTTTCCTAAATTTTATGTAATAAAGATGTATTTCTTGTATCTTTTTAAGCAACTTTTTTTTTCACCCCTGTTTGGAGTTCTGTAGTACTTACGTTTATTCTTACAGCTCAGTTTACAAGATATGACTAGGCATGCATATATGTTTTCTGATATATCTAGACTGGATTTTGTGGCTCTTTCAGTCTATAGAATCACATTTGTTTAGCTCAGAAATTTGCTTCTATTAAATATTTAATTATAGCTTCTTTCTCTGTTCCTTCTTTTATTGTTATTCCTATTACTTGGGTATTAGGTCACCTGAATATATCTGCTAAGTCTCATCTTTTCTCTCATGTTTTCCTTCTCTTCTGGATCATTCAGGCTACTGATTAAGATCTCAGCAATGACTGCTCACTTTCAATATATCTTCTGATTTCCTAAGTTGAGGCATCTAAAACTTCTACTTGTTTATTTTTTTGTGGATATCCAGAAATTCTTTTTAGTGGTAGATTTGAAAATGTTTAAGTGCTCCGTTTTTTTTTTTTTTCTGTTCAAGAAGTTGCCTGACTGTCCAAATAGTTTGAAAACACATGTCTTCTTGGACATGTGTTCTATTTTTTGAGGCTGATATTTCCTTCACTATTAACTGTGTGAGTGTATATATGCATGTTCGTATCTTCTTTTCTTAAGTCAGCTCTGATAAAGTTGTTGGGTTACACTAGACGTAGACATTCTCCAAAGAAATAAGGAAATTCACTAAAAAGGAAATAGAAATGCCCCAAAATATAAGAAATAAAACTGACAATCAGAACCTGCCAGAAAAATACAAATTAAAATGAGACTTAATTTTACACCAACAAGTACATTTCTGTTAAGAAATTAAGAGAACTAAAGAATTGTAGCAGTTTTACAGAAACTGTTAATTCTGTTATATTGTTAATTCTATAATTTATGTTAATTAAATAACAGAAATTAAGAATCATAGCACTAATATGTGGGGAACAGAGGACTGCTTAGAAACTGTTGGTGGAAGTGAGAATGGTTAGAACCCTCCCACTTTTTTGTAAAACAATCTGGAGTCTGTTAAAATTTAAAACACAATATATGTATATATGCATATATATTTTATTTGTAGAGTATCTTTCACTCATGGAAAAATGGCAGGTTGTTTTCATGGGTAAAAGATTTGTATATGAATGAAATTTGACAAGTAGTGTTGGAAAGAGATGGGGAAGAATAGAGCTAAGAATGAAGGAAAAGAAGAAAACACATTTTATTTTATCTTGAAGGCTTCTTTCTTATTAATTGCATTTATAATACAAAAAACAGAACTTTTTTAAATGAATAAATATATCAAATAAAAGATGGAGAGGATGTGAAGAAATAGGAAAGCTTTATACTGTTGGTGAGAATAGAAATTAGTTCAACCATTGTGGAAGACAGTGTGGCAATTCCTCAAGAATCTAGAACTGGATTTGACCCAGCAATCCCATTACTGGATATATACCCAAAGGATCATAAATCATTCTACTATAAAGATACATGTACACATATGTTTACTGCAGCACTATTTGCAATAGCAAAGACTTGGAACCAGCCCAAAAGCCCATCAATGATAGACTGGGTAAAGAAAATGTGGCACACATACACCATGGAATACTATGCAGCCATAAAAAAAAGATGAGTTCATGTCCTTTACAGATACATGGATGAAGCTGGAAACCATCATTCTCAGCAAACTATCACAAGAACAGAAAACCAAACACCACATGTTCTCACTCACAAGTGAGAGTCGAACAATGGGAACACATGGACACAAGGAGGGGAACATCACACACCAGGGCCTTTCGGGGAGTATGGGGTTAGGGAAGGGATAGCATTAGGAGAAATACCTAATATAGGTGACAGATTGATGGGTGCAACAAACCACCATGGCACGTGTATACCTATGTAACGAAACTACACATTCTGCACGTGTACCCCAGCACTTAAAGTATAATTTTAAAAATTAGAAAAAACAAAGTGAAATAAAAAAAAGAACCCAATTTGAAAATCTAAGTAAAGCAATTTTGTAACAAAGCAGAAATAGGCCTCAAATCCAGTAAAAAAAAAAAAAAAAAAAAAGATGGAAAGTACCCCAGGTCTCCTATTACCCACAGCCTGTGGGTGAGTGGTTACACTATCTAAAAAATCACTATGCTCCAGCAATCCCACTTTTGGATACGCAGCCAGAATAATTGAAAGCAGAATTCTGAGGAGATATTTGCACATCTGTGTTCACAACAGCACTATTCACTGTAGCCAAAAGGTAGAAGCAACGTAAGTGCCCACTGACCATTGACAGAAGAATAAAAAAATTGTGGTGTATACATACAGTGGAATATTTTTCAGCCTTAATAAGGAAGTAAATTATATCATATGCAACAACATGGATGAAGCTTTAGGACATTATGCTAAGTGAAATAAGCCAGGCACAAAAATATATTGTATGATTCCACTTATATGAGGTATCCAAAGTAGTCAGATTTATAGCAACAGAAACAGTGCTGGTTACCAGGGACTAGGGAAATAGGGAAGAGACTAGTTGTTTAATGAGTATAGAGTTTCAGATTTGCAAGATGAGAAGGTTGTGAACATCTGTTTCCCAACAATGTGAATGTAACATTTAAAAATAATTAGTAAAATTTGTTATGTGTTTTTTACCTGAATTAAAAAATACTCTCAGTATATATTCTGTTCTCCCTTCTGATCTTTATGAATTATATATGTATATATATGTGTCATCTCTGTAATCTTATTTATATTAAAATAATGTATCTTATCATATATTTATATATATTTGTATATTTAGAAATGAATTTAGAATGTACATATATATGTATATATCCCCCCCACACACATATTTAGTTATGGCTTTCCCCTTGATGTGAGCTTATCATTTATTTTGTTCTGTAGCTGACCTTTTCCACTTCACAATATAACACAGCTTTCCTTCCATGTTTCCTTATTACAATTTGTAATAACGATACTGTTGATGATGATAACTTTACAATTATTGAAACCATAGTATTTGCAAGACACTATTTTGATTATTTTATTGATGGGTCTATTTATTGCAAAATTGCTACAGTAAACAACTATAAAAATTTTCTCATGGATGTATTTCTATGAGTAGAATTCTGGATCACAGATATGAACATTTATACTTTTCCCCATTTTTAAATATTAGGGCTGCCAAATTAGCTTCCGTAGAGCTTGAAAATGTCCTTCCTGGTATAGCCTTGCCAACACTGCCTAATATAAATTTAAATAATTTATCTAAAAATTTTAAAGTGTTTACTAATGTAATTTTTAATATATCACATTACTATTTTTTCTTTCTTCAATTCCTAGTGAGGTGAGAAGCTTTTCCTATGTTCATAGGTGATTTGTATTTTTTCTGACTACCTCTTGTTTGTATCCTTAACCAATTTCTCCCTTTTTAAGTTATTATTGTCTTCTTGATTCACAAGAGCCCTTCCTATAACTATGTTTAGGAAGTATCTCACTATAAAAATGCTTATAATTTTTACATAATCAAATAAACTGGAGTTTGTTTGAAATACATATGATACTACATCATAATTAGAATCCTGTTTCTCATATCTTAATAGAATTCATTCCATTATGACTTGTGACATGGCTGTTCTCTCAATGACCCTTGGTTTTTCTCTTTGTTCTTTCTCTTTTAACCTGTTCTCCTTTTTCACTCTCCATTTCTAGTAGGGCCTTTTCTTACTTGTCCTTGAGCTTTCCCTCTTCCCCTAGTCCCTGGTCTGTAGTTTTTCTCAGTCTTTCCAAAAACATTCACTTGGTTTCTTTAGTAATTTTTTTGACTCTCTAATCCTTTTAAACTAACATTTTTTATTTTATTTAATATTGTTTGGGGATAATTTGATTTCTACATCCTCTAAATATTTCATTTCATGTTCTTAGTCCCGTAGTCCATTTGCTTTCCCTTGTGGATTGTTTTATTTGCTTAGTTATTGGGTTATTGTGTCTTTTGGACAGAATACATCTGTCATAAAAGCAGCAGGCTCAGAGTCATCTTACAGCTTCCATCAGTCACTACCTTGTTAAGGTAGCCTGCACTAGTGAAGGCTTACACAGAATTAAGGTGAGAATGATAAGAGTCAGTGAGCCCCTTGGAAACTAGGAAATAAAATTACCTTCATTGAATTAAATTATATAATCACATATAATGCATGAAATTATATATTCATTACATGAAAAATATGCCTTAGATATAAAAATATTTCCCCTGAATAAAAAACAGTTGGGCTAGGACCATTTTCTTTCAGGCTATTAGCCTATCTGGATGAATACTCAGGCTATGTGGACAAAAGATTAGGCTTGTGTGTAAGTGGCCCTATCTGTTGCTTCTCAGAGAGCAATGAATCATCCATTAATGCATTGTCAGCAGCAAAGGTAGTGAAATCACTCAATACCAAACAGTTATATAGCATTCATATTTGTGGCAGAGTTTGTGCTAATGGATCAATTGATAAATAACTTTTCATTGCAATCTGCAATCAGATAGCATGCTTAATTATTTCTTCCATCCATTTGAACCTATAGAATACATTCTCAAGCCCTGAAGCAATCTCCTAGACTTGACTCAGAATCTGAACATACTGTTTCCACATGCTTTATTATAATTCATCTAAGTACTTTAAGTGGAATCATTTCAGCCAATTGCATTTGCAAATCTGGCACTAAACATAGAGTAAGGAAGAAGATTGATATGAAAGTGTAAAATGGAAGAATCTTTGAATAGTTTATAGGAGATTATGACATCTAGAAAAAGTCAGAATTACCTAGTTGAGAGTTTTCTTGGCAACAAAATGCCCATAGCCCTTAAGTTATCATTTGGCAAAAATTGTCATTAGCAGTTGTATTAGTCTGTTTTCATGCTGCTGATAGAGACATACCCATGACTTGGAAGAAAAAGAAGTTTAATTGGACTTACATTTCCATATGGCTTGCAGCGAGGGCTCAGAATCATGGCAGGAGGTGAAAGGCACTACTTACATGGTGGTAGCAAGAGAAAATGAGGAAGAAGCAAAAGTGGATACCCAGATAAACACATCAGATCTCATGAGACTTATTCACTATCACGAGAATAGCATGGAAAAGACTGTCCCCCATGATTCAATTACCTCCCATTGGGTCCCTCCCACAACACGCGGAAATTCTGGGAGATACAATTCAAGTTGAGATTTGGCTGGGGATACAGTCAAACAGTATCATTTCACCCTTGGCCCCTCCAAATCTCATGTCCTCGCATTTCAAAATCCATTATGCCTTCTTAACAGTCCCGCAAAGTCTTAAGTCATTTCAGCATTAACCCAAAAGTCCACAGTCCAAAGTCTCATCTGAGACAAGGCAAGTCCCTTCTGCCTATGAGCCTGTAAAATCAAAAGGAAGCTAGGTACTTCCTAGATATAATGGGGGTACAGATATTTGTTAAATACAGCCATTCCAAATGGCAGAAATTGGTCAAAACAAAGGGGTTATAGGGTTCATGCAAGTCTGAAATCCAGCAGGGCAGTCAAATTTTAAAGCTCCAAAACCATCTCCATTGAGTCCAGGTCTCACATCCAGGTCACATTAGTGCAAGAGGTGGGTTCCCATGGTCTTGGGCAGCTCTGCCCCTGTGGGTTTGCATGGTACAGCCTCCATCTTGGCTCCTTTCATGGGCTGGCATTGTCTGTGGCTTTTCCAGGTGCACGATGCAAGGTGTCAGTGGATCTACCATTCTGGAGTCTGGAGGATGGTGGCCCTCTTCTCACAGCTTCACTAGGCAGTGCCCCAGTAGAGACTCTGGGTGGGGGCTCTGACCCCACATTTCCCTTCCACACTGCCCTAGCAGAGGTTCTCCATGAGGACCTCACCCGTGCAGCAAACTTTTTCCTGGGCATCCAGGCATTTTCATACATCTTCTGAAATCTAGGTGGGGGTTCCCAAACTTCAATTATTAACATCTGTGCATCCACCGGCCCAATGCCACATGTAAGCCACCAAGGCTTGAGGCCTCCACCTTCTGAAGCCATAGCTCAAGCTGTACATTGGCCCCTTTCAGCCATGGCTAGAGAGGCTGGGACACAAGGAAACACATCCCCAGGCTGCACACAGAATGGGGACCCTGGGCCTAGCCCATGAAACCACTTTTTCCTCCTGGGCCTCTTGGCTTATGATGGGAGGGGCTGCCATGAATGTCTCTGACATGGCCTGGAGACATTTTCCCTAGGTCCTGGGAATTAACAATAGGCTCTTTACTACTTATGCAAATTTCTGCAGCCAGCTTGAATTTATCCCCAGAAAATGGGTTTTTCTTTTCTGTCTCATAGTGAGGCTGTAAATTTTCCAAACATTTATGCTCTGCTTCCCTTAGCTCTCCTTGCTCCTCAGCTTACAGGCAGTCTATTGTGGGACCTGTGATCATATAAGTTAATACTTAATAAACTCCCCTTTATATATATTTGTGTGTGTGTGTGTGTATAATTAATTTTGTCCCTCTAAGAGAAACCTAATACATCAGTATTTGTATTTTTATTGACAGTATTGCATATAAATTTGTCGCATATTCTAATGTTGAATAAAAATGGTTTCAAGTAACTGTATCATGATTAAGTTTTCTGTGTGTGCATCTGTCCAATTTCTCTGGCTGTCAAGAAAAAAGTTATTAAATTTCATAAATCACCATAGTTTAATCACTATGATTGCCTCTTCTAACATTTTCTCAGTGATAATCATAGTACTGTTGAAGGATACATTTAAAAAAGAACACTACTGCATTCTAAAGCAAGGATTGTGACTACTGAAGAGGAAGTCAGAATAGTCTGTATCTGGCATGTTAGGCAGAATTCTTGTACACCAGTAAGTATATTGATGGTCATATTGATGACACTACAATAATATAGGATCTTGAATTGTAATCTGAATCTATAAAATATTACATTATTTATAACAATTTAATGTGGTCTTATTCGTGGATAATAGGTAACCCACAGGTAACCTCTCTATGTTAATCAGAATATTTGATTAGTGAACATCCATTTTGTAACCATGC
>NW_012119744.1:468601-727738 GCF_000951035.1 Colobus angolensis palliatus | reverse complement strand
CTCCCAAAGTGCTGGGATTACAGGCTTGAGCCACCGCGCCCGGCCATCTGCTTTATTTTTAATGAGCTCTTTTGCTGTGTGTTTTGAAACCTACCGTTGGCCAGTGAGGGTGGGGTGGGAACAGTGAGAGTGCTGGCTGAGGATGGGCAGTATGGGTTAGTGAAAGATGGGAATAATGTCATCCAGAAAAGTTTTAAAGCACGTAACCTATACATTGCAGACTTCAGTCATTAGCCTTTAGACAACAACCATTGTCTAAGTCATAGCATGCCTGACTTCAGGAAGCTAGTCCTCTTTTAGGTTTATTTGTTCCCATGTATTTCTGGGAGTCCCAAGGAGATCTTACCTTTTTCGCCCATCTGTCCTAAGCTAAGCCTATTGTTCCACTCTTTTGGGCGTCATCTTTTATCCCTTGAGTGCAACTTTCCTCTTTCAGGACACTGCTCCTCCACTTGTACTGCTGCGTCTGCAAATGTGGATGCAGGTTACCTGGTGTCTGTTTGAGAATAGCTAAGTCCAGGCTCTACTACCTAATAGTACTTACTGAAAATGTCAGACACAGACAAGAATAATTAAACTCAATTCTAGATATAACTGCTCTCATGCTCCATACCATGAAACTCTTCACTGGGTTCCTCACTGAGTTCTCATAGTTTAGACTTCTACCGTGTTTCATGGGCCAATTTATCCCTCTTGATAAGAATATTCTTAACCAGGTCACTCGCAAACAGAATTTATGCCCACCTACCCTTTTCCCCCATCCCATTGTCCTTAATATGCTGAGTCCACACAGAAGAAAACAAGTTTCCACCTTATCTCCTTCTTTCCCAGTCACAGCTCAGTCTTCAAGTTAAATAAAATGAAATGAAATAAAACGTCAGAGATGTAAGTTCATAGAGAAAGAGAGAACTCTATTTAAAAATTTATTATTATGCAAATGGTTGTCTCCTAGCTATTATAATACATTTACATAATCAAAAGTCTTATTAAAATTTCCCCCATACCAAGGGAGCATTTTGCCCTCAAATAATCCAAAGGCAACCTGAAGAGAAATAAGAAAAACTGATGTATTTTAAAAAACCCATATACTATCCTCATACCCCCATCTATTTGTAGCCATCATAATTGTCAAAACTGGAATCTATTCAGTGTTAAAAAAATCTTGTTTCATGTCTGTTGAGAACACAAATGCAAGGGGGCATATTGTAATTATTTTAATTAGTAAGGATATGCAGTTATTTATTGAGCATAAAATTTGGGTGTGACACAACTATAAGCCCTCCATCTATTTAACATAATGTGCCCTGAGGATGTGATACAGTGATATTAGTAACTGGGAACTCATTATTTTCTTTAATTTTGTATCAATTCATTTCAGTTATCATTAGCTTACTATTCATCCCACATCAACTTATGTATGATACTGTGGGGGAAAAAAGGCATTTATAAGAAAAGATTTTTAGCTTTTAGGAAACCTATGATTAGATTGGTAAAATGTAGGCATAAAAATTTGAGGTGATTTGTAAGCAATATATAAACAAATGCAAGATAATGCACTGTTGGTATTAAAAGAAATCAAAATTGAAATATGGAACTACTTACCTGGTTAAGATAGTGTAGAAATTGATTTGGCCCAATAATGGTAATGGATTTCAGTTGTGGCAGAATATTCTTTCTTTCTTTCTTTCTTTCTTTTTTCTTTTTGAGACAGAGTTTTGCTCTCGTCACCCAGGTTGGAGTGCAATGGTGCAATCTCAGCTCACTGCAACCTCCACCTCCTGGGTTCAAGCAATTCTCCTGCCTCGGCCTCCTGAGTATCTGAGATTGCAGTCATGCACCACCATACCTGGCCAATTTTGTATTTTTAGTGGAGATGGGGTTTCACCATGTTGGCCAGGCTGATCTCCAACTCCTGACCTCAGGTGATCCGCCTGCCTTGGCCTCCCAAAGTGCTGGGATTATAGGCATGAGCCCACTGCACCTGGCCAGTTGTGGTAGAGTATTCTTGAAATATGAAGGCATACATTAGCAAGACTAGGAAGTACATAGACTGAATCAAGGCAAATGTTTGAAATGAGAAGTTGGGTCCAGTTGGTGTACACTCTTGAGTGTCAAGCTGAGATGTTGGGGTTAAGTTCAAGAGGCAATGTTGTAAATTCTTGCTCCAGAGAGTGTAGGCATGTACATTATGTATTTGATTAATTGTTTGATTGATAAAAAGTTTTTTTATGGGTAAATCTGGTATACACTTGTGAGATATTTTAGTGACGGGAGTAATTATAAGCAAACTTACTTCAAATATTCAAGCAGACCTTGGGTCATAGAAGAATGGGGTCAGCTTTGAAAATCATTAAGAGACGACTGAGGGAAAGTGAAGGAGTTTGTTCTGTTTTAACATAACAAGCACTTGAGGTAGGGTACATGAAGCAGAGGTACCTGTGGAAGATGTTAATGACATGAGACTGAACATAGGACACCACATCATCAGCATTTCCATCAAAAACAAGAAGAGCTGCTACGGAAAAGGTACCACTCTAGGTGATAGGGATAGTGTGGTATAATACACTATCCATGATTTTCAGGGAGAACAGAATTCATACACAAGAATATCAGTGAATATGTAAGACTTAACTTGCCAAGTAAGTGTCAAATTTGGGCACCTATTCTCCACAGGAGATTGATTAGAAAGTCCATCGGACAAAATTGGACTTCAGATGAGCCTTTAAGGAAAGTGGAAAAAGGGAAGAGAGGATATTATCTAAGTCTCTTGGGCGTCTGCAAATAGCTAATGCCACAAGAATTAAGCTGCAAAGTAGTAGGTCATCAGATTGACAAGGGAGGCAAAGTAATTTTGAATTCATCTCTCTGGCAAAGGATGCCTATGGAAGATTTCTGAACATAAGACTGATGTGAAAAGAGTTATTTTGGGGAATCACGGTCAAGTTTGCACTATGTGACAGGAAGGTAGAAACTAGGGGCGGTCAGGGGAGTTACTGCATCATTATAATATTCTAGGTGGATTCTTAAGTAGAGAGGAGCAAGTAATGTGAACATGAAGAATGTGACAGATTGAGAGGTGTCATAAAAATAATGTCAGTAACTGACTGGAACTGAGAGAGGCAAAAGTAAAGAAAAATTACTTTTTCCTAACCTGTTTGTTTTTGTGACATTGACAAAAATAAAGCAGCCTGGTGCAGGTTGGGGGCACTGGTTGTATTTGCAGGACACCGTGACCAATTTGGTTTGAGGTCCTGGAAGAATACCCAGTTGAAATTTTCTTTCTAAACTATTGATATGCAATTTTTGAAGGCACAAAGTCATTTTAAAATGGAATTTTAGAAATTAAATCATTTGAAATAGTAGGACATGGGGATCTAGAAAGGATGTATTATCCATCTGAGGTAACAGCTGGAAATATGAAGTGAATATAAATCCAGAATGTGAGTTCTGTAAGAGAGCGGGTCCCTATGGGGAGAACTTAGTGCTACATTGTGATTTGGGTCCCTCATTTAGTTAGCAAGCAAGATTAACTTTTCTCCAAAGTCAAAGATTAAATCTAAGGATAAAAAATGTAGAAACTACTTTCAACTACGATGCATATTTGATCCTCATGTTTATCATGAGTTAGGCAGGATAGTGTTATTCCCCTGTTAGATTAGGAAAATTAGACTTTTGTTAGTCTCTGAACACTTTCTTTTCATGCCAGGCCTCTGGTCATAGCAGGGCAATTTTAGAGACCAAGAAGTCAGAGGGGCAGGGAGTTAAGGCGATCACCAAGTATAACTGAAAACCAAAAATAAAGAAGATAAGCTTCCTTCTCTCTTGTTTACAATCATAGCATGCTGTGCTTGTATCTACTACACCATTAATAGCTTTGCCTTTTGATTGTTTCCTTTATGCTGGTGGACTCTGAAAACACACATTGTATATTATTTGTATTATTTTCTTGTTAGCATTTAACATAGTATCTGATAGGTGGTCAGTATATTTGTATTGAATGCTCACTACCAGGTGTTCATCCAGGAGAATTGGGAACAAGAAGTGTGTAAAATACAAAATGTAGATTCTGAGTTCAGAAACTCATAAACGAAGTCTAGATGAGACTCCCTCCATTTAATATGAGCACTTACATGTGGGAGTCATGTGTGGAGAATGAGGAAATTTAAAAAAAAAAAAAAACATTAGAAAAGTTAAAGATATCAACATCTATGCTCTCACTGAGAATTGAGAGAAGACTGAAATCCAACCCTTGCACAATATTCTGGAGTGACAGGGCTGTGGGATGAAAAAGGAAGCCATGGGGGGAATTCTTGAGCAAGGACACTCAGCCAGATGGACAAGCAATGCTGTTGTTAGAGGAATACTAGACAAGCCAAATATAACAGTGTCAAATGGAAGGAATATACTGAGAACATAGGATGGGTGCATGCCTGCATAAATTTGTGTTTGCATGTGCGACCACGTATGCTTGTGGTTGAGCGAATCTATAAACGCAACTTCATTTAGGCACAAACTAATGGAAGCAGAAGCCAGTTCAAAGGCATTAATGAAAGTGGAGCTGAGAGTCCTAGAATAGCTTCAGGGATGAGCAACAGGATCAAATACATTTTGAGAAGAGAAGATTATCTTCCCTCCAGATTATAGATATGATTGTTTAAAGACATAAAGGAAGGAGCTAGGCAAATAAAACAGTAAATATGCTGACATTGATGAAGATGATAAGTGAAAGGACACCTCTCCCCAGAAGAGGTGGTGGGGGGGTCCGGTGTCTGGACAGTTTTGACCTGACTGAGCAGGAAGAAGTGCCTCTATTTTTGGACATTAGAGAGAAGGATAAGAGGGTGGATTCTGAAGTGAAGGGCAGTGCTGTGAGTGTGCTCACAATCAATCTGATGGTTCGTCTGGATTTTTCTTGGGGAATTAGGAGGTAAGGCCACCTGCCAAGAATGAAGTTGACATAGACCTGAAAAAAAAAGAAAGGTCAGTTGAGAATAGTCACTCCATGGAAGGTGAACAATACAAATGAATAAAGATGATGAGAGTTTGAAGGGAGTCAGAAATCAACCCAGGGAACTGTAACATTCTGTATTTGAAGGAAGCAGGGAAGAAACCACAAAATGGTGAAGATTCAAAGTATTTATGACAGAAGATAGAAGAGCAAGAACTGAAGGCTTTGGGTGCCAGGAAGTGGAGAGTCTCAAACATGGGAGAAATATTTTCTTAGGAATTTACTCAGGACATTTGCTTTGTAAAATTGCATGTAAGACTTCATATTTTCTGATTAATAGTGTTTTGTTGTTTTATCTCAACCATCTTTGAAGACATGGTACATTTGTCTAGC
Organism: Colobus angolensis palliatus; assembly: GCF_000951035.1. Taxonomy (NCBI): domain Eukaryota; kingdom Metazoa; phylum Chordata; class Mammalia; order Primates; family Cercopithecidae; genus Colobus; species Colobus angolensis. The sequence goes on along the minus strand of NW_012119744.1, from coordinate 722,397 downwards.
TTTAAACAAAATACATTTTTTCCAAAATGAGCATATTTAAGGAAGATAATTCTTAGGTAGCGTACAAATACTTCTACCTTTTTCCAGGTCCTATTAAGAAGAACTTTTAGAAAACATTGATATATGTGTTCTCTAAGTCTAGAGTTTTGATTAATGGGCACGTTGGCATGTTTCTACTTCCTTCACCTGATAGCTAACTCGGCTCTGGGAAATTTCTTCAGGTCAAATTAAGGGTAGAGGACAAGAGTATAATGCCCCAGGAGACGGCTGTATATAACTTCCATTTGAATGTCACCAATGAAAAAATTGCCTTGGTTTAATTTAAAGCATTTGCTTAAGAAGAGAGTAACTTTATAATTGAATAACACTGCTTCCTTCCTATCAACCCCATGGGTATAAGAGTTAAGAACTAAAACAATTTAATAAGATAATATTTCAAGCGCATACCGTTCTTCCTTTTTCATGCACAGAGCACTTGAAATCCAAGGGGGAATTTTGTGTGCACAGGCAATATAAAAAGCTAGGCTTGTGGAAGAAAGTGGTTGCCTAAATCCAAATGCATAGTATGAAATAGAAGCATGGCTTCTTATTTTTGAAAATCTGTGTGATAAAATGGCAATGGATTATTTTCCTGTAGTGCAGGTGCTCACTTTACTGCTGGCTATATTCAATACCAAAAAAAAAAAAAAAAAAAAGAAAGATGCAGGGCATGCCTGGGCTTCCTGTGCCACACAGAGACCAGATGGGAGCTCGGGATTGTTTTGTTTATCATACGGCCTCCAATGTTGGAGAAAGGTGCCGCGAGGAACACAGACTATTTAGTTCCAAAACTCTTGGTATTCTAATAGTTGCAGTTATACTGACTGCTTCTGCACAGAATACATTTTTACATTTATGGAGTGATTAAAATTGTTTCTGTACAGTGTTTCCCCCAGTGTGATAATGGACATTTAATCACATAACATGTGCCTTCCATTTGTGAAATATCATGTAACATTCAGCGGTGTTGGCAGTGCTGTTACCAGATTCATTTCTCTTGTCTGTGGCACTCCTTCACATCCTCTAAATAGTGGTTACACATCTTTCAGATCTTCTCAAATCCTCATACTCTCTATTCCACACTCCTACATTTCCTTTCTCTGAAAAATTAGAAACCATTTGTTGATAATTACTTCAACTTCCCTCCAATTTGGTTATAAATTTCCTTTATTCATCTCTCCTGTTGTGTTCTGTTCTCTATCAGGAGCACTCAACTCCTTCCTGAGCATAACCCTTTTTGACCAGGTCTCTGTCCTGCATTTAATGTCCCGGTTTTCCACCTGTCCAGATATGTGAAAATCATGTCCCCTAAAATCATGTCTTCCCTATTGCTGTGTTTTGCTCACCAGCTAATACTACCCTCAATTTTATATGGATTAGCCATCTGTTGGTACTTTGAAAAAAGAGATTGATTTAATTTTTGGACATTGTGCTTTTTTTGCTAAACATAACCTCTGAAGTCAGTGTCTAAATCATGGCAGTTCCCTTTTCACAACCTTATTTGTCTGACTTTTAGTTTAAGATTCATTTTCTACCAGACTATTGATCTAATAATCAAATGCCTTTACCTTCCATTTTTATTGTTTTGTCCAACTTATCTACCAGTGCTTTTAATGACAGTTTCATTTCTTTAGTGCTGTGTCCCTTTATTTCCTATGTCTCTTGAAATTTCCTTTTCACTTTCTTATAATTCTTTTTCTGCAAGTCCCAAAGATGCTTGAGACTTTTATGGCATAATAAGCAAAACAGGAAAAAAAAAATTAAAACCTTACTTTTGTCTTGCTTTTCTCTCTCAAAATAATACCCATATCTTATTGTGTCCCTAGAAAACTCCTGAGGGCTTACCACCAATGTTTCAGCCCCTTGCAGTCTGACTTCTATAGTTACCACTATGAAAGCTGTTCTCTAACATTACCATTGACCTTTTAAATAACTGATTTCAGTATCTATTCACAGCATTTATGCAACTTATTGCTTGGTTCTACTTGCAGCTTTGATCAGAAACTCCTTATTACATCCTCTTGCCTTTTAGAGTGTGTCCCTTCTCTGTTGCTAATGGGAAGCGCCACAGTGAAAGTCTAAATGTATCAGCTAGGAAGCCTTATAGACCTACCTTCCTGTTCTGGCCTCTGATAGGATATAACCCTAGGGGAGCTGTTTAATTCTTTTAAGGCTCATTTATTCATCTATGGGAGACAAATTCTCCTCACAAATTTGCTGTTAAGATTAGAGGTAATGAATATTAAATAAACACAGCCACGCAAGTGTCTAATATCACTGACTCCACTATCACCACTATCATCCCACCACCTGGCCATTACCATCACTCACCACCATAATCATTATCATCGTCATCACCTTCATTTTGGATCTTCAAGGTTGTCTCTCGTCCTATTTTTATTATTTCTTGTTCTACCGTATCTGTTTCCATTAACAGTAAGAAAACAACTCTAACAAACACAGTATCGACAAAGTTTCATTGTATCCCTTTCTTTGTAAAAATTTCCAGTTGTACTGCATTTCCTCCTAATATGTCATTTATGTCATCTATGATTTTGTCTTATCTTCTAATATATTCCCCCATGTGTCCTATGGTTAAGTCCCAGGATATCACATACATTCACATTTCTTCATCATAGTTATTTGCCAATGCAGAAAAATGTTCTATACATATGCGGTCCAGCTGAATTATTATCTCCTTCTTGAAGTCATTTTTATAGCCCCCTAGTTGAAATGAATGATTTAACATTCCTCCCATGGTGCCCATTAAGCACTTTTTATAGCATATGGCATTTATGTTGTTCAGCTTTGTAGTATAACAAATTGCTTATATGTCTGTTTGACCACCCTTCTCCCAATCCTAAAAACTGCTTTAGGGTAACTACATCGTTTCATTCCTTTTTGAATTACAACCAGCTTTGTTCCTCAAAAGGGTGATTCCCGAGATTGGCAGTTTTATACATACATGCATACAAACACACACAATTTCAAATCTAGCAGGTGCCCAGAATACGAAATGGTAGGCCATGAACTCTAGAGGGCTTGAAAAGGCTTGAGAGATCACCTCTTCGGAAGAGGCTACCCATCATAAAGTATTTTAAAGCAAGCAACCTCCCTTGATAATCTCATTGCTTATGAGAAAATAGTAGATATTAAATTATAGAAGAGATAGGATATTTAAATATGTTTTAATGGTTTGTGGCCTATTTATTACTATATAGAGTGCATACATAGCCATTCACTACCAATAAAAAGCATTTATTTTCCCATGTATTTGAGGCAAATGAAAAGAGAAAATAATCAGTGTATTCCAAATTATTTAAACTAATTTGCTATTCATTTATCAGTTCAAAAGCATTTACATAGTTTTGTGAACTTTTTTCTTTTAAATATTTTATTCAGTTCTTGAAAGATTATTTTACATATATTGCCTAACAAAATATGTGTTTCTCACAGATTATATCATTGTTTATTCTTTTGTTTTAGTTCACTATTAATTCCTGTCTTGGTCTCTTTATTTTTAATACAGATGCTATGTGTATAACTTTAAACCATTGCATTCCTTATTCTAGAAATTTCTCTTACATTCTCACATGGTCTGATTTTATATAAAATTGAGGTCACGTATTCTTTATATCAAATTAGTTCTTTTTTTATGCAAGATAATAAAAGTTTCATTGATGTGAATGTTTCTTATACTCAAAACTTAAATATAGAATATTTATTGTGTTAATGAAAATATTTCCAATATGTAAAAAGGAAATTTTCTTTCAAAAACAACAAACTAAACTAAGCCAATTGAGAGGTAAAAAATGAAAACTATAGATGAAGAAAATGGATGTTAATAGCATAAATTATTTCATTGACATTACCATATATTGTAAAATTTGACCTAACAAAATCTCATAGGTTTTTATTCATTAAATAAAATAATATATTAATTGTTTGAAGTTATTTTAGTTCAATTTGGGTATGATACTATATTTTTGGTTTTATTCTAGCCAGTGTGCCCTTAACTTGGAAAATTACATTTAATTACATAATTTGCTAGTTTGGCCTGTTATTTCCTTTATATCTTAAAAGCATAAGCAGATACAAGCAATTCAGTACTTCTGATCATTGTATAATTTACATTATGGTCAGCATTGTATAATGAAAATCACTTATTCATTGCAAATGATGGTAATTCCTTATGGCATCAAAGATGGAGGTAAACATTTAGAATATGAGTTATTTCTGAAAATGACACACACACATACACACAACTCAAGGACATTTCTCCCCTAGGAGTGGTTGTCATACACTTGAGTAATGGATATTAAATTTCTAGTAGCTAGTTGGATAGAGCTTTTCCTATCAGAGAAGCTAAAATTCATTAAAAACTAATTAGAAATGTATAGGAGGTTTAATTTTCCATGTTAAGCCTTATTAAAGTGAGATAAGTAATTCATAAAGTATCAAAGGAGTGCTCTGGTCAAAACCAAATAAAATGACGTTACCAAGTATTGTTTCCTGATAAATCACAGAAGCTATGAAAACAAGACAAGGCAAAAACTCAAGTTCAACTCATCTTGCTTTTTGTCAGAGGAAAACAACAAACATAATGTCTACACAACTCTATTAAATGGTGGCTCCTGGCAAAGAATCTATGAAGTAGCAGCTGTCCATGCAGGTGGACTGCCTCCCTTTTAGTATTCTAGCTGGAGAAAATCGTGCCATTTGCTGGAATACATTTACCCGCAGCAAAACGTCACTGGGTATGAATTCTAGCTAGATTCAATGTCCAATTACTGAGCCCACCACAGGACACTATAATAGCTGCATGTCCAGTTCTCTGCATAAATTTGTCAGCTGCATTCAACGTGCAATTTAGATATACGGCATATAGTGGAAACCAAAAGGAAATATTCAAATACTATAATTTTTCCTTTTGCTAAACTTATAATTTCTAAAATACTTTGGTATCATTTTTAATGTTGTCTTCCAGCTAAATGGTTTGGGTTATTTCCATGCTGGAAAAATTAAGTTGATTCTGTTGACATCTTTCCTGCTGCCTCCTACAGCGGATGTTCTCACTCCTCCTTGGTGATCCTAAGAAACAGGACAGCTGCTGACAGTAGTAAACAGCAATACAATTCCTGCAGTGCCAGTTCAGATCACATGCCCTGTTAAGGCAGGAACTCCCCATCTCCAAGTCTGCAGGTGAGAGGCAGCAAGGAGAGAGGGAGAAATAATAGACAGTAGGTAGACAGTGCCCTAAATATTCTCCAACAAGCACACTTGGATTTACATATTTATATAAACGCCCTAAACTTCTTTATTTATCCCTTTCTTTTGACTCACCTAGGTTTTCAGTTGGTAACTCCTTGCAGGCAGTGTCAGGCATGACTAGTTAACTCCATGGTGCTACTTTGAACCTAAATTAGGCTTCTACATTTACTACATATTTCTTTATATGTCAGTGGAGCACAGGTTGTGCTTTGGTGTCCTCAGCAGGCTTGTTCAGTGTCGATGTGGTACTTGCTTGGTTTACTTCAGTGAGTGCACAGAGTATTATGCTGCTATGTCCCAAAATATGCAGGCGCCAGATATTTATTTTCTCTTTTATTATATAGGCTGTAGGTCATGTTACATAAACCTGTTTTCTCACAGCCCTTTTCTTTAGATTCTGCTTTGTTGTTGTTGTTGCAAACTTGTTTGTCCTCTGATCAAGTCTGAGGTTTTTAAGCACGACAATGCAAATATGTTTTACTATTAGGTTTTCTCCTCATCATTACACTGTGTTCAAAAATGGTAATTGAAAATGGAAAATGGAAAATTGTTATGAGACCAATTAGGTAATGTGTATGTCAAGTTCGAGTTTAACTGAGAGGTGTTGTTTGTGACCATTATATTGTCTAGTATTTTTCTATAAGAATGACAGATTTTTATTCATATAATCATATAATGATTTAAGCCATATTATTGCATTTAAAATCTACCTTAATGTAAAATGAAAATTTCATGTAGTAAATGTATACAAATATTCAGATATCAAAGAGATTTACAATGTCCCTGAATGATAAAACTGAATAATTGTACAGCTATCGTTTCTTTCCAAGGTACTTTATAGGCTTAATTTAGTATTTTAAAGGTCATCTTTTTCCACTCTTTTCTCCACCATCTCATTTTCTGTCTTGTTCAGTACCTTCTCTTTTCCCCCTTCTTTTTCTCCTTGACTTTCTCTTTTCTCCTCATTCTCCTAATCCCCTTTTAAAGAGCTTTGTAATCTGCAGTTAAATGAAAATGTTAACAGGTGAAAATAACTTACATGTTTTGTTAAAATAAGTGAGTAACGGTGAGCAACTTGATTGACTAAGAGCTGAACCTTACTGTGAACTCACAATAATCAAATTAGCAATTTACAGATAAAGCATCAAAATAAGACAAAATAGACATAAGCCCAACCATGAATATATATATTCTATATATTCTATATACTACATATATTCTATACATTATATATATTATATATTCTATATATATTCTACATATATATTCTATATATATAGAGAGAGAGAGTGATAGATGTGACCAAATAAATTAATGAAACAAACAATTGTTGAACAAATAGGACTGGTAAATTAATTATTTGTAAAGGTAAACGAAAGTAAATGAAAACAATAAAATAAGTCATAAACATATTTGCATAAATTGTTAATGTCATGCGATACTTAAGGTCAAGTAGCATGGTCCTCATAAAATAACTGGTAAGTGGAACCTAAATAAAATTGTCAAAAAATTAGACTCATAATCATAAAGACTAAAATAAGAATTATAGTAATAACAATAGCACCTATCATTTACTGAAACTCTACATTCTCTCAAAAAAACCTGCTAAGTGAATTATTTATAATAGCACAAGTAACCATCTATTAATCACATTACTCTGTAAACTTCAAAGGAGGGACATAGGGTTTAAAGATTTAAAGTAATTTGTTAAACTCAGAGTCAGAATTTAAAACTTAACCTGACTCCATGCATTCATTTAAAACATTCCTTGTTTGTGGTCATTTAGGTTGTTTTAATTAATACTGTAACACCTAGTTGATCCTTCTGATACTCACAAACATCCACATACATGTGTTCATTTAGGAGATAAATTTTTCTTTTTTGCAATGGAGTCTGGCTCTGTCACCCAAGATGGAGTGCAATGGTGCGATCTTGGCTTATTGCAACCTCCGCCTCACGGAATCAAGCGATTCTCCTGCTTCAGCTTCTCGTGTAGATGGAATTACAGGCGCCCACCATAATGCCCAGCTAATTTTTGTATTTTTGTAGAGATGAGGTTTCACCATGTTGACCAGGCTGGTCTGAAATTCCTTACCTCAGGTGATCCGCCCGTCTCAGTCTCCCAAAGTGCTGGGGTTACAGTCATCGGCCATTGTGCCCGGCCACTTATTTTAACTGTTATACTTTAATCATTGAAAAAAAATGCTACTCCTATTTTATTCATTTAATGTCACCTTGCTAGACATTCATATTGCTTATTGATTTTTCCCCTATTACAAATAAGTTAGCCTGAAATTTTAATATCCCTGCATTTTGCTCATATTAAAAGCTTTCTTCCTTCTGATAGAATTACTGAATGATAAGGGATGCACATTTTAGATGTTAACTAGATGTAATTAGAAGTGATGGCAGGTATTTCTGTCTTGTTTCTGAATTTAAAGGTAATGCATCTGAAGATTGACCATTAAGGATAATCACCCTTTAGATTTGCTTGTTTTAGAAGAGTTGTTATTTTTCTTTACTTGAAGACATTTTCTTTCTTATGTAATATTTTTAGACATGAGGCCAGTGCGGTAGCAGTAGCTCACACCTGTAATCCCAGCACTTTGGGAGGCCAAGGCAGGTGGATCGCTTGAGCCCAGGAGCTCAAGACTAGCCTGGACAACATGGTGAAACCTCTCTGTCAAGACTGCTGCCCAGGCCAGGTGCTGTAGCTCACACCTGTAATCCCAGCACTTTGGGAGGCCAAGGCAGGTGGATCGCTTGAGCCCGGGAGCTCAAGACTAGCCTGGACAACATGGTGAAACACTGTACCAAAACTACAAAAATTAACCTGGTGTGTTGGAGTGTGTCTGTAGTCCCAGCTACTTGGGAGGCTGAGACAGGAGGATCACTGGAGCCTGGGAGCTAGAGGTTGCAGTGAGCTGAAATGCACTTCAGCCTGGGTGACAAGGTGGGACCCTGTCTCAAATAAATACATAAATAAAGAAAATTTTTAGACATGAGATAGGCATTGGACTTTATCAAATTTTTGTCCACAATTACTCTCTCATGTGATCTCGACCATCAGTATTTAATGTTCTTGCCAAGATCTGGTTCTATTAAATGAGATTCGAGGCCAAGTATACACAGGGAATGTCAGAATTTTGGAGAATATGAGGATACTGTTAGAAAAAAGAAATATAGAATATGATGATTGATACCATTGATACACAGGATACCAAACTGACCATAACTATTATAAAAAGTGAAGATGAAAAGAATAAAGAAGTATATATGATCTTCTCAAGGAAATCAAAGCAACTTGGAACTGAAGCATCAAAATCCACTCAGCAAAAGACTGAAAGTGACCACTTTGGCTCAGGTGATATCAGACAGGAGATATCAGCCTGCTCGAGCAGACTCTGGAAGTGAACATGAAGTTTCAAAACCAGAATCATAAATAAAGACCAGATTATCAAGAGGAACCACAAAAGCAGCACCACTGGAAAAAAATGTAATAATGCACCATGTCTCAATGAAGATGTCTCAATGAAGATGAGAGTTTCACAGGAAGTGTGAAGATAGAGTGAAGTGTGAAGATAGAGATGGAAGCCTTTTAAAATTGTCCTTTAAAGTTATGTTCTTTTTTATTTAGTAGTTATCCTCATGTCAAAAATTTCTCAAATAATTTAATTTTCATTAGGATTGTGATTAGATTTGAGTTCATTGATTAACTTAAATCAATTAATATCTTGAAATGTTTCAACATGGTGCATGGTCTCATTTATTTATGTCTTCTTTTATGTCCTTCAATGAAAATGATAGAAATGTGTAACTTCATTAACAAAGGATTTCATGTTTTGGTAAAGTTTATTCTGGAACATCTTAGGAAATGTTACTCTTTAATTTGCCTGCTGAAATTTTGATTTGGTAACTGCTGATATGAGGTAATGTTACTGAATGTAGCATGTTGGCCTTCAATCCAGCAACTTATTGCCCCTTACTAGTTCTCAGAGTTTGTCTATAGAATCTTGGGGTGCACGTGAAGACCATAAATGTCTGTTTCCTGAAGAATGTCTTAATTTTGAGACTGCTTTATGACTTTGATGTCCTTTCTTTATTTTTACTATCTTTTTGCCCTCATTGGACCTCTTTATAATGTTGAATAGCAAAATCAATAGCAAATATTAATGTATTTACTTATGAAATATTTATAAAATTATACCAATTATGGATGATGTTTATTTCAGGTCTGTTTTGGGAAGCAGAAAACGATGTTTAATTTTAAGGAAGTTACTTTCTACCTCTAATTTTTAAAATAATTTTTTAGTCATGAATAGGCATTAAAGATCATCAAAGATGTTTTATCCATCTGTTAATAACGATCACATTTTCTGTTCTTTATGTAATGAAATTACTTTGGTAGATTTTTCTAAATTTAGATTATCACTGCAAAAACCTTTCTTGTCCTGTATATATTCATATAGACACACACACACACACACACACACACACACACACACACACACACACACCCAGAGCAGAGAGTTGAATTAATCATGCTTCTTAGTTCATAGTGTGCTATAATTATTGATCCCTGCAAGGGTCTTGTCTTATTAAATTCATCTTTATTTATAAGTTTGACAAGTTTACAATTTTCTTCCTGTATGATACCTTGCCTAGTCCTAAGGTCAAAGTTATACTAACATCATAAAATTGGAGCTTTGCATCTTTTCCTATAGTATGAAATAGTGTGTGTAAGATGAAGAGTATCTATTTCATGAAATTATGAAAAATCCCTACAAAAGCTCCTGGACTAGGTAACTGTTTTTATTCTTGGTCAATTTTGGTAAGTTATATATTATATATTTCTATATATTTCCATGTGTCTGAAAAAATGTTTCATTTATTCAGTGTTTTCAAATTTTTCGGTATACCTTAATAATAGCTTGTCTATTCTAAAATCACAAATTTATATGCCATTATATTCATTTTACATTTTTCATATCATGTGTAGATGTATTTAATTTTTATATGGTCTTGCCAGATTTCTTTTAGATCTTTTCCAAAAAGCAGTAAATTATTTTGGTTGGCCACCTCAATTGTGATTTTTGTTGATAATTTCTGTTTCATTTATTTACTTGTTTCTCTCAATTGTTACTTTTTCTTAAACTTCTTGTGTTAATTCTGTTTTTATTTTTTACCTTATTTCATTGAATGCTCAGGTTATTTATTTTCAGTGTTGCATGTTTTCTACTAAATGATTTTTATTTTTGGTTAAACATTTCATTGTAGGTACTATACTAGTTCCTTCATACATAGTAGGAACTTTTTAAGTGACAATACATATATTGGCCACTGTTTTACAGAGGTTGTATCAGTTTATTCTCTCAATAGTTCTATTTATGAAAGTGAATGGCTTTTACTACCACTTTATTTTTAGATCTCGAATTGCAGATCTTATGAATAATTTGTAATTTAATGGATAAAAATGGCATATTAGTTTTGCTTTAATGTGATTGCTAAGACTTCCTGGATGAGGCTATTTTGAATATAATTTCATATTTACTTAATTTATGTTTTCTTGATTGTTTTAATAAAACATTTCCTTAAAACCTATTGTAAACATGTACACTAAATGATTCCAATTAGTTGTACTCTTACAACTTTTTTACTTCTTGTCTCACTCTTCGTGAGAATTTACAATTACTAGCCAAACTTGAACAAACTTCAAAAGCTACAGCCATAAAAGATCATCTTTATAAAAAAAAGTTACAGCTTATTTATGCTGCAATTATGTAGTATCTATAAATGATTAAAAACACAACTCAGCTAGTTATGTAGAGATTAAATCACAATGAAATCTGTTTATGAGACACTAACTCATTTGTAACATACTGGTTTTTCATTCATGGTTCTCAAAAAATATTGTATGTACACTCTTTTTTGGAATCATGTATACATTTTGACTATTCATGGTCATTTTTTCTCATGTCAGATGAAGGAAATTTTCTCTATATTTTTATATACTCTATAACTCTAGACTTTCATTAAAATAAGCATTATTTTAAAATGCTTTCATTTTAGTTCCTTAATTGTATATTTCTAGAGGTATAAATTATTTGTATAAGTATCTTTATATTATTGATACAGAAATAGAGTAGGCCAAATCAATTTTTTAAATTTTGTGAATTAGAATATATAACATGACAATACCAATGTTCTTCCAAAGCGGGAATCTACAAGTTAAGAAAATCCAGGGGTTAAGAGCTACACAGTTTTTTTCCTTTAAAATACTGGCAAGCCAAATCCAGGAGCACATCAAAAAGCTTATCCACCACGATCAAGTCAGCTTCATCCCTAGGATGCAAGGCTGGTTCAACATATGCAAATCATTAAACGTAATCCATGACATAAATAGAACCAATATGACAAAAACTACATGATTATCTTATTAGATGCAGAAAACGTCTTTCATATAATTCAACGCCCATCATTCTAAAAACTCTCAATAAACTAGGTATTGATGGACTGTATCTCAAAATAATAAGAGCTGTTTATGACAAACCCATAGCCAATGTCATACTGAATGGGCAAAAGCTAGAAGCATTCCCTTGGAAAACCGGCACAAGACAAAGATGCCGTCTCTCACCACTCCTGTTCAACATAGTATTGGAAGTTCCGGCCAGGGCAATCAGGCAAGATAAAGAAATAAAGGGTATTCAAATAGGAAGACAGGAAGTCAAATTGTCTCTGCTTGCAAATGACATGATTGTATATTTGGAAAACCCCCTTGTCTCAGCCCCAAATCTCCTTAAGCTGATAAGCAACTTCCACAAAGTCTCAGGATACAAAATCAAGATGTGCAAAAATCACAAGCATCCCTACACACCAATAATAGACAAACAGAGAGCCAAATAATAAGTGAACTCCCATTCAAATTGCCACAAAGAGAATAAAATACCTAAAAATACAACTTACAAGGGATGTGAAGGACCTCTTCAATAAGAACTACAAACCACTGCTCATGGAAATAAGAGAAGACACAAACAAATGGAAAAAAACATTCTATTCTCATATATAAGAAGAATCAATATTGTGAAAATGGCCATACTGCCCAAAGTAATTTATAGATTCAATGATATCCCCATCAAGCTACCATTGACTTTCTTCACAGAATTAGAAAAATCTACTTTAAGTTTCATATGGAACCAAAAAGGAGCCTGTGTAGCCAAGACAATCCTAAGCATAAAGAACAAAGCTGGAGGCATCATGATACCTGACTTCAAACTACAAGGCAACAGTAACCAAAACAGCATGGTACTGCTACCAAAACAGATATCTAGACCAATGGAACAGAACAGAGGCCTCAGAAAAACATCACACATCTACAACCATCTGCTCTTTGACAAACCTGACAAAAGCAAGCAATGGGGAAAAGGATTCCCTATTTAATAATTGGTGTTGGGAAAACTGGCTAGCCATATGCAGAAAACTGAAACTGGACCCCTTCCTTACACCTTATACAAAAATTAACTCAAGATGGATTAAAAATGTAAATGTAAGACCTAAAAACGTTAAAACCCTACAAGAAAACCTAGGCAATATTCAGGACACAGGCATGCGCAAAGGCTTCACGACTAAAACACCAAAAGCAATGGCAACAAAAGCCAAACTTGACAAATGGCATCTAATTAAACTAAAGAGCTTCTACACGGCAAAACAAACTATCATCAGGGTGAACAGGAAACCTACAGAATGGGAGAAAATTTCTGCAATCTATCCATCTGACAAAGGGCTAATATCCAGAATCTACAAGGAACTTAAACAAATTTACAAGAAAAAAAAACCATCAAAAAGTGGGCAAAGGATATGAACAGTCACTTCTCAAAAGAAGACATTTATGCAGCCAACAAACATGAAAAAAAAAGTTCATCAATACTGGTCATTAGAGAAATGCAAATCAAAACCACAATGAAATACCATCTCATGCCAATTAGAATGGCGATCATTAAAGTCAGGAAACAATAGATTCTGGAGAGGATGTGGAGAAATAGGAACACTTTTGCACTGTTGGTAGGAATGTAAATTAGTTCAGCCATTGTGGAAAACAGTGTGGTGATTCCTCAAGGATCTAGAACCAGAAATACCATTTGAACCAGCAATCCCATTACTGGGTATGCACCCAAAACATGATTAATCATTCTACTATAAAGATACATGCACATGTGTGTTTACTGCAGCACTATTCACAATAGCAAGGAGTTGGAACCAACCCAAATGCCCATTAATGATAGACTGGATAAAGAAAATGTGGCACATATACACCATGGAATGCTATGCAGCCATAAAAAAATGATGAATTCATATCCTTTGCAGGGACATGGATGAAATTGGAAGTCATCATTCTCAGCACACTAACACAGGAACAGAAAACCAAACAGAGCATGTTCTCACTCATAAGTGGGAGTTGAACAGTGAGAACACACGGACACAGGGAAGGGAACATTACACACGTGCCTGTTGGAGGTTGGGCCTGTTGGAGGCTAGGGGAGGGATAGCATTAGGAGAAATACCTAATGAAGATGACGGGTTGATGGGTGCAGCAAACCACCATGGCACGTGTATACCTATGTAAAAAACCTGCACGTTCTGCACATGTATCCCAAAACTGAAAGTACAAAACACACACACACACACACACAAAATAGTGTAATATAACTCTTTACTGTAATAAAAAAAATTGAGATTCTTTAAGTTAAAAGTTTTAATCTTTTTTATTCCTTCCTAAACGAAGTTCTGAGAGAAAAAGCAAAATCATTTTTGTTAAATCTTTTCAAAAAACTATAGATATCAATCAGGTAAGAACTCATTTCTAAACTCTGTCTTCTCTTAGTGGAGATGGGAGAAGTTGAGGATTTACCACTGATGAATTTTCCAAATTGTTTATGACTTCCTGTTGAAATTAACTGAAGCTGAATTATTTAAAACATGGCATATTGTTATGCTTCCAATATTTTGAATTACTCTGGCTATCTTCATTTTCAACTGACAACCACTGTCTTTTATTATCTTAATAGAAAGAGAAAAAGAAATCTGCGTACTTTGTTTTCTGGTGTTTTATACACAAATCTCAGTAATTGGATTCTGAGACTCCATTCTCAGTTTTATCCCTGGGCTCTTATTGATTATTTGGCCAGTGAGATAGGCATTCTGGAAGGAATACATTAAGGGAACAACAACACAGTCTGATAAGTGGTTCCAAAATCACTGATGTTGCAATTTTGGTAATGTACATCTCTGTCTTGAGATATAAGATTGGGAATATGCAGACCCTCTTCTCATCACTCTGCACATTATTTCTTGCCTTTCTGCATCTCATTAGCATCTGCAACCTAATGTGTGCCAAAAACACAAAGGCAACTAAAACTTTTAATAGAACAATTGGGAGATATGTCTGTTTTTTGTTTGATCCACACTGCTGACACCATATCCACCAGCAATCTAGATGAAATAATTAATTTTCTCCTCATTCAGAGATTCTGTTACTCAAATGGGTTGGTGATTATTTTCAAGGAAGACTTATACTCTGTTCTTTCTGTCATTCAGACCTCTTCATTGCGTTCTAAAAGTAAGAGGTAAGAGTTTGTCCTCAGTTTTAAGAATATAGCATAACATTATTTTTAGGTCTCATTTTATTATAACTAGAAGAGTAATTATAAATAAGAGGAAACTGAAATTCTAGGAAGTTGAAGTTTGAGGTGAGGCTAATGCTGGATCCCATAGATTGTGATCCCTGAGAATTGGCATAGATAGTGGCTTCATGAGGAAAATTGGGTCCCACGGTCAGACCCACCTGACTGCACATCCTTAATCTTCTGTTTTGTGACATTAGGGAATTCCTAATTTATTCTGAAAATATTTATGAGTTCCTTGTTAGGCACTAAAAGTATCTCTGAGCTGCCTCTTAGCATTATTATCAATTTGGAAAAGTGGTATTGTGCAATGTGACTGGCACATGGCTGGCTGTTGGTAAATGCAATTTCTTTCTCTTAGTTCATGAATCCTATGTGAAGCTTCTTTCACCGAAATCAAATGATGAGTGCATCCATTAATGGATCATACTGCATTATGTTAATATTTAATTTTAAATTTTTGCTGTGTAAACTTTTATTTTCATTGTGGAATGTTTCAAATTCCATGACAAATTTGGGGACTACAAAAACAAAATTATTGAATGCACAGTGTTTTCTTCTTTTTTTTCATAAGAAGTTGAAAAGGGAACAATAATAAAAATAGAATACCAAATGTGTGCACATAATTAAAGTTGACTCACCATTTATTAAACATCTATAACGTGTCAGAGACCATGCTGTGTGTGCTAGTGTGCATATATATACACATATATATGTTTGCTCATATATAGAATTACCTTCTAATTGAAGAGATTTAAATGACATGTTAGCTGATCCCCTTTTTAAAGACAATAGTCATATTCATTCATTCCTTTATTCATTCATTTAATGAATATTTATTACCTACTCTGAGTCATACACAAGTTCTAAATACTGACAATACAGCAGTGATGAAACAAACTCCCAGTGTTCAGTGAGATTACATTCTAAAAAGGAGAGAGAAATAACAAGCAAGCAAACAAGCAAGTTAGCAATATCATATAATTTCAAATGTCATGAATTAAAATATAGCAGCATTAAGGAGAAACAGAATGGCATGTACTGGGGGTGTTAGGTAGATAGCGTGAGTAGGGAAGGGGTTCTCTGATCATATTGCATCTGACCTGCAAAGGAAAGGAAAGGTTGCAGAACAGAGAAAATATATAGAACTTGAGGGAGAATCAGTGGTTTTCCAGGCTCAATTGCAATCAGACCGCATAGCATTGTGAGTGTTTGATAAGCACTGTGACCTTCTCAAGGAGTGAGAAAGCATTAACAGCTCTATAGCTCTGTTTGTGGCTTGCTTCTATTTATTAGAAGAGGACTACTGTGAGGAAAGTTGTATTTTCACAATGGAATATTGCTTTACCAGCACTTTGTAGGAGGAATTGGAACAGCAAAGAACCCAAACCAAGTAATCAGTGAGGAAGCTATAGCAATATCCTAGGGAAAGGGTAGCGAGATTGAAATGGAGAAGACTGCTGTGAAGTATTGCAGATGCAAAACTGAAAAGGTTTAGCAACTGAATGGGTGCACAAGGAAAGGTAGGTGATAGGGATAAAGAATAGGAGGGCTAGAGGTGAAATTTAGAAGCTGGGTAAGTGAAGGGATGGTGAAGCCATTTAGGGAAATAGAGAAGATGGGTCGATAAGTAGATTTCAGAAATGGAGACAGGTAATTTCACATTTGAACTTTTGAGGTATTCATAGGACTGTTTGCTTGAGATGTTTATGAGTCTCCTGAAACTGCGGATTGGATTTTGGAAGTCTGTGTGAAATTCCAGTTGCAGATTTGGAAGCGAATATGTTCGGCTTTAAAAAGGCATCTGAGACTTATGTCTTAAAAAACAACAAACCTGCCAGTAATGACATACCATACCAGTAATCAATCCTGAGAAAAGTATTATTTTGCCAGTACTCTAATGAGAAAAGTCAAGACATTTGAAACAGATTCAAGCTAGAGCATCATAAACATCTCAACACAAATTACTAATATTAATTATAATTACTGCAGAAATAGCCTTTATACCTTGTAAAAACAAACAAAGAGGCCAGGTGTGGTGGCTCTTGCCTGTAATTCCAGCACTTTGGAAGGCCAAGGTGGGCAGATCACTTGAGCCCAGGAGATCAAGAACACCCTGGGCAACATGGTAAAAACCCATTTCTACAAAAGAAAGAAAGAAAGAAAAAAGAAAATAGCCAGGCATGGTAGTAGACACTTTTAGTCCCAGCTACCTGGGAGGCTGAGGTGGGAGGATCACCTGAGCCTAGGAGGTCAAGGCTGCAGTGAGCCATGATTGCTCCATTGCACTCCAGCCTGCCAACAGAATGAGAATCCATCTTAAACAAACAAACACATTCTACAAACATTTTCTGTCTTATTTTTTCTCAGCCACAACTTATAGGTTCAATATTACTCAGTTTTTTCATTTAACAAAGAAGTTGAGGTTTAAGGAAACTGAGCAATTTTCTAATGTTGCCCAATTTGTATGTGGCAGAGCCAGGACACCAATCCAGCTCTTCTCACTGCTGTTTAACAGAGTGAATGCAGGTTCTTTCTTCTACCCTGTGCTATGCGCACAAAATTTATACAGTCCTAAAGAGCTCGGACTATCTGAATCAAGAGACATGAGTAAAACTAGTAAGAACTTGTAATGCTACTCAGGTCATAAACCTTGAGAGAACCCAATATTAGTGCACAGTAAGATAATTTGTGCTCATTCTTGCATTCATTAATTCAACATTGATTGAACATCTACTAAATGTTGGCCACTGTACTAACACTAGAGATTTAAAAATGTGACTGAGATAGAAATTAATGATTTCCCCCATTTGTTTGATGTTCAGTGAAAGACACAACTAAACAGGTAGTTACAAATACTGTGTAATAAGTTGTTATGGGAAGTACATTGTGCTCTGAGAACTCAGGAATAAGACATATCCAGATGTGGAGGATCAGGAAAGACTTCCAGTGGGAAGAGATGTCTAAGCTAAGACCAGAAATGGGATCTGGAAATAAAACTTGGGTTCATTACAGTGGCAGCAAGGCCTGGAGACTTAGATGTAAGATAGAGTAAAGAAGAAAGGCTCCTTGAGAAGCTTAAGGAGACTTAGATGTAAGATAGAAAGAAAAAGAAAGCCTTCTTGAGAAGCTTAAGGAGGAGCGTGGGATGCATAATGGGCAAGGTGGGGCTGTCCATGTGTTGACTAAGAGGAAAGCTGGAAAAGACCATTAAGGGCCTTGACATCTACATTACACACAAACATGTAAAATTACATGCAATATATTTTCTTTGCAAAGAAGACAGAGTGCTGTCTAATATATTTCAGATTTCTGTCATAAAAGCATTTTAAAAGTTCGTAAAAGTATTTAAAATGTTATTTTTTTTTCTAGAAAATTACCTTGTGTGAACTTGGGTATTCCTGAATAAATGAGGCTTTCCTGTGATTCCTCATATTATCAAGTCTTTGGTTCTAAGAAAGGAACAAAGGTAGTGTAGGAAGCAGGAAAAAAAAATGGATAAAACAATTTTAATAATCTATTTTGTGCAATCTAGTGTCTTTTAAGGCAGATAATACTGAATCCTCCACTTTGCCAATTTTTTGTTTTTGGTAGGGGGGTATGAAATTCCTGAAGTTTTCACGGTACTTTCTAATAGTGGTCTCCTTGGGATTGCTCCAGGAATACATGTGTTTAGCTTTAACAACCCCCAAATGAAACTAGGCTAAATTCCTCTCAGTTTTGCTTTTGTAATTACACATATTTTCAGGTAGTTTTTATTACAGGAGACCTATTATGGGTGGTAGGTATTAGCACGCTGCCTTTTTATATTTATTGCTGTTTTCTTTTTTCTTTTTTTTAGTGATCTTTCTGTTCAGAAAAAGGTGATGCTTCAGTGACATATTTGTTTCTAAAAAACATCCTAAAGATTTGAAATAGAATAGGAGGCCTGGAAATCCATTCCATTTGGCTTCCAAAATATGTTATTATAAAACATTAATTTTCATGTGAATGGAGTTTAAAACAGTAAGATTCTATCAATAAGTCTATCACAGAAATAAACACATTTCAAGCAAAGAAATACTCAGGATTCAACAGATACATTTCAGCCACTGTGCAGAATACTGCTCTATAAATACGCTCTTGTCCTGTAAGCTTTTTGGGAGGAGGAGCTGTGGAAGACAACATTTTATTGAGGCAAAAGGTATTCTAGTTGTTTAAGACAGTAACCTAGGCAGGACATAAGGAAAGGTGAATGGCTCCTGCCTGTGGCGTTAGAGTGAAGATAAGAAGAACCTTTCTTATGAGGATTAAATAAGTTCCATCAAACCCTTACTTCCATAACTCTGACAAGTTGCTTGTTCAAAAAAAAAGTCTTTTAATGTTAGTTTTCTTGTGACTACCCACTTCAACTCCAGTCTGCGTTTCCCAGTGGCTCCTGGCATGGGGGGAGTCAACGGGAGTCAGGATGAAAAAGGACCCAGGCAGGAAGAGTGAACATGAGTGAACACTACCTGCTAGCTGAGGAACAGCAAATGTGGCTGCCCTGTGCACCAAGGGCCATGTGTGGTCCCCAGGCTGCTGCGGGTCACTAGAAGTGGTTATTGGGAGGGAGAACTGGACAGTGTATTTTTTTCAGGGAGAAGACAATAAGATTAAGGCAAGAACATCCATTTCTCTGTGCAAGACTTCCAGATAGCAGCTGGCCAGAAAAGGTTTTCATGCCATACTTCCAAAGAGGGGTCCAAATCTCATGCTTGTCCTTTATGTCCAAGGTTAAATGAGTTAATATTTATAAAGCACTCAGAATGGTGACTGGCATAGAGTGGGAACACTGCAACTGATTCAAAAGTTTCTTCTCTGAGATTTCAAAATAACAGGTAAGAATAGCAAGACTCCATTTTGTGCTTTACGTCTCCTTTTATCTGGCCCAGTCACAGGCTTCTTTGCTTCAGTCAACACAAATTATGACACAGCCTTGAGAAATTTCTTCTCTTCTGCTCTTTAATTCATTTGAATCCAGGCAGCCTGGCTGCCAAAAGTATTTTTCTTTTTCTTTGTTTTTTGGGGTTCTTCCTTTTTTTTAAAAAAATCCAACTGAGTTACTATAAAGCCATTGTATTCATATAGCATTAATTAAATACTACATTGTGTTTTTGTTACTTTTAGAGGTATCACAAATAAGAATTTGGGGAGTCGATGTAGAATTGTGCTGTGTCATTTCAGCATCCATTAAGGTGACTGAGAATTTTCCTTACATGCTTTTAGTGCATAGAGTGAATATTCTGTCATGATCCAAAAACTACGACAAACATAGACTCTGTTTCTGCAGCAGTTTCTGCTTATTCTACTTCCCTAATATATTGGCCATTTCACTGCTTAATAGCACTCAATTTTGTAGCTAGATATGAAAATTAAGGAGGTAAGGGACTGAGAATTGCCACTTTATTTCTGGTCAGAGACTCTAATAAGAGCCTTAGTTCAAAAAGTCATGATATTAAAAGAAATGCTTGCAAATTTAATTCAGACATAGCCATAGACAACTGAGGTGGGGTTACATATGATGATTCTCAGAAATAGGATAAAGTTTTCTATGCCTTATGGCTGAGGAATTGACTAGGAACCTGAAGTCTGTGGCATGAATGGGGTATGACCCCTCTGGTTTTTCTTCAGTCCTTTGATTCCATAATTTGAATGCGTAATTTCACATGTATTTATTCAGAAATATGTGCACCCAGACTGCTTTCTGCTAAATGCAGACTCCCACTCTTAAACATTGGTGAGAGAAGCCTGCTAACTGACATTTGCAATCTCAGGATGGCACCGTGTGGGAGAGAGAACTGCCAATCATTTCTGCCAACATCACTCTCAGGGGGAGTCTAAATGGAGCTAGCATGGTCCAATTAAAACAAGCAATTATGAATAATGGAAAGTAAACAAATCTAAGAAAAATGATATTGCAGATTATAGTGGGTACTCAATGAAAAGCTGTAGTCTGTGTCACCTTTTTTTCTAAAGCTATTAATCTTTTTTAATTTTCTTGAAGATTTGTACATGAAATAATCAAAAAGAAATCCTTAAACCTCATTTCATAACTAAGCAAAATTCACCTTAGTAGAATAATTTAAAAGCTCTTTACAGATCTTTAATTAGGTCAAATTTTTACGTGGTCTTTGGGTTAGGAAAAATGTATAAACTATTATGCTGTGACCCATTTAGCTGCTTGATTATAGAAAATATTGTAAAACAGTCCTTTTAAAAACTGATTTAATATACAATGTGCAAGATTTGCTTCTGTGGTATAATACAATCCAACTGTCATAATTTGAGGAGATTGATAAGCCACATCTTTATGCTTTCCCCTGTGTGCAAGGAATATGGAACCATGCACTGTAATAGCATGTAAGTGTGTGTTCTTATCTCTGAAAGCACAGTGATATAACCTTTTACCATTGCCAACAAGCATCATGTTAAATTAATTGACCTTGGTTCACTTGCACTAGGATGCAGCTAGCAATTATCTTCAGACGTCAACATTTTGGTTACACATCCTAAATAGAAAAAGATGCCTGAGCCAAAATTCTCCCAGGAAGGTAGAAATATATATTTTTTGCAGATTATTTTTCCTGCTGTGAATATCTCTATGCTTTGGTTATACAAGATAAATTTGTATCAGAGAGCCAAAGTAAAAACCCATATTAGCGACCAGTGATAACCAGAATGATCAAGGATAAAAGACACAGGTGTAAGGGAAAAATATCTTTGGACACATAGAAAGTTATAGTGAATGGCTAAAATAAATATGCCCTTCTTTAGTACTAAAAAAATTGCTAATGGGACCAAAGGGATTAGGAAGCAATCAATTGATCTCTCTGGGATCTAAAAAAAATACTACTAAACATGAGTAGATATGCTAATATATATCTGTGGAAAAAGTTTTAAATTATCTCTCAAAGGTGTTTTAAGCTGACTCCCAACTGAGAAGAGATGAAGGTCCAGAGAATTCATGCACAGACATGTACACAGGGTCTGCTACAAAAATCCTAATTTGATAGCTGATGCCAAGTTTTGTTTTAGCTGATGTTTGAAACGTGCTGCAAAATGTAATCTTGCTAAGCAAGTAAAGCAAAACCATCCTGATCTTGTCAGCTAGCACATCCTTTAAGCAATGAACCAACAAAGCCTGTTGATGCCAATGTAGCATTAAGTTTCAGTAGGTAAAAGGCTACAAATGTTGACTCTACTTATTCTTGTCTATGGAACTGGCCTTTTAGCCAGTCACAGACATCACATCAGGCATCCTGAAGTAGATGCTATTTCATTAGCATCACTTTCTGGCAGCAAATGACATTGTCTTGGAGCAGAGCCAGACTACAGGCATGAGCAATGTGTTAAGAGATTCTGGGCTGGATTTCTCCAGGGAATGGGTAAGGTTATCTAGTCTAGTATATGGTGAAGGCTGCTATAAGTGACAGGTGGAAAAGCTTCATATACCTTATGTTGCTGGGCAAAACTAGATCTTTAAAATCCCTTTATATCAATTCTTTATAGGTTGTTCATGTACATGTACACATTCTCTCTTCATTCTACCAGCAATGTATCGTCATGCCCACTTTCCAAATTCATAAGTTGAAACAGTTCCTCGCTATGAAACAGAGGTATATTTAGAATACTGAATAAATGCAGATAGCGACTATAACCACAAACTTGAACACATTCTATGTTTTGTAGATGTGTTTTCAACTCTTCCAGTGTCATGTAGCACAGACTTGTTAGTCATCGACATCATTTTAATTCAGGCAGTTCCAATTGTTTGCTTTTTTCTGAACTTTGCAGAACACTTGTGATGAGTTCTTACAAAACACCTACACTGCATTTCTTACTGAGCCAACCTGCATGTTTGTCAGTTTTTCCCATCGCAGAAAATACCAGAACTGCATACTTGTATATACTACCTCTCTTCAGTCCCCATTTTCCCCCATTCTGATGCAGGATTGCCATCTGGTGGAGCACAGAAGGCACTTCTGGTTTGGACCTAACCCAAACAGTAAGATCATTGTTTCTCAGTTAGGCTTCCAAGGATCAGTGTAGCAAATGGGAACCCTGTTTGTGGTCACAAATGAAGATGAGCCAACTGTGAAAAAATAAGCCAATGGTAATGCAGCAAACAGTCACTGGGAGCTGCAGCGATTTTAGTGGGTGATGATTTGGCAAGAAGAAATCACCTACTTTCAGCTGAAGAAGAGATCACCCACTTTATTAGCAATGATTTTTTAAAATTATATATGTGTACATATTACATATGTACATACTCACACACACACTCACACATATACATAACAGGGGCATGGTACTGCCCATATGAGGCTGCTTGGGCAACGCTAAATCTCCAGATATTTTGTGATATATATATGTGTACATTATATGTGTGTGGTATATCTGTATGTGTGTGTGAGTGTGTGTAACAGAGAAGGTAGATAAAATCACAATGAAAACAAAGTGACCTTAAAAAGCTATAGCAGATGTAGCAGAGTTACCTTTTCCTCCCTCATTCTCCCCACAAACATGCCCCTTCCCTAGAGTCCTGAAGAGAAGCACACAATTTCCATATGATGCTGCCTGGGCAACATGGGGTCACTGAAGATCTGGAAGCCCTATTACAGACAGAGATTATGTAACCATTGCCGAAGACTTACACTGACATACCATAAACCACTACTGCAGGAAGGATTTAACAACTTTTGGCACATCTGATCTTGGACAAAAAATTAGTATCAATCATCAGTGGAAAGAAGGCAGGTCTTAATAGTATCTGACTTTCCAGCTTTCAGAAAGAATGGAGATTTTCATGTGCCAAACACTGTGCCAAATTAATCTAGGCTAGTCAAAGACATTAAACATAAGCTGTTATTTTTTAAATCTGAGGCTTAGAGAGAGGCTAAGAATTTTCTCAGAGTCACACAGCATTTATTCATGCTACAAATGATGTGCTCCTGACAATGTTTTACATACAATGGAGGCAGTGAGATAGAAAGAGAGTGTACTGACTTCTTTATTTCCCTGCTTCTTATTCTAGCGATTCCTGTGTGATAGGAAGAATGTTTCAGTAGGAAATAAAACCACAGAAGAAACACTTTTTTATCCTGCAGAGAAGTTTCCATAAGAGTGTTTTTTTCTTTGAAAATAATGACTTTCAGTTTGAAGAATTCCATTTAATCAGAGAAAAGTATACGTATATTTGTTCCCATCTAAAGAAAGTGAAAACTGGTTGTTTTGCATTGCATAGCCCCTTTTCACTGTTAGATCTTAGAATAAGAAATCATCCTGAGTAACTGCAGGGATATTCATACTCCGAGTGGAATCTCCTTTAAGATATTTAGAAGTTCATTCCCTAACAGCTGCATCATTGAGAATGAAACTGCTATTTGTCCCACTATTTTCTTCTTTGCCTAGCCTCAGACAAGCTATACATGTAACCCAAGAGGAGATATCACAGGATGGTGACCAGGGCCTCATGGTTAATTCGTAGGTACGTTGTTTGTTGTTTTGAAAACTGATCTGTGGAGGATTTGGTAACTAGTTGTCTTTGTATGTTCATCAGAGATGACAAAACCTTCAAGCAGAAGCATTTAGGTTATTTGAACCTCATGGCCAAATGAGGAAAGGATTAGAAAAGAAGATAGAGCATCTCCCAAAGGAAGTCAGGAGGAAAATATTACAATCAATCCAATGCATACTGCTTGAGAGTACATGTTTGTGGAGTGATTAAGAAATAGATGGACACAGGAAGGGGAACATCACACACCAGGGCCTATTGTGGGGAGAGGGGAGGAGGGGAGGGATAGCATTAGGAGATATACCTAATGTAAATGACAAGTTAATGGGTGCAGCACACCAACATGGCACATGTATACATATGTAACAAACCTGCACATTGTGCACATGTACCCTCGAACTTAAAGTATAATAATAATGAAAAAGAAATGTATGAGCACCTTATTTATGTAGCGATGTAAGAACTCCATTTTCAGTTTCATGTAGACAGTCCTTATGATGCTATAAATTTCGTACTTCAACTTCTTAGTAGATTCTTTCTGGCATACTAAGCACAAGGTTTTCTTCTTAACTTTTTTTTTTTTAACTTTTTATTTTGAAATAATTTTAGATTATCCAGAAGTTACAAAAATAGTACAGAGTTCCCTTGTATTCTTCACCCAGTTTCCCCCAGTAATAACTAACCTTACATAACCAGAGTACATTATCAAAACAAGGAAACTGACAGTGGTACTCATCTATTAACTACAGACTTTATTTGGATTTCACAATTATGTAGCTTCTTAAAAAATGTTATTGAAAATGTCTTAATCACTATCTTGATTAATTATTTTATTGTGTTTCACATAGCTGCTTTATATCTCAACTCAGAAGTAAAAAAAAATTACTTGAAAATTGGATGTCTTAAGCAAAGCTTTTATGTTTCATTTTGTTTTAATTTGTGTTGTGCTCAAATAAGTTGATAATGTAACCTGCAATTGCATGAATTTGTGTGGAGTTTAATGTAATTGCTCATCTGCAAAATTAAGACTTGAAGCAAAGTCTAGGTTGGCTGTCTTCCAAGAGGTTTCTTGTCTTCAGTGAAATCATAATTTTCACCATTTCTATTAGGATCTTCTGACTTATGAGGTCATAAAATTTCTGCTATGCCAAACGCAGTTTTCTCTTGGACTTTGTGTTTCCCTTTAATCTACCATGTAAATTACAGGCATGGAGTCTTTGGAAGACCTTGTTATCTTTTAGTACATTGCTACTTTAGACCAGTGAAGCTAACTTGTTCCTTCACAATTAAAAATATGAAGAACAAAAAAATGTATTTGTGTAATAATTTATAGTTTCAAAATGCTTTTATCTGCAGGATGTTCCTTGATCTTACACAACCCTTTGAAATAGGGAAAGCTAATAATTTTGTCTCTACTTAAGCTTTGTGGACGCCTAAGAGTAAAGGTCTCATTCATTCATTTAAAAAACTGGATTCAGCTGGGAAGATATATTCACACCAGATACATCAGTAGAGGAAATTTAATATGGATAATTTAATATGATGATTGAAATTAGATAAAATAACTAAAAAAACAGACAAGAGAGGGTGAGGCAAACTTAAGGTTAACCACCAATAGAAGCTGCCTACCTGTGTAGAGCTGGAGGATGTTCCTTGATCTTACACAACCCTTTGAAATAGGGAAAGCTAATAATTTTGTCTCTACTTAAGCTTTGTGGACGCCTAAGAGTAAAGGTCTCATTCATTCATTTAAAAAACTGTATTCAGCTGGGAAGATATATTCATACCAGATACATCAGTAGAGGAAATTTAATATGGATAATTTAATATGATGATTGAAATTAGATAAAATAACTCAAAAAACAGACAAGAGAGGGTGAGGCAAACTTAAGGTTAACCACCAATAGAAGCTGCCTACCTGTGTAGAGCTGGAGGGACAAAGAGAAAAGTGGGGCTCCTGGATCCCAAGAAGCTGAGGTACATTGTTAGACCAGCGCCACCCACTCACCCAACCTAGCTGGAATCCTAATAGCAAGGGAGCCAAGAAAACATAGCTTCAGTGTACCACCACAGGGTATTACAAGCAAAAGAAGGGAAATGTAGGTAATAAACCTGAGTTCAAATGTGCCAATCATGTTGTGCCAGGTATACTCATGTTTTTATAGACATACCATGTGATAACATATGAAAAGAGATGAAATGAACATTAGCTCTGCGGTGGAAAAATTGTCATTTTTAAAGAGGTGACCATTGTGTAAAAAAACAACCACTGCCATTATTGCTGCTGCTAATGCTTAGATTTACTACCAGCTAATATTTATGGAGTAATAATTATATGCCAGGAATTGTAATACATTGCTTAAATATAGTTTATTATTTAACCCTCTGAGTTCAGTGTGTTACTCCTATTTTACAGATGATAAAATTGAGGCTTTTAAAACTTAAGTATAGTGCCCACAGTGACAAGGTTGAACATCCAAGATTCTGATATAGACCATCTGTCTCTAAAACCCATGCTCCTAACACTGCCCTATATTGCCTC
Source organism: Colobus angolensis palliatus (assembly GCF_000951035.1). Classification (NCBI taxonomy): domain Eukaryota; kingdom Metazoa; phylum Chordata; class Mammalia; order Primates; family Cercopithecidae; genus Colobus; species Colobus angolensis. The sequence continues at coordinate 695,333 of NW_012119744.1, read as the reverse complement.
CATATATATATATATGTTTTTGAATTAATTATATGTCTAGGCTATACTGCAGTGGCCAGTTCCTTCCAGGGAAAGGGAAACTACAGAAGAGACAACACTACACTCAAGTTGAACTTGAAATATGAAGGTTTCTCTAGGTAAACAAAAAGATAAGAGCAGTAAGAGCAGAATAGCAGTATCAACACTGTATGTTATTTTCTAAGAGCTTGGTAAGCATGGCTATCTAGCTGAAGGTAATTCAGACCTGTTGGAGGGATAGTATGGGAGGGGGAATTTTGATAAGAGAAAAGCCTAGGAAGACAGTCAGAAGGCACATCAGAGTCAGGAGATATTAATAATTCACACTCAAGAAAATGGGAAGCTGTTGATGATGGTGTACTTTGGAGAGTCATAATCAGTTTTGTTTTTAAAATAATACTCAACCTGCAGAATTAGATCACTAGTATGACAAGTTTGTAGAGTGCATGATCATTGTTTAGGGAACTGGATGAATATCAGAAGGATGCCTTGAAAAAATGGTCGGGAGTTTAAATGTTACCTTTGTGTAGTAGATGTACGGCCAGCTGCATCTGACCTCATATTATTCTTTAACTTCTCAGTCATTGCAAATCAGTGTTCTTAATAAGAGACTGGAGATATCTGAGAGGAGATATCTGAGAATCTACAAATGCTTGATTGGAACCCTTTATTCATTTGGCTCAAAATTAAGACAATAATATCTGAATAAATGTAGTTCTATAATTATATACTTTATTATAATAAAACTTTCACATATATTTTCACATATGATACTCAAATAACCCTATGAATTTAGTAGCACAGCTCTTTTTGCTACAATTTGAATATGAGAAAGGAGAGCAGTAGAAAGGTGAAACTGTTGCTATAAGTCTACTAAATAGCAGAGGCAAGACCTCAAGTGGTCCTCTTGTTCAAACCACTGTTACTTTTACACTTGATCTTAGCCAAAAGGCTGAGAAGGGATACCAGTGTTACTCCTTTGTCTATGCTCACATATCATCTTGACCTGAGACAAATTATCTCTCATTATTTTGCCATAGTTATGTGATATACTTTTATTTAGAGAAATTAAACTGCTATATAATTCCTATTCAAATTTCCTATATGGTATTATGTTTTCCTTGTATATCTACATACTTGTATTCCTTCTCAGTATAGACTTTTTCATGGATATAATTTTTTTCACTAGCAATTGTCTACATCTCAAAAATTTCACCTGTCAAGTACATAAATTTTCTCAGTAAATAAAAAGCTATTGAATATTTTTATATGAGCTTTAAACTTAGCTTCACCTTGTTTCCATTATGTTGCAAGGTGCTTTAAAGGTAGAAATGCATTTCTGGTCTGCTCACAAACAGATGAAAAATTATTTCCCTGCCTTCTTTGATTTTACTTTCTTGTAGGCACTCATTTGAGTTATATCTCATCTGTGTTAAAATGGAGGTAGCTTTATATCAGCAAAATAGAAAGATTTCTTGATATTAAAGTAGTAGATTTCCTTGCCTTGTTTTCTTTTCCTTCATAGAGTTTAGTAGTGTTCATTTTATTTATTTGACTGTCAAAATTCTCTAGATCACTGTCAAATATTGTGATTAAAGCAGTTTAGGTGAATAAAAATGAGTAATGGCTGAATTTAATTATGGATAATGACCATATGAGAAAGGGATGAAAGAACCTCTGAATCTCCTAGAGCTTCATCATCGCTATTTATTTTGCAAAATAATTATTTAGAATTAATAAAGCTTATATCAGAATTGATTTATGGCTGATTTTAAAAATATCATATATTGCCACCATGCCTGTAATTCCAGCTACTTGAGGCCTGCTTGAGGAGAGGACTGCTTGAGGCCAGGAGTTTGCAACCAGACTGGGCAACACAGTGAGACTACATTTCTTAAAAAAAAGTCTTATATCTTTAAGTGACAAATTATATACTTAAGTGACAAGTATCCTTAAAACAACTTATATCTTTACCTTATGAGTTTCCTCAGCAATATCTTCCTCTAACTTATCAGTAGGGTTTTATTCAGAAAAAAATGTTAAAATTAGCAGTGTAATCATTCTAAAGGTAATATTCATTTATGTCTTCTCACACCCATGCCCATATGCACATAATTACAGAGTGATCCATGACCATGCAAGTAAATATTAGAAAATGTTGTTTTTAAAACAAGTATAAAGGTGTGTGTTTATACAATATAGGTATACTACGTAAGTATAACAACTATATGCATTATAGAAATGTCAATAAAATTAGTGGAAGGTTTTTTTAATTCCTTTTTCTCTCTCTCTTTTTCTTGTTGTTTCTGTGAAACTTGACTGGTTAGGAAAATTCAGTTTCCTCCTGGGGAAAGAAAAACTTGGTGCTTGTTATTGTAGAGACACTGCAGATTATCTTAATTGGCAATCTTGAACTTCACTTCTAACTGTGTAATTTTAACTTTGAATGATTTGCTGACTTTGAAGGAGGAAACTGTGCCTCATTTTCCATATATGTAAAAGTGTGACCACATCTTCACACTCCAAAAAGATCTTTTTGAAGGTAAATTAAAATATAATCCACAAGAGAAGTTGATGATCAGGGTAAAAGTATTATTCAAATTATATATTTGAAATTATATTATGTTTAAATCAAGTAAACTAAAAATCAGTTCTACGTGACAATATAGAACATTTTGACCAAGCCAAAAATATTATAATAATGGATGTAGGCAAATCTAAGTTATGGCTTGGCAAGCCTGGAAAGACAAGTTGTAGGGATGAAATCAGAATTCAAAGTTTATGAAGGTTAATGCAGGATTGAATAAGTGGTCAGCCAGGGCTGTGTCAGTATAACCTATAGTTTATCCAGAGAAATAATCTTTGTTAAGAAAAAATTTGGTAAAAAGATGGAGATTACTTTCCTCTTTTTACCATCTCTATGTTTTAGAATCTTGACTAGGAAAGTTAAAATACAGTGCTCCTACACCAGGTATCTCTAAAGATTGTTTTACTCACAAATTTCAAAAGCTAACTGTATTTGTGAGTATGACTGATGAATTCTGCAATTCATAAAGAAGTCTAGGTATATCCATCTTCAATGGTCAGGAGTTCATTTTTGTCTTCCTCACTGAAGAACTAGCATGACACTAACCTAAGAGTAGAAGAGTCAAACCTAACAGTAGAAGAGTCATCTGGTTAAAGATTCTAACAAGGGTTCAGCATTGCTCTTGTCCTGTGGCTTTGTTTCAGGGCCATTATTGTTAAATAACAGTAGGCACTTAGTTTCTTGCTTAAGAGGCCTTTAAATTCTGAGTAAGGCCTTGGTTTTCCTTCTCTTACAAGTGATTGTGGCCCTGTGGCTTTGCAGCCCTCCCTCTCTCTGAGCTGAATTTCTTCGTGTCGGTATTTGTGTTGTCCTGGAACATATTTCAGGAACATATTTCCTCCTTCAATCTACAATCCATTTACTGTGCACTATCAGCATTTCCTTTCACTGTCAAGAGACCTGGCATTTTCAATCCTATTTGTAAAAACCAGTTGTTTTAATATTTGGAGTCTGAATTGTAATTTTGTCTCTGTTGGGCAGAAGCAAGGATACCCTGGTGATACTTATTTTTTAATCAACAGTAAACAGCCTTCCCGCCAATGTCCCCAACCTTATACTTCAGATACTGGATCAAATGTCCAGGCTTACCCCAAGGACACTGTGTAATATTTACATGATCTACATCCTCAGCAAAGTTAACCCCTGGTCATACACAGCTGTTTAACTTCAGGAAGCATATTTCTGGACATTTTTGATAGTTACTTCATGTTTGTTTGTTTCTTCCGTACTTCCTGTCATCAAGCATTCAGAATTATTTCTGGTACTTTTTTTTTTTCATTTTCTTTATGTCAGGCAATTAAAATGTTTAGCTTTTTGATTCAGTTTGGGCTCCTGACAAACCTAGGGCAAGACATTGCAGGCACATAATTATAACTAAGTAGAATGAAACAGCACAAGTTCATGCACAACGTGTCTTGTAAACTGTTCCTGCACCTCAAGGTTACAGGGGCACATTTGTTCCACCTTTGTAAGTTCATATCTAGGTTTTGATCGTTAAAATATTCTGCTTGTTACTGTAACTTAACAAACCAACAGATCACACATTTTGTCCATATACTCAATGCTTTACCAAGTAATGCTAGTCTACATCTTTTGTATTCTTCGTGTGTGTGCATGTGTGTATGTGTATTATACATATTACTTACATATATAGATCATCCCTTTATATCCTTTCCAGTACGAACTATTTTAGTGGATATATTTGTTTTTATGACATTTATAATTTTCTTCGACGTTATTTCTATAATTGATTTATTATTAGTAGTAGTAGTATTTTTTGAGACGGAGTCTCACTTTGTCACCTAGGCTGGAGTGCAGTGTCATGATCTCGGCTCACTGCAACCTCTGCCTCCCGGGTTCAAGTGATTCTCCTGCTTCAGCCTCTCAGGTAGCTGAAACTACAGGCATGCGCCAACATGCTCAGCTAATTTTTTTTGTTTTTAGTAGAGACGAGGTTTTCCCCTGTTGGCCAGATTGGTCTCAAATGATCTAGTTGCCTCGGCCTCCCAAAGTACTGGGATTACAGGCAAAAGCCACTACATCTAGCCTATATTTAAAATTTTTAATAGGATGAAATTATCACCCCATTTACAGATTATATTAGTTACAAACTCAGTAACTAATTGAAAAATTGAAAGATTTTATGTTTTAAGTCTGCAAACTATATATTTAACATATTACTTATTACCTTTACATCCGTGACAAAAGGAGACTTTCCACTGCTGCTTTCTCAATATGCATGTAAAGCTGTCTCATTAGAACTCTAAGTGTTAAAAATTTCTTGTGCAGTTTGGGACTTGTATATGTGAAGCAGTATTTCAGCTCAAATACGTGCTTTCATACTGTCTACAATATAACCAAATCAACATTGAAGCTTATAGTAAATAAATTGCTTATGTATGTTAGCAAATTTTACGTGTCCCTTCAAATTTGGAAATGATACAAAGCTATAGTCCAAGCAATTATGTAAATCCAAATATAATCCTTTATGGAGAGAGCCATGGGATGGTAAGCCCTTCTTAATATTTTGGATATATAATACATACTTTACATATATGCATATATACATAATTCATACTAGTCTCTAAATGCAGATAAATAAAATATAAGAATTATTAAAGCTATGGAATCAATTTGAAATGCAAGCGAATTCATTTTGCTCTTCTGTGATCTGAGATAAAACTGGGGGAAGAAATTTATGCTGTGGTAATAACTGTAACATATTGAGCTTGTATTATATACCACTTTATATGTCTACCTAGTTAATATTCACAACAACCCTTTGAAGCATTATTGTTATTCCCACTTTACATATAAAGAAATTAAGTAATTTCCCCAAGATATGACAATTACCACCTTCACAATCTGGTAGTCTATTTTAGTGACTTTATTCCCTTTGTAGTTTCAAAGGAAATTAGGGTTACAGTGTAATAGAAAGAATCAGGGATTGGAAATTAATGTTCTCTGAGAGATTGGTATGCAGAAAGGATTTCAGAGGTATTAGACTTATGTCACTCATATCCAGTTTGATCTTGTCCTGTATATGATTATTAACTGTGGTCAGTTTAAAAGTTTCGGTACCAGGCAAAGATGGAGTCCTAAGATGGCAAAACATTCTATTTCCTCCTTCAATCTACATAGATAAATCAGACTGTTTTTGATGAATTTACTGGGGAAGTTCTACATAAATTTTTATAAATACTATTATTTTTAAACATAATTGTTTTTGCCAGTTTTGAGATTATCTAAAATACTGACTAATGCCATAGATACACAGCCCAAGTAATTGAGCCCAAGTAATGAGGCTTTTAATTAAAACTTACATAAAAGTGAAAGTGAGGACATACATAGCATTTAGGAATCCATGTCCCCATCAGTCAGTGTGGTCAGTGATATTAGCTGTGTGCTGGTCTGTCATGTATATGTCACTGGAAACTCATCACTTTAACAATCTCTTCAGTCTTGTAATTAGTGTCTGACATTTCCAAAAAAAAGAAGACAAACATGGAAAATTAAAGTTATCTTTGATAAACTATAGGTAAATGAAATTATCTTAAAGAAAAACTATCTTGAAATAAAAGAAAATATGTATTATAGAAAAGCACAGAAAACTCAGACAAAAGTGATCATTTCCTTTTAAATGAAGATTGATTAGACATTCAGGAAGCTAAAGGTTACTATGAAAAACACAGGAACAATTGCAGATTTCTCCTTAACATAATCAGATGCAAGTGTACAGTGATAAAAATGCAAATCTTAAGGTGTTCTTAGCTGCTAGAGGTCAAATCAATGTTTTTCCTCAAATCAAAACATCAGAATTTTCCCTCAGTCAAGTTTTAATTTTTAAAGGTTGAATATTGATGGGGACTCTAAAAGCAGAAATTGTCAGAAGTCCTTGAAAAAAGGTTAAGCTAAGTAAGAAATAAACACAGAATGTTCACGAACGGGATTGAAGGTGTTTATGAACACCTTGAATTTAAAATGCAAAGCATCCTGAGGAGAAAGTTTGTAGCTTTTCTCAGATTTTCAACAAAGGCCACAAATTCTTAATAATTATTTTTCTTTTCTTTTTTTTTTTTTTTTTTTTGAGGCGGAGTCTCGCTCTGTCGCCCGGACTGGAGTGCAGTGGCCGGATCTCAGCTCACTGCAAGCTCTGCCTCCCGGGTTTACGCCATTCTCCTGCCTCAGCCTCCGGAGTAGCTGGGACTACAGGCGCCCGCCACCTCGCCCGGCTAGTTTTTTGTATTTTTTAGTAGAGACGGGGTTTCACCGTGTTAGCCAGGATGGTCTCGATCTCCTGACCTCGTGATCCGCCCGTCTCGGCCTCCCAAAGTGCTGGGATTACAGGCTTGAGCCACCGCGCCCGGCAATAATTATTTTTCTAGAACAACATTTGTTCCATCTTTAAAAGTTTTTTAAAATCTGTCTATGAGCTAGACTGACTTGCAGACTTCATACTTACTGTGTCTTAATGATTTTATATATAAATTCATGGAATCCTAGACTCGTAAAATTTCAGATTCCATCTTTGTGAATCTTTTCTATTTTGCTGCAAAATAAATGATAGCCCTGTGCTTAAGAATCATTGGTGTGAAAGAACAGAGAAGGCTTTAGAATCAATTATATTTTAGTACAAATATTTCTCTGCAACTTGGTTTTTGAATTTCATCCTTTGCCAGTAATAAAGAAATTAATATATCACAGAAATGTATTGAATTATATGAAAATAATAAATAGCTATAAACCACCTGGCATCTACATAGAGCTCTATTTTGGTCCCAAGTATTCCGTTCTGTGTTTTACCACTTTATCAACATATTTTTCTATATACTGTACTGACTGGAATCGGCCTAAATGTCATTTTTTTTCCAATGGTTTTATTTTAAAGCCTTGTATTTATATGTTATATATCTAAACCCTCTTCTGCCTAACAGTTTCTCCATTCCTTCTGAATATTCTAGGGTTACAAGTATCCTCATTATCTTTGTCATTCTTTTGAGATATTCACATTTTATGCCAGAGTGTCTATAATCATTCTGCCACCAGTCTTTCAAAGTGATTTCTGACAATTTACTATTTTGTCTCAAAACTTCAGTTAAAGCACTTTCTGAATACCGATCTTCTAGGAATATGTGTGCCCATCTTTGAGGTTCACTGCCTGGGTCTCTGTTGTCTTGGTTACAGTGCTAAAATTATGACCTAAGTTCCGAAAACTGTGCAATGCAATATTTGCTTTTAAAACTTCTGGTGCAGTCAGTCCGGGAAATGGCCTTGCTCATTCATAACAACTTAGACCCAATTCTTTCTGGAAATGAAATCGAATAGAATGAGTTTGGCAGACCATAGGTTGAAACTTATTAGGCGCCTATTGATAGGTAGCCTTTGTGGGGGAAAATGTCAGTGTTGGAGAAAAAGATGTATACTTGTCTCTGTGTTGTATATCCTTCTTTGCAAAATGAAAGGAAAAGAATCTCAAAGGTCTTGGTAAAGCCATTTGAAAATACTTCCAGAGACATGAAGTATATTTGTTTTCCTAATTTCCTAAGGATTAGTGGTGGTGGGAGGGGGGCATCCTATGTTTAGATTATCTACCTTTCCTTATCACGAGGCATAGCTAGCAGCAAAAGTAAGCCATGACATGGAACTGAAGGAGCCGCGATGATAATTCCTTCTATTTTTCATCTCTGTATTCGTTCATTGTGCACCCATGCTTTAAGTACCTTGCACGGGTCAATTATGCTGATAGAAGCTTCCGGTTCAGAGAAGGGGAGAACACAACTCCTGTCCCCTAACAGTTCACTGCCCAGTGAGAGGAGGCAAGCAAATGAGCTGTGGACAACAAATCACATGCAGAAATATTTAGTCCTGTCTAGAACAGTAAGATAAAACTTTTTGAAATTTGTTTTATTTGAGTCTCGGCAGGTAAAGAATGGAGACAGGATACAGGCATTTGAAGCCAGAAAAGAAAAAAAAAGGTTGCACTTGCAGAGTTGAAGAGGGTAGAGAGAGAGAGATGCTGGCACACCCTGACATCTTTCCGCCATCTGGCCCAGCTGGAGGGCAGGGCACTTAATCCTAGTTGCAGCATCTTTGGAAAGTAGGGAAGTCCAGAGTCATTCTTCCATCTTACAGAAGAGAGAGGGGAGGTTCAGAGTACTTAAGGGTTTGGCCTGGAGGCTTCTATTTAATGAGCTATATCACTGACCTTGAACTGAAGGCTTTCAGCTTCTGGTCTAGGGATTTAACCACCTCACCAAATGCTTTTTTCTTTGGCTATGTAGAGACAAGACATCCTCCCCTTCTTTAAGTCCTGCTGCTCAGATTTTTATTTTTCTTGAGTCATGTGTGGTTTTACCTTTGTTGAACAGTAGATCTTAAGTAAGGAAACTAAAACCATATAATAATATTTTTGCTTCATTAGTAAATCATTTTAAAGTATTTCAGTTTGACTGGTTTTAACTAGTTACCAATGAATATAGCTGTGGACATTCTCTGTTCTTGTCATGCTTTCATTCCTCCCACTTATACTTTTTTATTGTAATATTCCTATTGTTCTAATTTCTAATTTAAAGGAATTCTTTATCAAATCAGTTTTAAAATTAAAGAATATCTTCCCGCTGTCCTCTCCTCAGCAACAAATTTATTTTTCAAATCAGAGGATAAAGGATTTAAATAAAATTTAAAATAAACTTATGAAAATGGTTGCTTTATTGAAAAGCAACTAGTCTATATATAACATAGTTTATAGAAGTGTATTTTAATTCATTTTGGCAAATATTGATGTATTCCTAAGCCTTCTATGTGCCAACTCTATTCTGTATCTTCATCTAAAGTATTAAGAGATGAATAAACACTGTGCCCTTCTTTAAGGAGCTATCAGGTTAGTAAGGGAGACAAATATGTCAGCTAATGCAATGAAATACTAAATACAGAATGCAACAATAGAAGCACATTTAAAACATACAGCAGTTTCGTTTTCTGTTCTTGTGGTAGTTGGGAGTTGAACAATGAGAACACACGGACACAGGACAGGGAACATCACACAGTGGGGCCTGTGGGGGGGCAGGAGGCTATGGGAGGGATAACATTAGGAGAAATACCTAATGTAGGTGACAGGTTGATGGGTGCAGCAAACCACCATGGCACGTGTATACCTATGTAACTGCACGTTCTGCACATGTACCCCAGAACTTAAAGTATAGTAAAAACAAAACAAAACATAGAGATGACACTGAAGAGACAGTGACTCAATCTGGAGAGTAAAGAAATGTTTTCTGAAGAAGGAAACATCAAAGCTGTGACTGCAAAGAAGTTTTCCAGAAGAAGCAGGTTAGTGGGTTCAGGCTACTGACAGTAAAAAGACATTGAACAGGGATGTGCCATGGATCTCCCAGGAAAGCTGAAGTTCTTCAACCATGTTATAGAAGCTTCACGAGTGAAAGGACAATGGGCAGAAGTAAGGTTGAGGGCCCTGGCAAGGTTATGGGTGAAAAGACAGCAACCTGATTGCTTAGATTTCACCCTCTGGGCTACAGAAGACAGTGAAAGGTTTAAAGGAGGAGAGATATTTAAAAAGACTTACATAATAGAACACATATACACCTTTTAGTTTAAAGAATAGATTGGTGGATAGAGGGAGGGGAAAGAGTACACATTTAGATAAGGAAGACAAGATAGGAAATGAGTACAAAATCTAAAAACAGATAATAAAATATTAAAATACAGATATATACACACTCACAAGCGTAAGCAACATTACACTGTAACAGTGCCCTAAGGAAGGGAAGAAAAAGTTATTTAGGAAGGAGAAACACTAAACATTATTGGCTCATTGGATTCAAGTAGTGAGACACAAAGAATCTAATATTTCTTCCCAGTTTCATAAAAAGTGGTACCGCCTACCATAGCAGGAAATAAAGAAGACAGAAATATGGGGAGAAACAGTAATTCGTTCATTCATCAAAAATATTATTATTTACTATATTCCAATATTTTTTAAGTACTGTGTATACAAAACATAAAAAACAACAAATTCTCTGTCCTTTGGTAGTGTACATTCTAAAAAGGAAATCAGATTAGATATAACAAGAACATATAATCTTAGGTGGTGTGAGGTGCTATGAAGAAAACTAAAGCACATGAGGAAATAGATGAAGGCCATGATTTAAAAAGGTCTCTGTGAGAGGGTGACACTTAATTGAAGAAATAAATGATGCAGATGTTCAAATGATGATCCGGAAGGAAAATAGTCTAAACAGAGAGAAAAATAACTGTGCACATCATGAAACAGGAATAATCTTGCATGCAGTGGAAGGGGCCAAAGTGTGAAAACAGGGTAGAGGAGTGATAGGAAATGAGTTTCAGAGGGGTAGGAAGTGACCTTGCAACTGCTGTTTTATGCCATTTGAGATGGAAACCCTGATAAGTTTCCTGACTATCAGAGTGACAAGATCTGATTTACGTTTTTTAAAAGATCATGTTGTCTGTTGAGTTTGTAGAATCATCTGTAGTAGGTAAGAGTGTACCCAGAGAGACTTGAAAAACCACTGCAGCAGTTTATGAGGGATATCATGGTGTCTTGGACTAGGAAGATAGTGAGGAATTGAAGAGTGTTTAAATTCAGTATATATCTCACTATGCAGATGTATAGATGGATTAGTTTCAGTGTACAGAAAAAGATGAGACAAGGAGGATTAATAAATTTTGGGCCTGAGCAATTGAAATATGGGAAGAGCAAAGTTGTGGGGGAATATGGGGAAGAACAAATTGAAAGGTTGTTTTTGGATGTCTTATGCTTGTGATGCATTTTGGACTTTCACATAAAGACGTCTGTCAGGTGTGTGTTTGGCCGTCTTCCTCTGCAGTTATGAGAGAGTTCAGGCTGGAGCTATGAACCTGAGAATCATCAGCATATATTTAGATGAGATCTCCTAGACTAGAGGAAGACATCCGATGGAGAAGGAGCAGAGAGATGTTGAGACTGAAGGTATACTACAAAAATATTCAGGACGAGGAGGGCACTAGCAAAGAAGAAGGGGAATAACCAGGAAGAGATTGCAAGGAAAATCCCATCTGTGAATTTCAGTGACATAAATGGTAATAGAAAGAGAGTATGGGTCAACTATGTTAGTTGCTGCCGAAGGTCACGGAGGTTAAGTATTGAGATTTTTCTGGATTTTCAAAATTAACAGCATTCTGCTTCTGAATGAACTAGCTCACGAATTAGGAGTTAACATGCATACCTATGAAGTTGTTATACAAAAATAAAAGCATTAATATTATGACTTAATACAGGTTGCAGACAGCTGCTGTGGAAGCACGGAGGAGAGAAGTCTATCTAAATGGGAGGAGGAAGGTAACAAAGAAAGCAGGTAGCCAGCTTCAGAGCCAGGGTGACTTTGAACAAGTAGCCTTGCTTGTACCTCATAAACTGTTTAATATAAAAGCTTTATTCTAAGACATAAAAGAAAGAGATTCCATGATCATGAGATGATGTCCAAATTTAATTACTCCAGCTCCATTGGCCTATGTGTGTAGGTTTAATTAATATGTACAGCACTTATTTCACTGTTCAACTTGCTTGTTGCTCATATATAATGGAAAAACTTAGTCCTCCTCCCCTGTCCTGTGTTATTTCTAGAAGTTGCAACAACAAAATTTCCTCGAATGTTCTGTTCATAACAGAAATGTCTCTCTTTCCTACTTAGTGTCATCCTTTACTCTTAGAGGCTGTAAGTATCTCTTTCCTTCAGTTTGGGGTTACAGGCTGTTTTTCAACAGTCTTGAAACCCAGAAAAAAGAGAGTCTCTATCCTGTCCTTTCCATTTTTAAGCTCCCCAACACTACTTAAATCCCATATCCAGGTTGGGCGTAGTGGCTCATGCACTTTGGGAGGCCGTGCTGGGTAATCCTAGCACTTTGGGAGGCCGAGGTAAGTGGATCACTTGAGGTCAGGAGTTTGAGACCAGCCTGGCCAACATAGTGAAACCCCATCTCTACTAAAAATACAAAAAATGAGCTGGGTGTGGTGGCAGGTGCCTTTAATCCTGGCACTTTGGGAGGCTGAGGCAGGCGGATCACTTGAGGTCAGGAGTTTGAGACCAGCCTGGCCAACATAGTGAAACCCCGTCTCTACTAAAAATACAAAAAATTAGCTGGGTGTGATGGCAGGTGCCTGTAATTCCAGCTTCTTGGGAGACTGAGAATCATTTGAGAATCATTTGAACATGAGAGGCAGAGGTTGCAGTGAGCTGAAATCCTGCCATTGTACTCCAACCTGGGCAACAAGGGCGAAACTCCATCTCAAAAAACAAAAATAAAATAAATAATAAATCCTACATCCAGACACCGAGAGCTCAGTGTTCTCCTCTTCCTTATTAAACAAATGGAAACTCCTATGAAATGCATAAATAAAGACTGCTCTTCTCCAGTATGTTCCACTAGCTTGACAAGTACATACAGACATGGCTGAACTGTGGCAATGGACAAAGCCTAGATTACACGGACATATTTCCCACACAGACTATGGGATTTATGAGACTTAGAGGAGATTGAAAGCATATAATATTGAAGCCGACCCCCCAAAATAGTATCATAGAACCTTATGGAACAAAAGAGAAATTTTCTAACTCCCTTATCTTCATTTGAGGAAATTGAAATAATGTAATTTCAACTGATACATTCAAGGGCACAGAGCTCAATTTTGTAGAACTCAGACATAAATCCAAGACTCTCAAATCCCAGGCTATTTCCTTTTCCAATAAAGTAAAATGAACACACATATGCATGTGTGTGTGTGTGTGTGTGTATGTGTGTGTGTGTACCACAGTAACTGAATTTTGAATACAGTCTAATTCTTTCCATTGAGTAGGTGGATTAATTTTATTATACTCTTGGAAACAAGAGCAGGATTTGAGATGGGAAGCAAATACTATAATATATTGGCAATATAAAATGTTACATTATGGATGTAGAAAGAAAAGTACAATGCTAGGCTAATTTATCTTTGTGTTTCAAGTGTAAAGTTTATTCAGTTGTTGTGATGTAGAAGCAATAGTTTTGACTACACCTGCTTAGAGAATAAGGAACTCAATAAATGTTGATACAGAGTACAAACTCTTAATATTTAATTTCTGAATACTCATGAATCTTGTGAAGAATAGCATGGTATAACAAACTATTCAAAGTGTATGTGTTTCCTGAAACAATTGGTGAGTTGAAGTGCAAAACCAATTAAGCTAATCACTTGGTTAATGAATCAGCTTCAACAGTTGAACTCATGGTCATGTATAGATAACTTATGTTAAGTTTTTAGAACTTATTTATCTATACAAAGCCATGGATTCGTCATGGGAACCCATGGAAATTAGATTTTCCAGGTAAGTGGTTAGATAAATACAGTCTCCACCAATCCAATCTTGGTTTTGTATTTTTGCCAGTTGTTTTTGTAAACACTCCAATTAATTCAATTCCTTTATTAAAGTTATTAACAACATCCTATTTACAGAATGGATTTCAAGCCTCTTCACATGGCATTTAAGGTCCTTGCCATCTACCTCAACTTATCTTTCCAATGTTGTCACTGGCCCCTGTTCCTCATTATCTTTTCTAGCTATATGCTTTGTGTTTCTTGTTTTTAATGTTATATTATATACCATATATTGAATAACTACTCAAATTTCTATTGTCTGTATATATGACACATTTTCTCATCCCTGGACCTTTCTTTAAGTTTATTTATCTTATTGGATTACCCTTCTAATCCTTCTCTACTGATTCGATGACTTCTTCAAAGACCCAGATCGAATGTCAACTAATTAACAATCTAAGAACTGCTCATGGGCTTCACAATTCGTAAATTCTGTATTTACAGGACCCTCCAGGCTATCTACCTGTTCATCTTCCTGTCCAGAGTTCCATATTTTTTGCATTCTCCAAAGGAGACAATTCCATCTCACCATTTTTTTTCAACCCTCCAATCCTACCACTGTTACCTATCATTCAACAGGCTCACTGAAACCCGTCTGTTAACTGTATACTCTACTTAGTGGAATTGCTCAACCTCCAAATATATCCATGTCTTCACTCCAGCTTTCCTCTCCTACAAAGAAGTATCACAAAGAAGTACCTTCCAAATCTTCTACCCATGTTCTTTTCATATTCCCTTCCCAATCTAGGATTTTGCCATATGTTTCTTATACCTTTGATTCTTTGTTTTCACTATCTTCTTCTTGTCAGCCTACAATATACTTGGTTTTATAATTTCCATTTTACACAACATTTGCTTTTTCCTCAAAGCAATGCCATGTTGCTCATTGTTTGCTTTTTATTATCTAAACAAATCTATGGGTAAGTCAGTTGATGCACATGCGCTTGCTTCACTTCTATTTATTCTTCACTTCAATGCATTTAAGTGTTAACTTCCATTGCACTATGGAAATGGTTCTGAAGTCCAAATCAATTATTTTTCTTTGTCTGAATCAATGGTATTTTTATCCTCATTCTCATTCTCTTCACTTTTCACCAACATTCAGTACCATTGAACATTTGCTCTTTCATGAAATATTGCTCACACTTGGTTTTAAGGATATAGATCTTCCAGTACCTTCTCCATTTTTTGACTGATTACCTGTTTCCTAGGAGCTCAAGGTCTAATTGGAGAATAGATGCAATCATTTCACTCTCTTTGTGAAGTATCCTCAGTAGCTTCCCATTTCCTGTAATAAACTCCATGGACCTTCACAGTCTTAATAGGACCCAACTTTTGTATAACCTTTGTAGTAACCACACCAGAAGGCCTTCAAAATGTCATGCATATTTATACCTTCCGGCCTTGGGTTATGCTATTGCCCTCTGTCTGTAATGCCTTTTTACACTTTTCGTCTTGAGAAAGTCGTGCTTATCCTGCAAATTATCTCCCAAATGTCAATCTACTGTGTCATTTGCTTTCCCTAATTGTGACATGGAGAATTAGTAACTGCTTATTCTGTTGCCTTTGCACCTTGTATGTGCCCTATAAGTTTTCAGTAGTACATGCAATGTATTAATAGTATTTTTTAAAAATATCTATTTCTTAGTACACTACTCGTTCAGTTATGTTAGAGTCTATATTAATCAATCTTTACATTCACAGTTCTCAGCATATTATAAGTAATCACTAAGTAGTAATTCATTTGATAATATTCTGTCCTCCATGAAAGTTATTTGGTGAGAGAAATTCTGTAATATTTCTCTGTATCGTATGAATCTGGAAAATAATGAAAGAAATTGAATAAATAATTATTTTTGCAATTTAAATGATGAATTTGCAGTTATTAGGAGAAAACTGTTGACTTTTCTTCTTATAATTACTAAAACAAAATTAAATATTTAAATCGATATTTAAAATATGACAGTTCTTCAACATTTATTTTATATATCAGATCATTCAAATTCAATTAATACCTGTTAGGGCTCCATTTTTTTCATATTTCATGGTATCTCTGACTTTTCTCTGGTTTCCCATGGTATTTTTATTTTATTTTATTTTTATTTATTTATTTATTTTTTTGACAGGGCTTCACTCCGTTACCCGGGCTGGAGTGCAGTGGCATAGTCATAGTTGACTGCATCCTCAAACTCCTGGGCTCAAACAATCCTCCTACCTCAGCCTCTCAAGTACTTGGGACAACAGACATGCACCATCACCCTTGGCTATTTTATTTTGCTTTTTCATGGTAGAGACAAGGTCTCACTAGGCTGCCCAGGCTGGTGTCTAATTCCTGGCCTCAAGTGATCCGACTGTCTGCTTCAGCCTCACAAATTGCTGGGATTACAGGTGTGAGCCACTGTGCTCAGCCATTCTAATGTTATGTTAACATATTTAAACCACAGTTCTGAAAATAATGCCATCTTTAGATGAATCTGTACTACAAAGACATTACAAAATATGATGTGAACATTTTATAAGTTCTTCATCTCCCCTAAATATTACTTACTCATCTGGTAGTCCATTACTCTTCTCAGTCTATTTTTACATTGTTTACTTTACTGAGCTTCATCCTGCTTAGTGAGTAAAATTGAACTGCTTAGTGAGTTCAGTTTTACTCAGTGAGCCTATTATGAGTCAAACTTTGTCTTATTTTACCTTAATCCATAAAAGAATCTCCTCTCTCTCAAGGGATATTCTGGAATTCTTCAGATCCACTTAAGGCTTTGAGACCAGAGATGAAAGATCCAACTATCTATAGCTATTGAACTGTCAGAGAAGGTGTGTGGAGCCTGCCTTCACCAACCAGGTCATACTGTTCAGTTGGCAAGGATGATATTTTATATGGCATATAAGGCTTGCATATATCGCACGGCTTACCACAATGGCTGTATTTTATAGATGTTTATAAATGAATGAATAATAGCTGTACTATTTATATGTCACACTTAAACTTATTCCATTATATTTCCTGTGTAGTTTTAGGATTATAAGGGTGTTTGCAAATACACATTTAATATTTGATATAACACAACATATTAAAAAGTTAAGATGGGTGAATTTTTAACTCGTGAGAATTTATTTTTGTCTTAAAATATATATACAGTCATCATAGCATTGCCTGGAAGCATAACATGCCATGTGATTACACTTGTTAACTTTTAATGTGAATACTGTGGCTCACGTAGTCACAGCCAACATTCTCCCTTTATAGTCAATCGGGATCTCACTCCTATACCAGATGTTCAGAAATAAACAGCTATTGAATTGTGAACTTCAGGCAAGAAGGCAAATGGTTTGATTAAGATGGTTTGATAATATTTTTAAAATAAAAAGCAAACCAGATAAAAACAAGAACATCTAATAATTCCAGAATGTAGTAAGTCACTGAGATTTATCTCCATGATCCATTCCAGATAACTTTTATAACACTAAACTGAAATCTTGACCTATTTACAATTTTGTATTTTGTGTATTCACATATTGCCAGACAGAATTGTCTCGGTTGTTAAAATTTTTTAAATTCTTTTTAATGGTTATATAATGGTCTAGAGATTTGACAATCTAAAATTTACATAATACTCTATTATTCACGTATTTATTAAAAAACGTTGCTTGAGTTAATTATCAAGCTATAAATTAGCAAGCAGTTGGATTAAAAAGAAAAAGTACTTATAATTCCCCTTCTCAGAGACAATAACAGTTAATATGTTGAAACATCTCTTGAACATTTTAAATATCTAGCTATTTTTCTTTCTAGTTTTCTATATAAACAAATATGTGAATATAAATATATAAGGTATATTTTTTAATGTGACCATATAACACATAAGAATATGTATTTTATAACCAGAAATTTTATTAAAAGTATATATGACACTCTTCTTAAATATACAGGAGAGTTATCTGCATAGTATTACCTTTTTGGACTGTTGGAATATATACCATAATTTTAGAGTGGTTCCTATACTCAACTTTGAGAATATCTTTAATTTGTGGCAGTTTCAACAATGCTACAATAAGCATTCATATTGTTACACAATTGTCTTGTCAGAAAACTAGGATAAATTCGTAAACGTGTTAAAGGTATGCATATCTTTAAGGCTTTGATACGCATGGGCTGTATAACTTCAAGAAAAGGTTATGCAAAGTTACATTGCTGACAGCAATGAGTAACGCAACTTAACTTTTTTGAATATTTTTGAATTACTCGTTAGCATGAATTACCGAATTTGTAAACCAGTTACAAAATATCTCATTCAAGTAAAGCCCAATTTTAGTTATAGGGAATGTGAGATAATGGTTTTGTTGAATATATTCCTTCTATATCACATTAAAATAGATGATAATTTTTCTTAATATGACAGTGATGAGTGATATGTTCTCTGCTTGCCACTTGATTATAAATTCCAACATAAAAATAGAAACAGTATGATAATAATACATGGGCAGTCTCATTCCAATTATCAGTAGCTTGCAGATATACTTATTTCAAATTAAGCATTTGAAAATGTTTATATATATTATACTCAAGTGAGAACTAAAAAAACTGTGAAAAAAATACTTTTTTAAATTTTTTTCTAGGAGATACTATGCCACTTTATAAATAGAACCACAGAACAGCTCAATTGGTTAAATTTATCATCAGTTAATACTGCAGACAATTTAATGAACTGGGAGATATTAAAACATTTATTGAGTATTTAAATCCCATTTGGTTTTCCTAACTTTATTTTTTTCCCAGGGTGTCTCACTTCAGAGATGATTTTCCTAACTTTAATATCTACTTACAATAACTTTGTTATACCTTTAAGAAAGGACTAAAATATTTGTAAAATTAGTTCAATAAGAATATTTCCATGTCAAATGGATCTAATTTCCTTTTACTCCTGAAAAAAAAAAAAAGACAAATAAAATTAAATTAAGCTCCCTGGGTTCCTACACAATAGATTCTGATCTGGTATTTAGTGATGTCAAAAGTATAGTCAATGAGAGAAGGAAGATCATCATTATGTTTTGGTAATATCATCCACCACCTTATCAGCTGAATACAAAATAGTGATTTGGCTTCTATCTCAGATACCATCATTGGAACAGTTCTCAGACTCACAGGCTTGTTACTTCTTTACTCCAATAAGCGGGGCGGGGGGGGGTGGTGGGAAGCAAACCTCACTTTTCAAGACCTTATTTTTTCACTGTCTCTAACTATACATTTACTATGTTTCGGTTATTTTCAAATCTAATCAATTTTCAGTACTCTACCCATTATATATTTTTTCATAAAACAATTTTGTCCATAAATAGTATGCCATAAATAGATAAAATAGAAACATCAAATTAAATTTCAGATATCATTAACACATTTCATAATGTCTGTTAGAATGTTTTGAAAATCTAAGAAATACTGCACAAGGTAACTCATAGCAAGTACATTCTGTAAATAGTCAGTGGTAGATATCATAAGGAAGGAAGAGGAGAAGAGAAAAAAGGAGGAGGAAAAAGGGAGAGAGTGAGTGAGAGAAAGAGAAATAAAGATTACTAAGTGAATGAAAGCCTTTGCATAACCAGCTGTTATCAGAAAAGTATCTACCATGGTCATAGGACCACCTGTAAAAGAGTAACACTGCATGTTGTTAAAAGTAGATCCCTGCATATTGCCTCATATATAACAAGTCAGAGTCCTTTGGGATAGGGCTTAGGGATCTGTATTCTTCAGGAGCAACAAAGATGAATTTTGTGCCCACTGAAATTTAAAATATATCAAAGTGTAAAGTTGTTCGAACATTCTGACCCCTGGCCTGATATTTTTAATTGTTCTGGTTTAAAAAAATTTTTTGCATTATGGGTGGTCATTAAAGATTATGAAGTGAATACATTCTGAGAACATTCTAAATAAATAAACGTTTTAGGAGCACACATTGGAAAGCAAAACCTGAAGAGGATGCACTCACTCTGTTCTGTTCACTGCTGTTGACAGGTGCATCCTTAAAACAGAAACAGGAGAATTTATGATAGAATATGTTTTTCTTACAGAGTATTTTTTTCAGAGATAATGTGATGAATGTTCAAGTAATAAAATAATTAAGATGCATAGGTATAGCCTTTCTCTAAATTACTGAAGCACGCAAATTATTTTAAGAATTTGAATACTAAAAAGTTTGCATGCCAACATATTTACTATAAATCAATCGATGTTGGAATGTGTTTTGCCCAGGCAAATGTTGCAAGTACAATCTAAATAATAGATAATGGTGGCTGATTTGATTATTGTTAATAGTAGTTTTCCTAAAATTATAAAATGCATGTATCTAGGGACATGCTTTCTTTATGCCTTCTGAGATTATGAACATATTTCTCTACTTACATAGTTTAAATAATTTTTTTGTCTAGTGAAAAAACTTAGCATAGGAAAAGCAAGACATGAGTTCATAATCCCAAAGGTCAAGTACTGATTTTGTATTTCCTTCATTTAAAAAAAATGCCAATATTGATGAAAAAATGATGAATTATTAATGAAAAAACACAGGTCCTATGGATCTCTGTTTAACATGTGCATTTTAATCTGTGTAAAAACACATTAGTCTCTGCCTTTTTTCTCTCCAATACTTAAAGCTGAATTACAACACAAGTATATTATGCAAATCGAGACAGTTCTTTCCAAGTCACTGAAAATTTAATGTCAGAAAATACATATTTTAGCATACATTATTTAGTGAAAAGTTCATTTTTACTTTTCTGCAAAAGCGCTCTAAGCTTTGGAGTAAGAGCATAGTGTGGGTCTCTGGTAATACCATATGTTTTAGAGGTTTTAACTTCCTCATGGGTATCCAAAGATGTTAATATTTGACTTTTCCTGGCATTTCACTGATTTCATTTTCTTACTGTTGCTGTTGTTGCTGCCTTTGTGATCATTATATATGAACATAAATGGGAAATTTCTCAGTGGATAAATGATCAACAGCTCCTTTACTCCTGGTATTGACCAGGAGTGGCTGCTTTAGGAAGCTGTGATTCCTTTGGGAAGTGAGGTATGTCATAATCCTTAAAAATGGAATACAGTGGTCTATAACTTAAAATATTCCACAAATCCTTCTGGAAATAATCTCCACCAACCCTAACCCAAATGAGAACCATTGCCCTGGATGCTATCAACAATGGCCAGACCTTTGGTGAACTACCTATCCTGGACAAGGCCTACCACAAAGTAGGTGCTTTTCAAAATATGGTTCAGTCATTGTTGAGGCTGAGTGAACAGATGAAATAGTAGAAAACCACTGTGGTGAAACTCAGCAGACTGGCTACTAGTCAGCAATGTCAGTAACTTCTTTGAATCTGAGGAAGTAGACAGATCTTTCCAGGTCTTAGCTTTCTCCTTTGAGAAATGATTTGGGGTAGACGATTTTGAGTGTTCTGTGTGGTTGCATAATGCATGAGATAAGAAAAATACAAAAGACGTGGTGGTGAGATAGACAACAATTAGGTCACAATGAGATTAAAAATAAATAAAAATGAAAAAGCATAATTATAAAAATAGTATACAGAACTGAAATATTAAACATGTTTGGGGCAGAAAGAAAATTATCAGAGCAAGAAAAATAGGAAAATTAATTATGAGTTTATCTTTAAAATATAAGGCAATGGACACTGGTAGAAGGATTTGGTAAAAATAAAAAATAGCAGTATTATTTGCCAAACTTGTAAGTAATCAGGAAATACATTTTTTAAATGATATAAAAATGATATTATAAAGTGATATAAAAACCTATCTGCTTTATGAATTTGAAACAAGCTTTTTGATTAACATAAATAACAACTATGTGGATTCATTGTTAAAAATTGCTTACCCTATGTTTTTAGGAGGATATATACATATATAGTCTTCTAAAGTTAATTAAAAACATGCAAACCCATTGTACTTCAGAGTCAATTGATTTTAATGCCTGAACATACCCACTATACACTACCTTGATAATGACTTAATATATATTTCTACTTCTTTTTTTAAGCCACAGTTTTTATTATTATAGTAATCATTTGAGATAACATTTTAATTCTTAGGCACTTGTTTTTTCTATATAAATCCATTGAGATGTCCACATGTATATACAAAAAAACAAAAGTACCTAAGTTTATATATAACATAAGCAACATGATAATAAAAATAAGGTTTATATTTCATGTTACTTTATTTTTATTACTTAACATTGGATTATTCTCTCAGGCCAAATTAATGAGGTAGATGATTCTTTGGGTTTGTTTCTTTGTTTGTTTGAGACAGAGTCTCACTCTGCTGCCGAGGCTGGAGTACAGTGGGATGATCTTGGCTCACTGCAGCCTCTGCCTTCCATGTTCAAGCAATTCTTCTACCTCAGCCTCCCAAGTAGCTGGAATTACAGGCATGCACCACCAGGCCTGGGTAATGTTTGTATTTTTAGTAGAGACAGGGTTTCACAATGTTGGTCAGGCTGGTCTCGAACTTCTGGTCTCAAATGATCCACCCGCCTTGGGCTCTCAGATTCCTGGGATTACAGGTGTGAGCCACCATGACCAGCTGAGGTGGATGATTCTTAAAGCAAATACAGAACATCTGAATGGACATGTACTTTCTACATGTTGTGGGAGAAGTGTGATATGATAGATAGATAGAGATGGATACATATACACTTATATACACACAATTAATGCATTTTTAAATATATGAAAAGGTGATCAAACCAGAGAATACCCTAAAGATTTAGTGAGGTAAAGAAGAGAGAGTTTTTAGTTGTAGTAGATAAAGACAAGACTATAGTGCCACATTAGAATTATTTAACCAGAACTTTTATGATTGTCAGGATTTGAACAGGTGCAGAGAGGTGCAAAGAGAAAGACATGAGTAAAAGCCTAAGTTTGTGGTATGTAATGTGTTCTTAGGAGACACGAAGTAGATGAGTAGATTAACCTGATATTGCAGAGGCCTAATAAAAGAAGTGTATATGTGGGTGTGACCCATTTATAAAGAGCTTGAAATGCCAGGCTAAGATAGTTTTAAATTTATCCTGCAGGTGGTAGAGAAGTGATAGATAATAGAAATATTTACATTATTCATTGTGATTAAGGATAGTTTACTATATCTTTATTTTGATTTCTGAGTTAGTTAACATTTTTAAAGAAAATCCACTTTTGAATATGTGTATTTTAGGGAGTTTAAGTACTTTTTTACATTAGATAATTATAAGACTTGCCAATTGTAATGGAATAATTTAAGTGTTTTAACAATACTTTATAGATAATAGTAACACTCTCTTAGTTATGTATCCATTGTGCCTTGCTAATGTTACCATTTCCTGTGGCAACGACTGTACTAGACAGTGATATATATATAACATGTGAGGACTTATTCTCACAACAGTGTCATTCATTAGGTGCTTAATTGTTAATGTTGCTTCTACCAATGTACAAAGATTGCTACTGTAAGTTCTTTTTTTTTTTCTTTTTTATTATACTTTAAATTCTGGGGTACATGTGCAGAATGTGCAGGTTTGTTACATAGGTACATACATTGCATGGTGGTTTGCTGCACCTATCAACCCGTCACCTACATTAGGTATTTCTCCTAATGCTATCCCTCCCCTAGCTCCTCACCCGCCAGACAGGCCCTGGTGTGTTATATTCCCCTCCCTGTGTCCGTGTGTTCTCATTGTTCAATTCTCACTTATGAGTGAGAACATGTGGTGTTTGCTTTTCTGTGTTAGTTTGCTGAGAATGATGGTTTGAACTTTAGGAATTTAAATGTTCTTAGAATCTGATATGGTTTGGCTGTGTCCCTATTCAACTCTCAACTTGAATTGTATCTCCCAGAATTCTCACGTGTTTTGGGAGGAACCCAGGGGCAGGTCCTTTAATCATGGGGGCCTTTCTCCTGCTATTCTTGTGACAGTGAATAAGTCTCGCGAGATCTGATGGGTTTATCAGGGGTTTCCGCTTTTGCTTCTTCCTCATTCTCTCTTGTTGCTGCCACGTAAGAAGCGCCTTTCACCCTCTGCCATGATAGTGAGACCTCCCCAGCCATGTGGAACTGTAAGTCAAATTAAACCTCCTTTACTTCCCAGTCTCAGGTATGCCTTTATCAGCAGCGTGAAAATGGACTGATACAGAATCCTCAAGATCTCACACTATTTTTGTACCCACTGGGCTACACTGGGCTTGCAAGTGTTAGCTAAATACGTTAATAGTCACAGTAACAAACCAGCTTAAAAAAAATAACATATTGGACCTAATATTACCTGTAGCAGGTATGTACGCTCACACTAACTTAGAGCATGCAGGAACAGTGAAAGGAATTTGACTTGTTTTGAATAGTGGAATGCTTTGTTTCTTTGTTTCAAGGCAGTTAGTTTCCCAGTCTTTCAGGGCTCCTACTCAGCTGCTTTCTTTCAGTGTTCAATGGGGGAGTTTAAGTAAGAATTTAAACTGCAGTTCTAAACCTTTTCCTTTGTTTTTCCAAACTAAATACCGAATCTGAAAAGATGGACCTTATTTAGTTTTGAATTCTTAGATAAGGTAATTGCAGTATTGACGTGATTGGTCAGCAGGCTGAAGTTGTCAAAGTAAACCAAAATTGTCTAATATTTATGAAATAAGTTAAACAGCCTTTTGGTAAAGCTATTGATTTAGATTCTCTAGGAGGCCCTTATTATTAACATCCCAAATGGGAAATTTATTTTCTTAATATAATTTTTGATAAGTCAGATATACTTTTAGTAGTGAACATTCAACTTTCAAGATAACCAGAGAGTATTAATTTGATTTGATCATCAAAAATAATTGTGTGTGTGTGTACATGTGTGCATGTAGATCTCATTTGATGTAATAGTTACACAAAAACTATTTCTGAATTATGAAACTCAGCCAAAGCAAAAAATCATTGGCCTTCAATACTTTTCACATACATAATTGCATAAAATAAATTTATATTAAAGATAGCCAAAAATCTACAACATAATTTTAATATTTGCATTGCTTTAAGATTTATTCAGGATATTTTAGCTTCTTTTTTTTTATTTGTTAGGACATATGTATTTTTGATTTTACACCGGTTTTAATAAAACTGCATATCTTAAATGAAAATCTGCAGTAGTATAGGCAGATATGGGGAAAGTGTCTTACAACATACTTTCTTCTGTCTTTAGTTTTCAAAGGTCCCAAAGAAATCAAACAAGGATCCACCCCTGGAAGAAGAATGGAATTAAGTTAAAGATCAAGTAAAATTAAATACAGTGGAATTATTAAAATTAAATACAGTGGAAAAAACTTCTATTTGGAAGAACAAAAATTAGTTGATATTAGATGAAAGGGAAAAATATTATTTTGTTAATTTCAAATTAACAAATAAATTACATTTACTTTGAACAATTAATATAAGCACTGATCCATATACTGAGATACATTGAATATGAAATAAACCTACAAATATTTAGTTTGGAACAAGTAGCCAATGCTTATTGGAATAAAAATTATGATTATTTATTATCATGAAAATGATTAAGAATCTGTACTGAGTTATGGCACTGTTAAATGGAGAGTTATTAGAAAACATAACTAAGTATTTATAACTAATTATATAAAATTGATTTGTAATTAGCTCTACAGGGGTGCAAAAATAATTTCTGCAATATTAATGACAACTAGATTAAAGAGAAGAGCTTTTTTCTCCTCACTCTAATTAGTTTGGTTGTTTGGTTTGCAAGTCTTTATTTATGAAACAAATATAAATTTATCTTTCTCTAGATGCCTTTGGCTCCCAAGCTACCTTTTCTAACACACTAGATGTTCAATCCCTTCTCTTTACTATGCCTTAAAGTTATTACTGTACTCACACAAAGGTTATAATTAATAAGAAAAATAAAAAAAAAAAGAAACAAGCAAACAAAAACCTGGATCCAATCCTAAGCAAACGGGCAAATCGGGAAACTTTTGTGCTTTTAAAATTCCTTTTAATGAATTCTATTCCATTTTGTCTCTCCAGACATCTTGCTGGGAATCCACTAATCTGATATGAATCTACTAGGTCCGATTCTCCCAACTATTGGGAAACATGTAGAGAAAATTTCCTGTCATAAACAGACTTGTTAAGCCAATCCCCAGGTTTAATCTTCACAATATTCGGTATTTTTTATAATATAAATTTGTATTTCATGCCCTTCTTCCCTGCTAGACCAAAATTCCTGAGTGTAGAAACATCTGTTACTGGCCTCTGTATTCCTCCCGGACTTACTCAGCACCAGCACCGTATGCTTGGCCATTGCCGGTATTTTATAAATGCAAGTATTTGTTGAATGAATGAGTAGAAGAAAAACTCTGTGTCCTGCTTGATATAAATACCAATAATCAAGGGCCTATTTTATCAATTCTGTAGTAATTAATAGTGAAAAGGTATTATTTCCTTTTGTCCTTATATATATAAAATTTCTGACTGTTTTATTTAAAAAGCATGACTTTAAGGCATGAGTTTTATTACTCATGATATTCTTTAGATATCTAGATTTTTTTTTCACATGTAAGCACTCTTTACCACTTGGTACTCCTGTAAAGCATAGAAGCCTATTTAATGGTTTAATGTAGTATGCCACTAGAATGCTAAAATAGTACTTTTAAGTGAAAGTGTTACAAGCACTCATGCATAGAACATATCTAGTGAAAGCCCAACAACAACCAAATGCCTCTGTAAAAGCAGTCTTGTAATAATCTGTAAGGTTGTTGTAAGGTTTGGTATAAATATCTACGATAGTACCAAGCACCCATGGTAAGCCCTCAATAAATTGTAGCTATCGTTGTATTTCTTAATGTTTTTCAAGCCAAATTGCATTTGTGAGTAGCATGGGGACAATTAAAAACAGTGGTATGGTACATGTAAAAAAGTTGTATGGTAGAATTTTGAGAAAAAATTAATCATTAATGATCTGTTTTCACCGTTTTCCTTGCCATCTTCTTGCTCATTTCTGTAAAATAACTTGTGTTTGTAGTTTACATGTTTAGTGTTGTGATTTGCATCATTTTAGAAGCATTTGATTGAAGAAATTGAAAAATACATCTGTAATTTGTGGTGAAATGGGATAGAAGTGAAAGTGAGTTACTTTGTTTTTTGTGTTTTTTCAAGCCACCAAAGTTCAGTGAATAAAGTGACTTTAGGTTCTTGTAGCTGGTACCAAATCCATCTACGTTTGCTGTATCAAGTGAGAAACTCAAAGAACACAGGCTGGTAGAGCAGAAAGAATGTAAACTACATGCATGGTTCTATGTGCGCACCACCTTCTCCACCTGTAGACTCTCCTTTAACTATGCAGGAAAACGAACCATAGACTTGAGAGTTAGATACAGTTTATTTGCTCGCACCTTTAATGTCACTACACTTTCATAAAGATGCTTGTTGCCCACCTCCATTAATGAGGATTGAGGGAGCCCAGAGCTGAAAGCATTTAGCACCATGCGTGGCACACAGCAATCCTCAAGACCTGCTTTCCTTCCTTTCCCCTTCCCAACCCTCCATCGAGTCTGGTGTGATATATGAAAGCAATGTTGAAGAATGAAACAGCTTGCTGTGGTGAGAAATACTGAGAAGGAAATTTTGATTTAGATTTAGTGGTTTAACTAGCATGAAATTTTTATTGGAAAGGGGAAACAAGGGTGCTATTCTGGCTGTATCTTACTAGCAATATAATCTTGGGCCCTCAAAACTTTTCTGAATCTCATTTTTCTCCCACAAAAATGTGGGTTTAATTATTTATCACTTGCAGTTCTAATTATGTACTGTTCCAAAATGAACTATCCAAGTCTTCTTATCCTCAGATAGTTCCAAAGAAATGTTATTATATTTTGCCAATACAAAAATCTGAAACACAGAAAATTCAAGGACGAGAAAGCAACTGTATTTTTTATTTAATCTTGTAGTCTTTCTCTCTTTCAAATTCAGAAAGAAAACCAACTCTCTGAGGAAAGATCGATTTCAAAGGAATCTGCAGTATTTCTATGAAAGATTGATAAGTACACGTTTCACTATGTAAAACATTTGAACTGAAAGGAACAATGCACATGGCAGATGCTTCTTTAACTTGAAATTTTACAGCTGTCATCTGTTGCAGCAACAATGGTTAAGTGAGCAGAATATTGTTTATTCCACTGAGAAAATTATCCAGTCTTTAGTATATAAATACACCTTTTATTTTTTTCAACTTTATATATGAAAGCAATGGTATGCACCTATCCTCATTTGTAACTAGTTGCTTATTGTTAGTTTGATGTGTCCTCCATCACACTCACACACCCCTTTGATAATCTGATTCTCACCCTTTTCACTCCATTGAAACTACCCGTTCCTATGGCAACCACTATCTGACTGCCTGACCATTTCTCATCACTCTCCTCCTCAGTCTCTCTGCACTATTTGGTATGTTTTGTGGCACCTTTCCACCATACACATGTTCTTGAACTCCTCTGTACTATCTTGCGTTGCCCCTCCATTCCATGTCTTTTTTAGCCTGCCTTCTTTAGTCTGCAACTAGATTACATCCTCAGATGAGTGCTCTCTTTCAAACTCTCTTGATTCATTCATTCCCATAAATTGAGTATGGTTGGTACCTCTAGGGACATGACTCTCAAATCTCTATATGTAGGACTGACATCTTACATATATATATCCAGCTGCTGTGGAGTATTTCTGCCTGGAGGTACCACTGTACACTTCAAAGTCCAAAGTTCCAAGACAAACCTTACTATTTCCCCTGGAAATGTATTTCTTCTTTTATTCTCACCCTGTTGATAGAAAATAGTTAAAATTAGATAAAACTAGATAAGAAATAGATAAAATTATATACAGATAAACAAAATAGATAAAAGTTAAAATTAAAGAGGAAGCTGTTTGTCTGCTTTGTGCTGTGAATTTTCCTGCATGATTTTTTAAAAGTTACATCTTATTTCCCCGACTTTCATCAAATACTTTTGTTGCCATTAGCCTGAGCTATTTTAAATAACCTTGTCATCTCTTTTTCTGTCCCACTCTTGCCTGTGTCTCTGCCCAAGTAGACTTACTAAATATTTGTACTGATTGTATTTTTTGCTTCAAAGTAGCTTCCATTGCCTTCTGCATCGACCTGGTACCCAAGGCCCTCCACAGAAAGACTCTGATCTACCTTCTACTCTGTACTCACCTTCGTATTACCTGTATTTAGACCAATTAACTTGATTGCATCTATACACATCTCACTGCACTTGCTCATGTTTTCTCTCTTTACAAAACTCTCCTTCCTTCCCACTGTTATGGTTTATTAAAATAATTTTCTTTCTCCCTCCCTCTTTCCAGCCCTTTCTCCCTTTCTTCCTACCTTCATTATACTAATTTTTCTTTTGTTAATTTAGTTTATTTTAATTTTTATGAGTGTATAGTAGGTATATACATATATGTATTTATGGGGAATATGCAATGTTTTGATACAGATGTAGAATGTGTAAACAGTCACACCAGGTTAAGTGAGATATCCATCACCTCAAGCATTGATCACTTCTTTGTATTAGAACATTCAAATTCCACTCTTTTTAGTTATTTTGAAATACACAATAAATTATGTTTTGACTATAGTCACCCTGTGGTGAATATCAAATACTAGCTCTTATTTATTCTATCTAAATATATTTTTGTAGCCATTAACCATCCCCGCTTCTCTCTTCCTCCACCGTCCTTCCCAGCCTCTGGTAACCATCATTCTACTGTCTACCTCAATAAGTTCATTTTAATTTTTAGCTCTCACAAATGAGTGAGAACATGCATGTATGTATATTTTTACTTACTATTGTCCGCTTATTTAACAAACTTTATTAGCGTCTTTTGTGGGCCTGGCATAGTTCTGGATATTGAGAATACAATAGAATGTTAGAACAAAACAAAGACCATGTCCTGTTGTCCCACTGGTCTAGACAGAGAGACAGATGATACTCAAAAAATCATATACACTGTGTCTGTAATATGAAATACAGAAAAGAGTACAAAGCTGTCCTTGACAGGTCTGGTCTGTTATTTAAGGCCCCCTTCAAATGTCACCTTCCTCGGGAGTTTCTTTCCAATCATATACCCAGGATGTAACTTTTGTGCCTTAATAAAAATGAAAACTTCAGAAAACAAGGATTTTTGCCAATCTGTTTTCATATAAGCCAAATACCTTAAAGAACAGGACATAGTAAATACTTTATAAATATTAATCAAATCAACATCTTTGAAGCTTTTAGTTCTTTGTTTTTTCACCTTGTCTTGTAGCAGTTGTATTACTGCTTTTCATATTCTATGTTTATTTGTATAATTATTTTTATCCTCACCTCAATCTAAAAACAGCAAAAAGTCAGGGATTTTACATAAGTGTAAATTACTTACTTTACATAAATACAATGTAGATTTTACTTTTTCCTCTGTCCTTGCAATGCTATTCCACTATACACTACTCAAAAATTTATCAAACAGAATAAACAATATACATTCAAAGACATCTTAATTAATATACATATTGCTTAGATGCTAATATTAGTCAAAAATTGTTGTCACTAATTGACATTGGTCTCATTTTGCCATTTGGTAGCATATTTTGCAGTGGCATTCCTTAATGGCCTCACTATATAAACATGTATAATAAATATTATTTGTTTCCATAAAAAAATTTGAGTTACGAGTGAAATAGATCATGTGTATAATTTGACTCTTTTTTTTAGTCTTTCTTGCATAGTGTCATATAAATCTAAAGGGCTTGGAAAAGAATTTTTGATTTTAATCAACTCATCTGGTAGCAAAGCTGCATTGTTCTATTTAAACTTTTGTGGTATTAATTAATATATTTACACATTTCTTACATATATTTTATTAAGAAATAAAATGATTTAGTTCCATGATGCAACTGGAAATTTGAAAAGCCACATATAATACTACTGAAAAATGTGTATTAAACATAGTCTGAATTTTACACTGTTATTCAGAAGGATATTAATTCATTTAATATTTTACAAAATCCAGGGAGGTAGGTACTATTATTATTTGTATATATGGAAGAAGAACCTGAAGCATCCAGAGTTTATGTAAATTGTCCTAAGTTATACAGCTAGTAGGTAAAAGTTGGTACAATGAAATTCAGTAAGCGTAGGTCCAAATCCAGTGCCCTCAAGACTGTTGCTCTACTGTTCTGCCTAGATATGTATGTGCCTGTGAAATGAGTAAAAAGAAAACTGATGACATTCAGAAGATAAAGAGAAGAGAGACTAATCTCAAATATGTTCCTACAAATATAAAACTATTTAATGTATAGCTATAGCTTTCTATGTAGGCAATTCCATCACTCCAAAAGTGAGGAATAATAAAATTATTGAGAAGGCCTAAAAATAGGAAGTTAGGGTGAAAGAAAAATAACTATTTATAATTTGATGCATGCAGGTCTAGATTTTATCAAAACAGTGATCAAAAGCTGTCTGGTGAGAATCTATTTCTGTTTTGGCTACATCCTCCTTTTCTCATATTTTGTTCCACTTGAAATACCTATTATTTTATCTATTTGAGATGTATTGTCATAGTAAGAGTAGCTTAAAAGCTGTCGTCAAATAGAGTTATTGTGTTCTCTGAAGGCCAGTATTCCTGTTGTTTAGCTCCTTTTCTTATTAGAATTCAAAAACTACCATTCAAGGTCCATCTGATATCTATTTGAATCACCAAATCTCATAGCAAAGGACTATAGCTCAACATTCAGATTAAAAAAATATATATATATAAAGCTTCAGTTTTAAAGGTTTGTGCTGTAGCTTCAGAAACTCTGTAGTGATCTTAAGAAAAAGAAATTGTCATTCAAAAATTTTATTATGAGACTTTAGATTCAGGATTCCACGATTCTCTAGTCATGAAAGTTAGTGGCAGTTTCCAAAGGCTTTGCTGCAATTCAGTTAAGAATCTTTGGAAGAATATTTTCCTTTTACATCCTACAAGCTAGAGATTAGTTTCCAAGCTGAAGAACGTGTCATTTCACTTCTAGGAACCTAGATGGCAGAAATAAACATCAGCACAAGAAGTTTTAGGCACAAAGATGATTGCTACTTTCCAATAATTCACAGCAGCAGAAGACATCTACACAGGAAAGGAAGACAAATTTTGTACATCCACACTGTGGAATACTATGTAGCTACTAAAAGATGCTTGGTAAAGGTGCTAATAATGTTAATTGAAAGGTTTAGAACAAAAAAATTCTATAGTCAGTAGGATCATGATATTTAAAAAGTTGGGCATAGGAAAAAATAAAGCAATGCTAGTAGGAATACTTGTTATACTTTTCTATACATTTGCAATTTTTATATTTTGAATTAAAGTGCTTTTATGATAGAAAAATTGAATTTACTTAAATAAACATAAAAATGTTACAGCAGGGTTTCCCATCTTATGTTTTGGGAACTGACAAACTAGATGGTAAGTAGATACATAGATAGATAATTATATTGATTGATCAATAAATGGATACTGATATTCTATTGTTTATTATAACAATGTAAATGCTTATTAAGGTAATGCAGAAGACAATATGTTTTACTTCCTTCATGTTTCAGACATAAAACATGATAAATAGGAATGATTTTTTTCTGTCATGGGTATTTTTTCAGTTGTTCATGTAAAGATTTGTCTTAGAACTGTTCTATTTTGGTTAATAATCAAGTCAGTGACTAACAATCTTGATGCAAAACAACTCACACATGATATACTCTGTTAGATGATGCTAGCAGATGTTTGAAAAGCATCTGCATACAATAAGGGGATCATATTATAAAACAATAAATGAAGTTCAATAGCTTTATTAAGCTAAATAATCATCGCTTCTTGCATAAAAATTCTTCCTTCAAGTTAAAAGTGTCATTGGTGAATATCTGTAAGCTTTCTCTGGTTTGTATAAAAATGTCATAGTAATTATCTCATTGTTGAGTAAGAATTTAGTTAAGTATTCCATTCTGTTATTTTTTCTGAAAACTTCAGATTTTATTTATTCTTCCACAACTTTTAACATTGCCCTGGTATGCTGAATATTTACTGCTATGTGCCTGACTCTGGAATTCTTCATATTTGTCTTACATGTGCTTACTTTTGTCTGGTTAGTGCTTCCTGAATCTGAGGCATGTCTTTCATCAATTCTGGGAAATTTTATCTATTTTCACTTTGAATATGTCCCATGTGGATTGTACCTATTTTCTGACCATGAAACTTATGTTAGATCTAGATGAGACTTGTTCTATTTGCCATGTGTCCTAAACTTTTATTTATATTTATATTTCTTTATATCTCTGTGAAGAATTTTGATTTAGTTTTGTCTTTTAGGTCAGTACTAGGTCAGTACTCTTCATATCAGATCTAATCCACTGTTTGTACCATCCATTGCATTTTAAATTATGATTACATTTTACTTTCTATAAAATATGTTACAGTTATCTTTACTAAGGTATAATTTACATAAACATATAATGTATTTAGATATATTTACATATAAATACATATTTACATAAAATTAATTTCAGTGATTTCAAGGGTACAATTCATTGGATATTTATATATCTCCTATACATATAATATGTATATATATATTTCATGATTACACATATATAAATTATAGCACACTACATATTATATATGTAATATATATGTATATCATACCATATTATATATCATAATATCTTATATATTATATATGTGTTACATATTATAAGTATACATGTATAATCCTGCAACTACCACCACAGTCATGGAAAATATTTGTATCTGCTCTTCTGGGAATTTTTCCCCCAACCTGTCTCATCTTTTTTTATAGTATCTTGTTGCTTTCACATCTTTACATTTCTCATTTTATGTATTTTATCATTTAAAATATTTATGTTATAATATGCATCCAGTAAATCTATCATCTGAACCTCTTTTTTCTTTTTGAGACGGAGTCTCGCTCTGTTGCCCAGGCTGGAGTGCAGTGGCGCGATCTCCCTCAATGAAACCTCCGCCTCCCGGGTTCAAAGAAATTCTCCTGTGTCAGCCTCAGGAGTAGCTGGGACTACAGGTGCATGCCACCACGTCCAGCTAATTTTCTTTTTGTATTTTTGGTAGAGACGGGGTTTCACCATGGTTAGGCTGATTTCGAATTCCTGACGTCAGGTGATCAACCTGCCCCTGCCTCCTGAAGTGCTGGGATTACAGGCATGAGCCATTGCGCTCTGCCAGTCTGGACCTCTTATGGTCTACTTACACTTTATTTTTTTTTTTCGTAAATTAGGCTCATGGTTGCTTCTCTCTTTGAATGTTTTGTACATGTGCACTGTGTCTGCATATTTTTGCACATTTTCGTCTGTAACAATTCTGTATGGCCTTTATTGTAGGTAGGTTCTTCAAGAGAGGATTGGCATTTGCTTTTGCTAGATATCTCACAGGTACCCAAGACCACTTAAAAGTTTTTATTATGTAATGTTTCACACATAGAATTTTCATGTATCTATGTAAGGGAATGTATACATATATGCATATGTGTCATGTGTAAGTAAAACAATAAAGTAAATGCCTCTTTTCACTACCCACAGATTAAGAAACAGAACTTTAGATGAACACTGATGTGGTTAGGCTTTGTGTCCCCATCCAGGTCTCATCTTGAATTGTAATCGCTATAATCCCCATAATCCCCACGTGTCAAGGGAGAGACCAGGTGGAGGTAATTGAATCACGGCAGTGGTTTCCCCATGCTGTTCTCATGATAGTGAGTGAGTTCTCATGAGATCTGAGGGTTTCATATGGGGCTCTTGCCCCTTCACTCAGCACTTCTTCCTCCTGCTGCTTTGTGAAGAAAGTGTCTTGCTACCCCTTTGCTTTCCACAATGATTGTAAGTTTTCTGAGGCCTCCTCAGCCATGCAGAACTGTGAATCAATTAAACCTTTTTCCTTGATAGATTACCCAGTCTCAGCAGTTCTTCACAGCAGTGTGAGAATGGACAAATACAACCACTTTTTACAATAACTTCTCAGGACCTAACGATCCACTCTGGTGTTCAATTTCCTCCCCATTTTTCTGTGCCAGAAATATTTCTTTTGAATAAATCATGCATTTATTTATATATTCAACAGATACCTTTTGATTACCAACTAGGTGTCAGACATGATTCTAAGTGCTAGGAACACAAAAGTGAGCAAAACAGACAAAACCTCCGCTCTTAGAGAGTTTCCATTTTAGTAGGGGCAAGATAATAATTAAAAGGAATAAGTAATGCATTTAGGATGCCAAATGGGAATCAGTGCTACAGAGGAATAAATAAGGAAAAGGATATAGAGAGTGTCGGTATGGGCAGAAGCACACCAACATGGCACATGTATACATATGTAACAAACCTGCATGTTGTGCACATGTACCCTAGAACTTAAAGTATAATTTAAAAAAAGAAGAAAAGGGAAGTACACCTTGAAATGGGAATTCAAAGAAGGCTTCACTGAGAAGAAAGAACTGGAGAAGGTGTGACCAATGAAGTTGTGTGGAAGCTGGGAACAGTAAAAACAAATGCCCTGAAGTGTTAGGGAATAGATATAGATAAAGAAAAGCAAGGGAGTCTGCTTGGCTGGAGCAGAGTGATCATGGTGAGAGGAGCTCAGAGCTATAACAAGGGTGTACCATGTAGGCACTGGAAGAAATTTGGCTTTTACTCCAAGTGGAACTGGAAGCCTTTGGAATGATTCCAGAAGAGAAATGATGTCATCTGACTTATGTTTTAAATATATCAATCTGGATGTTGTGTTGAGAGAGAGTGGAATTGGTCAAAGATAAAGTAGGGACACCCCAGGAGGCTATTATAGCAATCTAGATGACAAAGGGTGGTGGTTTTCGTCAGAACAATAGCAGTGGAAGTGGCAGGAAGTGGTCAGGTCAGACTCTGGAAGTATTTTTAAGGTAAAGAATATAGGAGTTGTTAATGGATTTCATGTGGATATGAAATAGAATAGTCAAGAATGACTGCATTGCTTTTGGCCTGAACAACTGCAAGGATAGATTTCATATGAACTGAGAAAGACTAGAATGGCCAGAACGTGGAGTGGTCAGTTTTAAGATATTAGATTGGAGATGCCTGTTAGATATCCTAGTATAAGTTTCAAACAGAAAAATAGTTCCAGGGGAGGGCAGGACTGGAGATACAAATTTGGGTGGCATAAATATATTGATTTTATTTTAAGAGTTGACACCTGATCAGCTGCCCAAGGTAGTGAATAAGAATATAAAAGAGATAAATTACAGGGATTGAGTCCTAGGGAGCTCTATATTGTGAGATTTGAGAGATGACAGAAAACCAGAAAGGCAGATTGATATTGAACAGCCCATTAATTAGGAGAACAACATGTTAAGTGTGGTGTCCTGGAAGTTATGAAAATTATGGAGTGTTATGAAAGTTATGAAAATTATCAAGTGCCCTAAGTGGTGCTGATAGTATCAATTAAGATGAAGAGTGTAATTTGACTGTAAAACCATTCATAATATGAAGGGCAGGAAAGGCTCAATGGAGTGGATTCAGGAGATAATGGAAAGAAAGGAAGTGATTCTTCAAAAATAATAATAATAAATAAGCAATGGGGTCATAGGTAGGTAGGGGAGCAGGGATTAAAGAGATTTTTTTCAGATAGTAAATATAACAGCAGTTTGTAGAGGGAAAAATCTGAAGAGAGAGAAAAACTGGTAATATGGGAGAGAGAAAGGAGAACTGCTGGGATTTTGCTCCGGAATAGATGAGAAAGGATGAGATCTAATGTGTTATAAGTGGAGGAGCTAGTCTGTGTTAACTGCCAAGAGAGCTTAGGATTTAAAAGGATGTTTATTTTCAAGGTTTTTTTTTTTTGGGCAGGGGACATGGGGGGAGGTGGCTCTATAGTTATGGTTTGGGCTTTTAGGGGTATGATGTCTACAAGATTGTCAGAAATGGCTATTTTCACAAATGTAGCGCATCATCTTTGTTCGCGTAGCCCAAAAGACCTGTGTAATCTAGCCCCTTTCTCTATGGCCGAGCCACAGTGGCCTTTCAGTTACTGAAAGCCCACTCCTGCTCATCACAGGACCTTTGCACATGCTGTTACACTCATGTCCAGTGGAACTTTCCCCGTGGTTTCCTTCAGGCCTTCATAGCACTTTGCACAAATCCAAGTTTCCCTTTATTTTGAGTTCATTTGATTAGGATCCATCTTTACCATTAGGATTTACTCTCTTAGGGCTGGAACCAAGTCATTTAAAAATGTATAAAATGCATGTAGTATACACTGAGTAGCCACAGTGACATTCACTGTTTTATGAATTGATAAGTCTGTTAGGAACTAAAAACACTTCACTGTATTTAACTTGGAGTTATGTGGTACGAAGTAAATAATACAGGTGCCTCTTTTTTTTTTTTCCCTCAATTTGGCTGCCTAAGTGCAATAGACTGAGAAGGTTATTGCCATAATTATACTGTGCTGTCTGGATAACATATTTTAGTAAGTAGAATGTAATCTCAATATGCCAGTAAGTCGTTTTGCCTCTGAAGAAGATGTTCTAGCACTTTTCCCAAAAAGGACAAAATGTGTTCATACAGAAAATGTTATTTAGACATTCAAAACTAAGCTTAAATTTGAGAACCTTTAGTTGTGATTCTATAGCTTTGAGAGAGCACTGCCTCAAATATTTATAATATTTACTCACCAAAATAAAATGTTCACTGGTTTCTAAAAGTGTTTAGGGTAGTGTGTTGAGGCTGATGATTAAGGTTGGTTGGGGATGTGGGAGAAGAGGTTGGATATCAAAATTAAAAAAAAAAAATTGAACTGGAAACTCCATGTACATACAAATATACATATAAACAAAGAAATGAGTAAAACAGTGTGGTTGATTAATATTTTCTTGACACTTAGAAGCCAGGAGACTCTCAACACTAATTAAAACCTAGGAACATAAGCTATTGAATCAACTTAGGAATTAAATAAAATGAGTGATTTGGTTCTGATTCTTGCCAACTGCGTGCTTATCAAAAGGGTTTTAGATCATATAGACCTTACTTCCACAACCAAGGGATAGAGGCTGTAGTATT
Source organism: Colobus angolensis palliatus (assembly GCF_000951035.1). NCBI lineage: Eukaryota > Metazoa > Chordata > Mammalia > Primates > Cercopithecidae > Colobus > Colobus angolensis. The sequence continues at coordinate 657,156 of NW_012119744.1, read as the reverse complement.
CTTTTACATATGCCCACTGTATGACTGGAGTTTATGAGACAGAAATATAAATTAGCATATTTATTTTCAGAGAAGGAAATTAGCTATCTTATAATTTTTTAAATTTTCCTTCAGTTAAATATGCTGCCTTGAGTCGCACAATATCCCGTTAGCTAATGCTTCAAGTATCCCATATCTCAGAGAAAACAAACAAGTTTTTTTTTTTTTAATAGCTGTTTAACTAACTTTTAAAATTTTATTTCTGTGTTGGTGTCTTGCTCTGTTGCCCAGGCTGGAGTGTAGTGGCACAATCTGGGCTCACTGAAACCTCTGCCTCCTGGGTTCAAGGAATTCTCCTGCTTCAGCCTCCCCAGTAACTGGGATTACAAGTGCCCGCCACCATGCCCAGCTAATTTTTTTGTTTATTTTTGGTAGAGACAGAGTTTCAACATATTGGCCAGGCTGATCTCGAGCTCCTGACCTCAAGTGATCCACCCACCTCGGCTTCCCAGAGTGTTGGAAATACAGGCATGGGCCACCGCACCCGGCCATGTTTAACTAAATAACTTTTAAATAACTGTTGTGTTATTAGATCATTGCTGTAGTACCAATGCAAAATTAAGTCCTAAGAGTTTTTGGCATTAATAAGTGGAGAATTTTCTGATACGAAGTCAAGAAAATGAAGGAATTAGGTGGCATGACGGGTTACATAAAACTACTTAGATTCCCAGTGCAATACTTTGAATTATTAAATATACTTTTAACAAAACCATATTATTACTCAAGGTCCTAATTTTTACAAATGTAAAACAAAAAAAATTACAAATACATTTAGAAATTTCAGGTAATTTTTTTTCTTTGGATCTGCTTTTGAATTGAAACACAATTAAAACTGTTTGCTTAAAAATCAAATTATTCAGGTTAATTCCTATTAATTTTTCCACATTTATGTAAAATGACTATCATGTAACAGAAGCTCCATTTTCACTTTGATTAAAATAGAAAATGCTCTAAATGGAATTTACTATTATTAGAAGAGGAAATAAAATAATCTCATATGAGATAGAACATAATGATAAAAATGAGTGAAATAAATAGCTATATCTGCTATTCAGACATACCAAGTATACTAAATTATCAGTGAGTAGAAATATACTTTGTTTAAGGGAAGTAATAGACAGCCAAGATTTTACAATCAAAACAGATGTGAAAAGCAGCATCCAAGTTTTCACTTTCAAAAAACTAGTGGTATATGAGGCTCATTTTAAGAAATGTCTTGATTTCTTATGAATCATAAGTATTTCCATAATCAGGGACTGTTAACGGTCTCCATTATCAAGTATTATTTTTGACATTTTAAGATCTCTGATGGTATCAGATCTGGAAATACCTTGCCTTTTACTGTCACATGTACAATAAAATGCTAGATCAAGGGGAAGAAAAGAAGAAATTTTCAAAGTAAGCAAAGTTTCATATTCAGAAATGTAATTTATCATGTGAACCAACTTTTTCTGTAACCAAGATCTCTCAGTTCCAACAAATTCACTGTCTAAAAGCAATATATAGAACGTGGAACTTCTGTCCTAGTTCTTTCTTCTATATATTATTTGCATTCAGACATTTGGCAATAATGCTTTTCAGTTTAGATTAAAATAACTAGCATATTACTATTTGGAAAAGTAAATTCTTTTTCTGGACTTTTCTTAATTTCACTGGCATTTTTTGTGCTAATTGGCCAGTAATGATATATTTTAAAATACTATGAGACTGAAAATGTCAGGAATTGATTATCCAGCAGCAGAGGTCAAGGTTATGAGAGAGGAAACTAAGTTGATACAAAATTAATAATAAAAATATGGGCTCTTACTACTTGATTATATTCATTTTATCCATCTGTACAAAGGCATGGAAGATGAAAGATCGTAGTGAGCCAAGGGTGGTAATCTTTGCTCTGGAGCATGAGTCAGGGAGTGGAGAGGGAAATAAGGGACAGTGCTAAAATCATGGTCTGCCACCTAATTTTGAAGTTTTGGGAAACCCCTACCTGCCATACACACCATGCTAAAGAATTTGGAAGTCATCAAAAAATTTATGGCAGAACAACTGAAAAAAAAAAAAAAAAAGAATGCTTAAAACAAGTGGGTATAATGTGATCTAACCTACGTTTAATGCTGATTTTAATAGCATTATAGAAGGTGGATTGAGAGGGCAATCCTGGAAATACAGACAAAGTGGGAAACTACTGCAGCAGTAATCTGTGTGAAAGATGGCAGAGTGCTGCATTATGGCATGGAAAGGAATACAAGAAGGGGCACGTTTGACAAAGCTATAGAGACACAATAAAAAACGTGGTGATGAACTAAATATGAGTGCAAAAAACAGAAAAGAAGTCAAAGAAGAGCCCAAGGCTGCTCACTTAGGCATCAGGAAAATGGTGAATGCAAAGGTGGAGAAGATTCAAAAAAAGAGAGAGAGAGAGGCTGATTTTAATGGTTTTGGACATGCTGAATTTGAAGTATTCCAGATTTTTGTGAACTTGTTAGGTGTAAAAGTCTTTCAGCAGTTAAGGAAAGCAGTGTAGAGCTTAAAAGAGAAGACTGAGTTGTATTTATCAGATTTCTCAGAACAGTTGTTTTCTGCCTATGAGATATAGAAGTCTGTTTGGTTAAGGTTTCAGAGTCATTTGACTTAGCTAGTTTTGAACAAAGGGTAGTGAATGAGAACTCAGAGAGAGCTTGTGACTGAGAAAAGATGATGATGGAGTGTGGAACCTTAGGAAACTCATCATCTGAGGTTGCCAGGGGAGGTAGTAACAAAGCCAGAATGGAGTGGATACCTGGAAGTCAAGGTGGGAATAGTTTTAAGAAGGAAATAGTCAAAAGGATTAGATTCTCCAGGAAGTCAAATGAAATGAGAAATAAGTTGTGCCCCCAAAGTTTGGGGAATATAGTTATATCTTGAATTACATCCTCTGTCTCAAATAGTATTTTCATCCATCCTTCATTAGAGTGGCAAACTCTGTTTCAGATCACTCCTAAATTTGTACTTTCATAATATGTAACTCTTTTGACTTACACTACAATGATCGGAGCCCAAATGGACATGCGGACTTAATGATGACATTGTTAATAGCATCATGTGTAATGACTAAGTCTCAACTTAACAGCTACCTTTTTCTTTTAAGTTCTGATATTAAGGAGTTTAAACAAGACTAATTCATTTTAATTATCTATACACATTTTTAACCGTACATTCTGAATTGAACTTTGTATCCAAAGCATGAATAATCTAGTAGGATTAGACAAAATTAATACAAAACTCCTAAGATTGTTGACATAAACATACTTGTGTAGAAAGACTTTCAGAAATTATTATTAAATAAGATGTTTAAATCTAACACAATTCTTAAAAACAAATGTGCTTCTATAAACCTGAGAAAGGTATAATGTTGATTTGTCTCTATTTATTTAAAAAAGTATATCATAGTCTCAGTAAAGACACTTATCATCTTCTCTTGCTTCATAATTATTCGACTAGTCGTTTCACCTCCTGGACTCTTAATTTCCATAGTAAGAGGATTCAATGTCACACTCGTTTCTGAGTTTCCCACATTAATTTGCCTCTAGACCCAAAGTCCAAAATTAAAGATATAGTGAAGTATCTTCTCAATAAATCATATCAACAAAGGTGATATGCTACTGTCTTAATTATGACAGCATGCGTTTTGTATTTTTATTTTTCAATTTATCTTGTTTAATTTTTTCATTGCATCATTGTTATTAGATTAGTTGGAGTATGATACTAGTACGATCAATTAAGGGTTCAAATTCTATGTGGGACTTTTACTTGTCTTTCTCATGGTCACAAATTCAGTCTCCACTTTGGCCATATTTGCAACTGTGCAATATTGGTTAAAAATAAAAAAGAGTGGGTGGACAGAAGTAGAAATATTATGTGAATTCATTTATATCTCTGGAAAATAAGTTTGGAGAACACTATCTGTTCTGTCTGAATAAGAAGCATGTTTGTTCTAAAGGAAGAGCACAACATTTGCTTCAGCCTGCCTGGCGATCTGAAATTTCTGTGTGGATGATCCTCCCATTTTGACATGTTAGCATCTGCCCACTGTGTACTTTTCTGTGTGCTATAACCAGCAGTGTGCTCAGAAATACAATCAGCCCATTTAAGACAAGCCTGTAGCAGGAAGACTTTTTAAAAGACCTGTTTCTTCCAAAGGCTCATGATTTTAAACCAAAATAGCCATGTCCTTTCTTTATAGGAAAGATCATATGTATACAATTGACAACTTCAAAATACCTTAATGTTTCCTGATTTCATTTCATACATGTAACTTTTCATGGTGAATTATTTTATAAAGTTATTTTTAAATAATACAGATTACTTCATCCAAGATAGAACAAGTGTTTTTTATTAAAAAGAATCTTAATGTATTATATATAAAATAACAGAAAAAATTTATGTGACTAGGAGAGAAGATATTACAGATATTATAGTTCTTTAATTTTATACTATTCTTGGTAATATAAAAGCCTTTTGGTATCAGAGCAACACAATATATCGAGTCCTTCAGTTTGTGGCTTTGGTCAAGTTTAAAATTTGAAAATCTAATCATTGAACTAAAATGTTATTACACTGTTCATATTATCAAGCAGTTAAAAAGAAAATTTCCTTATTATTTCAACTAGGTAAGTATTCTTACATTAAAGAATGAAGTATTTGAACTTAGAATCCTCATTATCCTCCTGTTTTACTGAGATCAGTATATCAATTAGCTACATATAATTTAACATTCTAAAACAATAAAATTCATTAATATTTTGCAAATATGTTTAAAATAGAAAAAAAATACGATTTTCTTAACAATCACCACTAAGGGCAATTCTTACAAATAATTTAACCCTCTGTTACTGGGAAAACATTCATAATGATTACACTCAAAAATAATCCAAGCAAATATATTTTTCTGGAATGAGAAAAGATAAAATGATGGAAATTAAAATGTCAGTTTGTTTGCTATGATAATCAAGTCAAGAGGAAAATGTTTTCCTTTGTTATAAAGTGTAAGCTCTGTACAGGAAGGTTATTTTTTTTTCTTTGCTCTCTGCAGTGTCCACAGCACCAAGCACCGTGCTTATATGTATGAGTAATTAATAAAAATTTTTAAATGAATGAAACATGAATCTGATAATCTGGAAACCAACTTCTGTTTATAAATCAACATAATTGTGTTATGCAAAGAAAAATAACATGCAACTTAGTCTAAATGGTAAACTCTTTCATATCATTCTGTGCAACTCTGGTCCATTTTTCAGTCTATATCATACCCAAAGTCACATGGCATCATGTCAGTGTCTTGAGGTTCCCAATGCTGTGCTCCATGTAATTCTTACTATATAAAGCTCAAAGTTTACACCAGCAAAAGTGTGTGTGTGGATCAGTGCAAGGCTAATAACCCTGTAAGAATAGTTACTTAAACTTTATGGTCTCCTAACTGTAGAACATTGTTGTTGTAATTCAGAAAAATGGGCTATTATTAACAGAATAATAGTACTATGCTTAGAATTTCATGTGTGTATATATGATTTTCTATAAAAAATCTAAAATATAAGTGATTTAAGGTAGTTTGATGGTTCCATTCTGTGATGAGTTGAGCTAAATTCAAAATTATACAACAAAGCAACTTAAAAAAATAACCACTTTTTGTGAAGGATCAGAAATCTAGAGGATTGCAGCCAAGTTGAAATTCTTTAGGATAAAATTTCAACTCAATGTTTCTTCAGCCTTTACATTTTGAGTTAGTTTTGCTGGGTTTATTTGTGGATACTCCATCTGTTCAGTTCTGAGACGGTCTGGAAGAATATATTTATGGATGGCCACTAACTCCAATCTGATGAGTCACTTAAGCAAGAAAGTACTAGGATCATGACTGAATTCAGCAGGACATGTGAATATACTGTTTATAAAATAGAGTTCAAGATTTTGCTTTGAAGAATCTGGGTCAGACCCCAAGCCTTTAAGTTTTGGTCAATTGAATGTAAGTATTTTTTTTCCCTCAAACTAAGTTACTACCTAGTATAATTGAAAATATATGAGTTTAAAAAAATCAAAGCATTTAAAAACTATGGAACATATTTATTTATATAATATCAATTCTTAAAATATTTGACATACACTATTAGAGGAGAATTGTAGGAGAAAGTTTTTTTCGTCAGAAAATATTTTTATCAGTTTCAGAACACATTAAACTATGACCTTACACAATGGAACTTCAAGATGTGTTTGGATGTTAGGTTTGCTAAAATGAGGAGACATTAAATACTTTCCATATATTCACTGCATTTTGATGGGGAGGCTTTGCTGAACCTCACAGAGGGTGTGGGTGATTTGATTTGTCATGATAGACCAACACTGTTTTCCTGAATTGGCTTGAATTTATATCACTGAAATATTTGAAGTAGTTGATCGTCTTCTTTTTGTGGAGTTTATAGTTAGACAAAATATATGCAAATAATGTGTGGTGCCTCCTTGTTCTCTTATTTGTATAGGAAATAATTATGTGTATTTTTTTCAATTATCCTAGAAAAAAATTTATCCTAAATGCAAATGCAAGTAGTCTACATGACTTATTAAAGTACTAAGTTACACCCCAAACTCACATAAACATGATATATGCTTCTATTATCTTTTTTTTCCTTTTCATTTTTACCCTGACTCTTCCAACTCAAATTTCATCTCTTGTGTTTCCCTTTGGAGCCCTTGCATGTTTTCTTTTTTTTTTTTTTTTTTTCAAGAGTTCTTAGATGAGAGAGGTCACAACATCTGTAATTTAGATTCTTAACGAATCTGTTTATAGTTTCTCTGCTTTACAGCATAATTTTTCTGTTATGGATTCTTCAATTGGTTTTTAAGTTTTCTCATATTTTTCCTGTAGCTTTGTTTTTTGCTTTGATTTGGGTTAAAAGCAGATTTCCTTCTGAATATCAGTCATTGTTTAGTGATTATTTCATTTCCTGATCCCAGCAATTTTTTGAAGAACAATGAGGGGATATGAGCTAGTGGGCTATTAGCTGGTGGATCCTGGGGCTAAGCCTATATCAAGACCTCCACTCTGCAAGGAGACCACCTCTGCTCTTGGTTAGCAGATCTGCTGGGCTAACATGCTTTGCATTTCTAATACTCTGCATATCACCAGTTCTGGACATTGCACTTTCTTTTCTCTAATATATCAAAAACACAGCTGCTGAGGTGACTTTTGCTCTTCCATGTGGCAGACCAAAAGCCTGAGTTGTATTAGAAATGCCATGAAGCTCTTTCTCACGTGGCCCCAACCTCCCTGCTACCCTTTGATAAATGACTCTGTAATCTAGTGCACTCCTGCCCACACGCCTAGATCTTGTCTTTCTAGGCCAGGGGCACTGGTTTGAAACTAAAGAGTATAAAGTTACCTGAGAGATGCATTGGAGTGGGTTCACTCTTTACTTCTTCCCTGCAACATTTTTTGCTGCCTTCGGTAATCTGTTTTCCTGATTCTGGTTCAGGGTTTTAGCTGTTTTTTAGTTTCAGCAAAGATGGAGTTTTGTTTCCTGCATTTATATTCTTGTTGATTAGTTTCAGAAAGAAGATTCAGGCAGAGACAGTCTCACTTCAGCATCTTCAACTTGAAGTTACACATTACACTCAAATATGGTCAGTGCCCTCTGAAATTCCGATGAGCTGTCTGTTGCAAGTATGGATAGATGTTTAATCTGCTATGGGAAAATGACATTGCCCTGTTCATTGTAGAGAGCAACAACACATAATTTCTTATCTCCCTGCCATATACCTTAGTTAGGAGTGAAATGTTGGCTGGGTGCAGTGGCTCAAACCTGTAACCCAATACTATAAGGAGGCTCAGACAGATGGATTGCCTGAGCCCAGAAGTTTGAGACCAACCTGAGCAATATAGTGAGACTCCACCTCTATTTTGTTTATCTTTAAAGAGTGAAATGTGAAGGTGGAATGACGTTTTTCATGAAAATATGATGCATGGAACTTCGGAATTCATTTGTATTTGATTATGAATTAAAGGTATTAAAAATCCATATGCCTTCAAAAAAGTAACCTGCCTTTTGAGGATCCTAATTTAGAGAAAATGAAAAACGTTTTAGCTTTTTCTCTCTGCAATTCTCCACTCACCAGTCTAACCTCTGGCCCTCTCAATGGGCTCTGTCCTACTCAAATCTTTTTGACAGAAAGGAATACATTAATTTGTTAAATCGTAACATACCAAACCAGGAACTGCATACAAAACAAAAACTAAAGAGCTTTTCTCTGTAAGTAACTTGCTGGCTGTTAGGCTTACCTGAAGTACAGGAAATAATTAAATCTGGGTTCATAAAATTGCTGCTTTTGATTACTTGCTATGTTATGAGATGTGTGAGACTATAAGAATAAATAAAAATGCTAACAATTTATACTATCAATATAATGTAAAAAGTGAAAAAGTCAACAATAGTCGATATATTCTTCCATTACAATTAACTTTTATGCCATACATTTATTTTACATTAATCATAGCTATAATTGTTATTTGTGCAACTGTTCAAATATCCTTAGAGATAATCTGGAAAGATTAATTTGTAATTTGTATGATGTAACATAGATAAATGTAAAAATTTCTGTAAAGTATATATCCTTTAAAGAAAAGATTTTATCAATAAGAAGTTTCATTTGCTCTTTTTGAAGACTTGAAATAAGATAGAAAGTGAATCATATCATTCAGGGATCATTTACATACCTAGCTGAAGAAATAGATATGGGCTTAAAGATGGCCTTTCCAATAAGGGATTATAGTCTTTCTCACTTGGAAAATTGGTTTGTTGATCTGGAGGGGCTTGGGGGGCTATTGCATGGCTTCTGAAGGCCAAGATTCCCTCTGAGTGGATTTATTGTTTGAACCACCTGTGTACTTAGACTCCCACTCACTTTCTTCAAGGAGAATGCTGCTGTCTAAGGATTTAGCCAGGTTTAAAATATATTTATAATAGGAACTACCAAACCTTATCTCAAGCTGACCTATAAGAAAGCCCATCAAAATTAACCTCCAAGGCATTCTGATAGTTATGCCTTGATTCTGGATCTTGATTTTTCCACACTTCTGTTTTCCTTTTCTATTATTATTATTATTATACTTTCAGTTCTAGGGTACATATGCACAACGTGCAGTTTTGTTACATATGTATACATGTGCCATGGTGGTGTGCTGCACCCATTAACTTGTCATTTACATTTGGTATATCTCCTAATGCTATCCCTCCCCTCACCCCCCACCCCACTACAGGCCCCAGTGTGTGATGTTCCCCACCCCATGTCCAAGTGTTCTCATTGTTCATTTCCCACCTATGAGTGAGAACATGCGGTGTTTGGTTTTCTGTCCTTGTGATAGTTTGCTGAGAATGATGGTTTCCAGCTTCATCCATGTCCCTACAAAGGATATGAACTCATCCTTTTTTATGGCTTCGTAGTATTCCATGGTGTATATGTGCCACATTTTCTTAATCCAGTCTATCACTGATGGACATTTGGGTTGGTTCCAAGCCTTTGCTATTGTGAATAGTGCCACAATAAACAGACATGTGTGTGTGTCTTTGTAGCAGCATGATTTATAATCCTTTGGGTATATACCCAGTAATGCGACGGCTGGGTCAAATGGTATTTCTAGTTCTAGATCCTTGAGGAATTGCCACACTGTTTTCCTTTTTATGTGAAAAAAAAAAAATCAGAGGAAAACTCAGTATTCAGAAAGAAAAAATGTACAGGAAAATGTCAGCCTGAACAATGATAGGTAAAGGAATACCAGGAACTCTGCCGACTGCTACCAGGATGAGAGAATCTGGCTTCAGAATCCAGTTGGTGGAGGTTTTCTGTTAAAAGGGCTTAATAGAACCTTCTTGCATTATCAACGCTCATTTCTCGATGTCTCTTCAAAACAGGAATTAATGTTAACAGATCAGAGGGATACCCAAAACTGACTAGATGAGCTTACTGTGACTGTCCTCCCTTTGTAGCTCATTTACATACTGTAAAACTTGCAGGAATACAGCTCCTGAGGGTATATACAGCAATTTACCTCATTTTTTTTCTCACTCATAACACACTATTAAAAATAAACAAAGAAACAAACAATAAACTTCTATTCCTAAATGTAGCCGGATTTACTTTGCTTGCCCTTTGTGCTTCCCATTCCACATTGCATCATTTTCCAAATACTACAAATTCAGATTAGATGGCATGGCAAGTAATACTGTAATCCATTTATTTGGTAAATTGTTAGTAAAATAAATTGTTGTGGCAAAGCCAAATGGGATGCTGGAAAGCACACTGGTTTAAGTAGGTGTTGGGATCCTAAGTTCAGAGTTTCAGAGCAGTTATTTTACCTCTCCATGCCTGATATGCTGATATGCAAAGTGGATATGTTGTTTCAATGAAAGTCAAGGGTTGTTTTAGAGATTATTTCATGTGTCAGTTTGCATTTATTTATTTTTCCTTCTGCTTCATTTCAGAATCTTTTTGAAGTGGCTTGCAGACACATAAAATATAAACAGATAATTAAAACAAAATTAAGTCAAGACAAACACTAAACTAATAGTGAAACCAAATTGGCTTTCAGTTCCAAATCAAAACAAAAACACAAAAAAGAAAACTAAACTGGTTACATGATCTGAGAGAAACACGTTTACCCTCTCTCTCTCTATCTCTCTTTCTCTCTGTCTCTCTTACTTCCTCTGTCTCTGTCTCTGTCACACACACACACACACACACACACACACACACACACATATTCCCACATACACACATAAGACCTTGCTGTAACAAGTCATTAAGTTGTCTAAATTAGAAATGTGGTCCTCCTTGTGAGCTACTATAGAAATGCAGGTATCTTCTCTGTCATTTTCTCTTAGGAATTGCAACACCATCTAGCTTCTCACAAAATCAGGTGAAGTTGTGTTCTCCTGCCATTCTTCTGCTCCAATGTTGTAACATATTTTAGTCAAAATGTATCAAAAACTTTGAACTTCAAAATACATAGCTTCTCATATGGTGACTGCATTATGTAGAGTGTCAAAAGACAGCCCCATGCCAAAAGGCCAATTTTACCATTTCTGTGTGGACAATGCTTACTTTTCTGGGAAGGTTTGCTCCATCATTCTCCCAAGTATCCAGAGATAAGACTTTTTGATGAACGAACTTTACATAGATGCCACCTTATAGGAACAAAGTTCTAAACTCACAATGGCCATGTGCACTCTCTCTGTTCCTAGTCTTACACCTCTGCTCCTCATTGGCCATTAAAAAAACAAATGAAGGAGGGAGATGGAAAAAGATAACCAAACAAAAGCCTCCACTGAATCATCCTCCTTGCAGAACCACCAAATATAACACCTATTTACACACAAAAAAGAGCCCTTCATAAGAAGCAAAAATCAGACGAGCAATTATAGTACTTGGTTTTAAGTTCATGTTACTGAAAAGGGCACTGAAGAGAGAAGGAAAGACAATCTTGAATTGCCCATGCCAACCCTCCCCTGTGTTGTGGCAGCAGCCATGGGGCATGGAAACAAAATCTTGTATGCATAGGGGAGGGAGAGCACAGTGATTGTGGGACATTGCATTAGAGCTTAGTCCTTTCCTGTTACAGTGGAAAGCAACACCAGACAGAAATTGGCAGGTGCCCACAGAAGCAGTATTTAGAACAGCCCTACCCAGAGGTGAATCGCCCATCCCAGCAGTAGGAACCTGAGTTCTGGCGAAACTCACCACCACAGGCTAATACTCTGGGATTCTAAATAAAATTGAAAGGCAGTCTAGGCCACAAAGACTGCAACTCCTGGGCAAGTCCTAGAGCTGTTCCGGGCTCACAGCAAGTGTACTTGGGGCACACGTGAACTAGTGAGACACCAAGCTGGGGTGGCCAAAGATGTTGCAGTTCTGAAAGAGACTCCTTTCTTTTTTCTGCCAAAGGAGAGGGAAGAGTAAAGAGGATTTTGTCTTGCAATTTAGATACTACATCAGGCCACAGCAGGGTAGTGGGGTAAGGCACTGGGCAGAGTCTTTTTTTTTTTTTTTTTTGAGGGTCTTTCTCTGTTACCTAGGCTAGAGTGCAGTGGCACAATCACCTCTCACTGCAACTTCTGCCTCCTAGGCCTGGGCTCAAGTGATCCTTCCACCTCAACCTCCCAAGTAGCTCGGACAACCTGCCCCAAGGGCCTGTGCTGGTGGTGGCCATGGGGGAGACTCATCTGCTTTTGGAAATGGGAGGGAAAGACCTTGTCTTGTGGGTTGGGTGTCAGCTCAGCTGCAGGAGAATAGAGAACCAGGTAGATTTGAGAGGGAGGGAGGAAGGATCACAAAAAAAAAAAAGAAAAAAGAAAAAAGAAAAACAGAAACTAATAACAAAATGGCAGGAGTAAATCCTTACTTATGAATAACAACATTGAATGTAGATTAATTAAACTCTCCAATCAAAAGACATAGAGTAGATGAATGGATAAAAAACAAGACCTAATGATCTGTTACCCACAAGAAATACACTTCGCCTATAATTAAACACATAGACTGAAAATAAAGGGATAGAAAAGATATTTCATGCTAACGGAAACCAAAAAGGAACAGTAGGTATACTTACATCAGAAAAAGTAGATTTCAAGACAAAAGCTATAAAATGAGTCAAAGAAGATCATTAGATAATGATAAAAGGGACAATTCATCAATACAACATATCAACTGTAAATATACATGCACTGAACACTGAAGCACCTCGATATGGAAAACAAATATTATTAGAACTAAAGAGAGATATAGACCCCAATACAATAATAGCTGGAGATTTCAACAACCCATTTTCAGTTTTGGACAGGTCATCCAGTCAGGAAATTTATAAAGAAACATCAGACTTAATCTTCATGACAGACCACATGGACCTAATAGTATCTCATTTAACATAAAATATATGCATCGACTATATACCCACAAAAATTAAAATAAAAACTTTAAAAATTAATTAAATTGAAATGAAGAAAATCATACAAAAATTGATGAATCAAAAAGTTAGTTCTTTGAAAAAAATAAAATTGGCAAACCTTTAGCCAGACTAACTAAAAAAAAAAAAATCCAAATAAATAAATTCAGAGATGAAAAAGGAAGACAATACAACTGATACTACAAAATTCAAAACATCATTAGAGGCTAATATTAGGAACTATGTAACTATAAGCCTATAAATTGGAAAACCTAGAAGAAGTGAATACATTCTTAGACACATACAACTTATTAAGATTGAAATATGAAGGAATCCAAAACTTGAATAGACTAAGTAATCAGATCAAGGCCATAATAAAAGGCCTCCCAGGAAAGTAAAGTCCTCAATTCAATGGTTTCATTACTGCACTTTGCAGAACATTTAAAGAAGAACTAATATTGATCCTACTCCAACTATATTTGCAAAATAGAGGAGGAGAGAATGCTCTCATTCACATTCTATGATGCCAGTATTACCCTGATACCAAAATCAGGCAAAGATATATATTTTAACAAAAAGAAAACTACAGGCCAATATCCCGAATCAACATTGATGTCAAAATCCCCAAGAAATACTAGCAAACAATACATTCCACAATATGTTAGAAAGATTGTTCATCATCACCAAGTGGGATTTATCTCGGGGATGCAAGGATAGTTCAATGTATGCAAATCAATCAATTTGAAGCATCATCTAAACAGAATGAAGGACAAAGGCTATATGATCTTTCAAATGATGCTGAAAAAAGCATTTGATGAAATTCAACATCCTTTTATTATAAAAACCATAAAATAACTGGGTGTAGAAAGAATGTACCTCAACATAGTAAAAGCCATATACAGCAAACAAACAGGTAACATCATACTGAATGAGGAATAACTGAAAGTTTTTTCTCTAAGATCTGAAACATGACAAGGATGCCCACTTTCACCACTGTCATTCAACATAGTACTGGAAGTCCTATCTAGAGCAATCAGAAAAGAGAAAGAAATGGCATCCAAATTGGAAGAGAAGGAGTTAAGTTATCCTTGTTTGCATAGTATATGATCTTATATTTGAAAAAACCCAAAGAGTCTACCCAAAACTATTAGAGCTAATAAACAAATTCAGTAAAGTTGCAGGATACAAAATCAACTTACAAATATAATTAGCATTTCTATATGCCAACAGCAAGCAATCTGAAAAAGAAATAAAAAAGTAATTCCAGTTATAATAGCTACAAATAAAATTAAATGCCTAGGAATTAAAATAATCAAGGAAGTGAAAGGTCTCTACAATGAAAACTATAAAACGTTGATGAAATAAATTGAAGATGACCCTAACAAATGGAAAGATATTCCATGTTCATGGATTGGAAGAATCAATATTGTCCAAATATCTATACTTTCCAAAGCAATCTACAGATTCAGTGCAATCTCTGCCAAAATAACACTGACAATGTTCATAGAAATAGAAAAAAATCCTAAAATTTAGGAAACACAGAAGACTCAGAACCACAAAAGACTCAGAATAGCCAAAGCTATCCTGAGCGAAAAGATGTAAGAGGAAGAATCGTGTTACCTGACTTCAAATTATACTACAGAGCTATAGTAACCAAAACAGCATGGGGCTCACATCAAAACAGACACATAGACCAACAGAACAAAATGGACAACTCAGAAACAAATCCATACACCTACAGTGAACTCCTTGATAACACAGCTGCCAAGAATGTACATTGGGGAGAAACTGTCTCATCAATAAATGGTGCTGGGAAAACTGGCTATCCTCAGGCAGAAGCCTCAAACTAGATTCCTGTCTCTCACAATATACAAATATCAAATGAAAATGGATTGAAAACTTAAACCTAAGACCTCAAACTATGAAACTACGACAAGAAAGCATTGGGGAAGCCCTCTGGGACATTGGTCTGGGCAAAGATTTCTTGAGTAACACTCTAGAAATAGAGGCAACCAAAGCAAAAATGGACAAATGATATTACATGAAGTTAAATGGTTCTGTACAGCAAAGGAAACAATCAACAAAGTGAAGAGACAACCCACAGAATGAAAAAAAGAAAAATATTTGCAAACTAACCATCTGACAAAGGATTAATAACTAGAATATATAAATAGCTCAAACAACTCTGTAAGAAAATATCCAATAATCTAATTTTTAAAAATGGGTAAAAGATATGAATAAACAGTTCTCAAAAGAGAACATACAAATGCATCAATTATGAGATAAATATGAATGAAAGCTGCAATGAGATTGAGATATTATCTCACACAAGTTAAGTGACGTTTGTCTAAAAGACAGGTAATCACAAATACTAGTAAGGATGTGGAGAAAAGGGAACCATCCTAAACTGTTTGTGGGAATGTAAAGTAGTACGACCATTATGGAGAACAATGTGGAAGTTTCTCTAAAACTAACAATAGAAATACCCACTGCTAGGTGTATACCCAAAAGTAATTGGGATATGGAGGAGATATCTGCACTACCATGTTTATTGCATTACTATTCAAATAGCCAAGATTGGGAAGCAACCTATATGTCGTCCATCAGCAGACACAAATGGATAAAGAAAATGTGGTACATATACACAATGGAGTACTATTCAGCCATAAAAAAGAGTGAGATGATGCCATTTGCAACAACAGGAATGGAACTGGAGGTCATTAAGTTAAATGAAATGTCAGGCACAGAAAAACAAACTTCATGTATTCTCACTTAAGTTTGAGAGTTAGAAATCAAAACAAATGAAGTCATGAAACTACAGAGTAGAATTATGGTTACCAGAGTCTGGGAAGGGTAGTGGGAGGTTCAGAGGGAAGAGGAGATGTCTAATGGGTACAAAAAGTAGAAATAATGGATAAGATCTGCTATTTGATAGAACAATAGGGTGACTATAGTCAATAATAATTTAATTGTACATTTAAAGTAACTAAAGATTGTAACAGAAGAAAGGGTTAAATGTTTGAGGTTAATGGATATCACATTTAGCATGATGTGATTATTATACACTGTATACCTGTATCAACATATCTCATGTACCTCATAAATATATATATCTATTATGTACTGACAAAATTAAAAATTTTAAAAAAATTAAAAAGAGGGGAAGACACAGAAGATAACACCATTTGATGATGGAGGCAGAGATTGGAGTGATGCACCTATAAGTCAAGGAACACCAAGGACAGTGACAGCACCAGAAGCTGGAAGAGAGGCATGGAACAGATTATCCTTCCAGAGCTTGCTGAAGGACTGGCCCTGGGGAAATGCTGATTTCTGATGTCTGGCTTTCATAACTGTGTGATATGGTTTGACTGTGTCCCCATCCAAATCTGAACTCTAATTGTATCTCCCAGAATTCCCAAGTGTTGTGGGAAGGACCTAGGGGGAAGTAATTGAATCGTGGGAGTAGGTCTTTCTTGTGCTATTCTTGTGATAGTGAATAAGCGTCACGAGATCTGATGGGTTTATCAGGCGTTTCCGCTTTTGCTTCTTCCTCATTCTCTCTTGCTGCCTCCATGTAAGAAGTGCTTTTCACTCTCTGCCATGATTATAAGACCTCCCCAGCCATGTGGAACTGTAAGTCCAATTAAACCTCTTTCTGTTCCCAGTTTCAGGTATGTCTGTATCAGCATTGTGAAAATGAAATAATACAGTAAATTGGTACCAGTAGATTGGGGTGCTGCTGAAAAGATAGCCCAAAATGCGGAACTGACTTTGGAACTGGGTAACAGACAGAGGTTGGAATGGTTTGGAGGACTCAGAAGAAGACAGGAAAAGTGGGAAAGTTTAGAACTTCCCAGAGACTTGTTGAATGTTTTGACCAAAATGCTGGTAGTGATATGAAAAATAAGGTTCAGGATGAGGTGGTCTCAGATGGAGATGAGGAACCTCTTGGAAACTAGAGTAAAGGGGACTCTTGTTATGTTTTAGCAAAGAAACTGGCAGCATTTTGCCCCTGCCCTAGAGATTTGTGGAAATTTGAACTTCAGGGAGATGATTCAGGGTATCTGGTGGAAGGAATTTCTAAGCAGCAAAACATTCAAGAGGAGACTTGGGTACTGTTAAATACCTTCAGTTTTATAAGGGAAACAGGGCATAAAAATTTGAAAAATTTGCATCCTAACTGTATGATAGAAAAGAAAAACCCATTTTTCTGGGGAGAAATTCAAGCTGGCTGCAGAAATTTGCATAAATAGCAAGGAGCCTAATGTTAATCCCCAAGATTATGGGGAAAATGTCTCCAGGCCATGTCAGAGACCTTCACGGCAGCCCTTCCCATCACAGGCCCAGAGGCCCAGGAGGAGAAAATGATTTTATGGACAAGGCCCAGGGACCCTGTGCTGTATGCAGCCCAGGGACTTGGTGCCCTGTGTCCCAGCTGCTCCAGCCATGGCTGAAAGGGGCCAACGCACAGTTCAGGCTGTGGCTTCAGAGGCTGGAAGCCTAAAACCTTGGCAGCTTCCATGTGATGTTGAGCCTACGGGAACACAGAAGTCAAGAACTGATGTTTGGTAACCTCTGCCTAGATTTCAGAAGATGTATGGAAACGCCTGGATGCCCAGGCAAAATTTGCTGCAGGGTGGGGCTTTCATGGAGAACCTCTGCTAGGGCAGTGTGGAAGGGAAATGTGGGGTCAGAGCCCCCACAGAGAGTCCCTACTGGGTCACTGCGTAGTGGAGCTGTGAGAAGAAGCCCACCATCCATCAGACCCCCGAATGATAGATCCACTGACAGCTTGCACCGTGCACCTGGAAAAGCCACAGACAATGCTAGCCTGTGAAAGCAGCCAGGAGGGAGGCTGTACCATGCAAAGCCACAAGGCCAGAGCTGCCCAAGACCATGGGAACCCACCTCTTGTATCACCATGACCTGGATGTGAGACCTGGAGTCAATGGTGATTATTCTGGAGATTTAAAATTAGACTGCCCCACTGGATTGTGGACTTGCATGGGCCCTGTAACCCCTTTATTTTGGCCAATTTCTCCCATTTGGAATGGCTGCATTTACCCAATACCCGTACCCTCATTGTATCTAGGAAGTAACTAGCTTTCTTTTGACTTTACAGGCTCATAGGCAGAAGCGACTTGCCTTGTCTTAGATGAGACTTTGGACTGTGAACTTTTAGGTTAATGCTGAAATGAGTTAAGACTTTGGGGTAATGTTGGGAAGGCATGATTGGTTTTGAAATGTGAGGACATGAGATTTGATGGGGCCAGGGGTGGAATAACATGGTTTGGCTGTGTCCCCATCCAAATCTCATCTTGAATTGTATCTCCCAGAATTCCCACTTGTTGTGGATGGGACCTAGCAGGGAGTGATTGAATCATGGTTGCCAGTCTTTCTTGTGCTATTCTTGTGATAGTGAATAAGTCTCGCAAGATCTAATGGGTTTATCAGGGGTTTCCACTTTTGCTTCTTCCTTGTTCTCTCTTGCTGCTGCCATGTAAGAAGTGTCTTTTCTGCCATGATTATGAGACCTCCCCAGCCATGTGGAACTGTAAGTCAAATTAACCTCCTTTTCTTCCCAGTCTCGGGTATGTCTTTATCAGCAGCATAAAAACAGACTAATACACTGTTAAAGAATTAAGTTATGTTGTTTTGTTGTTAAAAGAGGTGGGGTGGGGGGGAAGAAAAGAAAAAGAAAAAAGGAAAAGCAAATGAAATCAAAAGGAGTAAGTAAAGTGTAGAAAGTAAGTTCAGAAGAAAGTATTAGGAGAATGTTTTTGGAAAGGAAGGGAGACAGGAAGGAAAAAAAGGAATAGAAAAAAAGAAGAAAGTGATGTTAACTAAGTACAAATTTATGAACCTGAGTAATACAACTGAGAAATTAAATCTAAAAAAGATATCAACATAAAATCATTTCTACAAATCTAAAATTTAAACTAAGTACAATTAATATTTGTTAATCAAACACAAAATTAAATACCAGACATTTAATAAAAATAAAAACAGTTTATAATTTTAAAAGGATTAAAAATGTTAAATTTAAATTTAACAAAACATAAAAATAAGAAATGGTGACTATTAAAAAAATCACTTTTAAAAAGGCAATGAAGAGGTAATAGTAAAAATATAAATCTTTCATACTGGTTATTCAGTCCAGTGATCTATTAATTTTATCTTGCACTCTGGTTATAATACATGAATCAAACACAATGTATTATCCCTATTAACAGCAACAATAGCAACTTCCCATCTAAAAATCAAAGGGGAAATGCTAATCTTTGCTCTTAAGAAATGCTAACTAAAAAACTAAGAAGATAGGTAAAATTCAAATTTTGAGTGTTTTCATTTGAAATGAACTTTTAATGAATATATTTTGACTTGGGAGTGAAAAGTCACACAGAAAGCAAGTGGCTATGATTCTGCATTAATCTACGAAACTAGCTATTGAGTATTCTATTAATATTTTTTAAATATCTCTTCTTTCTCAGACCAATCACATATTTTCTACTTTGTATTGAGTCTAAATTCTAAAATTTCTAAGTTTTACAATTTCTAAATCGATAGAGCAAAGGAAAATTTTGACTGAGGAACAAATAATGTAAGCATTGTTTTGTTTGTTTCTTTTGTCAAAATGTGTTTCACCTTATAAGTCATTATTCTCTCAGGTACAGTCCTGTCAAAATTTAACAAAACCTAAAAAACATTTCATTTATACTAACATTAAGAATTTTCCTAAGGTGGCATTAGCATTCATTGAATGTTCCATTGATTTTTTAACATTGAAAATTCAAAGACTAACTTAATTTTTTATGTATCTTCTCAGTTAATAAAAACACCATACCTGAAATTAGAAGGAATAAAGGAGGAAACAAAAGAGTACATCTAAGATTTATTAATTTTTTTACAAAGGTTAAATGCTCACCCAGACTTGGATGATGGCTGAAATGTTTGAATTGTTTATTTGGAAAGTTTCGAAAAGGAATAATATTTGCCTTAATCTCTAGGTGAGAAATGGTTCTTGAATCAGGAAAAGGGATATAAGAAAACATCAGTTTCCTTCAATAATCATTCCCAGTGAAAGTACTTCATCATATATTTGTATTAATACATTTAAAAAAATACGTGTCCGCTTGGAATGTTTGCAGTAAAGTCTAAAGAATGACCATAATGTAGATTAGCATCTAAGTTACACATTTAAGTTAAATTCTAATTTACAATTTAAAAAAAAAATCACTGAAAATTTAAGTAATCTCTTATGTAGGAGAGGGAATATTGAGGGAAGAATAAACTGCATACACATAAGTGTTAAATACTAAAATTATCTAAATCAAACTTGCGAAGTTCAATTAGTATTCAGCTACTGAAAATAAGATTATTACACCTTTTTTACACACTTGCTTCCAATTTTTAAAGAAATACATTTTACTGTTTTTGTCAAAATTGTAAATCCTTAAAGAATACAAAAAATACTGAAAATTAAAGATGAAAATTCAAATTCTACCACTCTCAAACTATCATTTTTAACATTAGCTGGACACTATCTCACCCAGGTCTCAATGTCACAATTCACCTCTCTATGCAAATATACAGATAGAACTTCCATCTGTATCTTCTAACTTCTTAGACAGATGTTTGCATGGATAGCTGGATGGAAATAATTTATAATAGGGGAACCATAGCATAGAAGTTGTTTTCCAACAAATGTGTGTACTTTAGTTTCAGTTGAACTTCATAGAAGAAATAAACCAATACAGTTAAAGGAAAAGTGAGAAGACAATAGAATGATTTTTACAATAGAATGATATTTTAACTCACCTTCTTCAATTTCAACTTTATTGGATTCCTGTTTAAAATGTGTGTCATATTTTACACATATTTAAAATATGTGTAATAGTGGTATTACCACTTTTACATCTCCTAATTTTAATAAGGCATATTATCATTTACATTGCCCATGTTTAAAACATTCACATTTTGTTCTGTAATCTCAGGTCCCATAGTTGTTTTTTTTTATCAATAGTTATGTATATAACGGGATTCAGTATGCCTCACCATTTCATTTTACCACAGATTCTCAATTGCTGTGTGTGTGTGTGTGTGTTTTCATTTATCTTTTAATTGGACATATTTCATGGTCAAGCTTTTTTACTTTTTTCCTCAAGAGGGGCACCTGAGTATAGTTATCTTAATTCATTCTTGTTTGATAGCACCTATCTATTGTCTTTATTTCTAAATAACATCTTGAATGGTTATAAAATTCTTGGGTTACACTTTTGTTACTTTAGAGGGTGCAGACATTGTTTTATCACCTCTTGCACTGTATGTTGGAAATGTCTGCAGCTAGCCTCATGTTTTCTCTCCTATTAGGTGACACTTTGTGGGAGGGGGGGTGTGGGGATCTGAATAGTCAATAGGTTGAGTAGGCCATGTCTTATTGTTGACTATGTCAAGTTTACTTGAAATTGTGTACTTCTAATGTTTAGATTAAGTTACTTATTTGGGGAAATAAGATTACAGATTCAACATGCGTCTTCTACATTTGTTGAGTCTCTACTTCACAGATATGAATTATTGTTATGCTGTATTACCTCGTCACACTTCCATATCTACTTGTTTTTCTTTAATCATTTTAATCCTCTTCACTTACAACAAAGCAGCATTCATTATATAAACCTCAACATTTTTAACAATATCACTTATTTGATTTCTAGTCAAGTCAATTTTGTTTTCACTATTTCTAAATTATATATTGTTATGTAATGGTGGAGTATTGATCCTCAACTTGGGTTCATAAGTCTGATAGACTTTTGTTTTTGTTTTTTTCGAGACAGTCTCGCTCTGTCGCCCAGTCCGGAGTGCAGTGGCCTAATCTCGGCTCACTGCAAGCTCCGCCTCCCGGGTTCACTCCATTCTCCTGCCTCAGCCTCCCGAGTAGCTGGGACTACAGGAGCCCGCCACCATGCCCAGCCAGTTTTTTGTTGTTGTTGTTGTATTTAGAGTAGAGACGGGGTTTCACCGTGTTAGCCAAGATGGTCTCGATTTCCTGAACTCATGATCCGCCCGCCTCCGCCTCCCAAAGTGCTGGGATTACAGGCGTGATCCACCGCTCCCGGCCTGATAGACATTTTAATTACATGTACTTGTTTCTCATATTTGAGCTCATTTTTGAAGAGTTTACATTCTCAATATGTTATTTCATAATATGAAATAATTATGAGTAATTCCATTCTGTTCCATCAGTTACTTTTCTTCTATTTTGGACATGGCTTTGCTTCCTTTCCTTGATCATTTTGGGAGTTCTCTAAAGTTCTATCTGTTCTGATAAAACATGGGTAACCTGTTTAGCCTCTTCCTACTATACCAGTTAATTTTTCTTTCAAAGCTTCTGTTTGAGCTGCATGCATATTTTCTTTCTCTACTCGTCTCTCTTTGCCGCTTTCTGTCTCTCTCTTTCTCTCTGTCTCTTTCTGTCTCTCTAGCTGTCTGTCTTTCTAGTTTTTGAGTATTATAGTGTCGTCTTTCCTTTTCTGGACACTGTTGGTAATCTTTTTCTTTTTACATGACAATTTTTGCTCATTTTCCTAGGTATCAGTGAGGAAAATTCTAATACTGTGGAGACATTTTAACCAAGAAGTAACTACTTAATCTTGAAAGTTCTGCATATACATTATCAAATGATTATCCAAACATGACATGTAATTTTTAATGATCATTACATTATTGAGATAATTATGCTGCATAAACTGTGGCATTTAGGGATAGAGAAAGATTTGCTAAATGATACAAAATTATCCTGATCTGATCACTATATATTATAAGTATCAAAACATCATTATGTACCCCATGAATATGTACAAGTGTTATTTCTAAAATTTAACACAATCCTACAGTTTTTCAATCTATCATTTAAAATTTAATCTTTCTATCTTTAGTGATAGAAAGTTTATCATAGTGTATTGGGACATTCTTTAAATATATTCCTGAACTACTTTTCCTGTGATTATATCAAGTAGGTAAAATGAGTTTTGGAAGGTTTCAGTAGGATAAATAAAAGTTGCATTAAAGATATAGATTTCATGGAGACGGTGATATTTCTGATATTCTTGACTGATTCATAAAATCATAGGCAATTTATTTGCATTTTGCAGTGAGCCAAGTTTTTTTTTATATGAGAAAGACGCAAAAATACATGTTTTAAATCTTTTTATGTATTATTCATTACAACGTTGTTTACTATAACCTATTGCTGTAGGTTTATAAATCCTTGCACTTTATTCCAGTTGTTACTATGCTTCCTCCCAAATACATTAATAATTTATATTTCCTCTTTCCTTGTAGAAGTTAGATATTAAAAGTTATTTATCAAATACAAATGTGTTTTAATCATGAGTGTCCAGATTTATCCATTTATCTTAATGTAGCCTTGAACGCTGTATAAAAAAATCATTGTACTTCATGTCTTTTATTCTTAATTAGTCAGGGTTCCACAGATGAAAGCATTTTTGTAATTGGACTCAGAAATGTTTAAATTGTTAAATTAGCATATATTGAATACATTAAGTTAACATAGAAAAATTAAAAATATATAGTAATAGACCTCTAACAAAAATGCTCAAATTAGTTTATATAATAGTACAAAACTGTATTATCATACACACAATAACTTGTGTATCGTTAAAGAGTATAGACAAACACTTCAGCTATTGCTGAAAGCTCATAGAGGCCACCTGAAATTGTTTTATTCCAGACATAAACAAATGTATTTTGGCTTCATTAAACATTTTGATATTTAGGAAAAGCTCCACCATTTGTGCCAACACTATCAGTGGCATCTTTTTAGTAGGATCCTTCTAGGAGGAAGAAAAAAGCTAGATAAGCATATTCTATCTTTCTTATAAACACTCAACATTTTTTCTTTTAAAAAAATTGTCTTCAGTGCTGCACACTGTAACAGTGTAGACTGTCAAAGACTAGATAACTAATTTAGTTGGAAATGAATTAATGCTGTCCTCATCTCACATTAATTTTGTTAGAATTTTGTTTTAAGTAGAAAATATTGGCTCTCAGTATGGAATAATGAGTTACTTCTTTAGACTCAATAGACTAAAATGCCAGGAATGGAAACAGTGTCACCTTTGTGACTAGAATACTAAATGATGAGCCATATATACTGCCCAGCAGCAAAAATATCCTCAGTGCAGACTTAATCCATTTGACCAAGGTCAACATTTAATTTCATACCTGAAATATCATATAGTTTACATTGTATGTATTCTAGAGCCCAGACTTTATTCCATGAAATTCTCATTCATTAGTGTCTATAATTTATTTTTACCCATGAGTAAAGCTTTAATCTTTTATGCACTCATGACAAGCTAAAGCAGAACAAATTATGATATATCTTTGTACAATAATATCTGACAGAAATCGCCCACAGTAAATATAAAGAAAAATGCATTCAGAAAAAACCAATTAACTTACGTTATAATTGAGTAAAGATTTCATAACCTGTATTGTTTTCAAGAGATTTTAAATCTTGATGCTTAATAACCGTAAGTTTGAAATAAATGAATGGTTTCATTCATTTTGTGGCAAAGCATTTAATAATGTTTTTCATCCTGTAGTGATTCTTATCTGTCTAGGTAAAAACAAGTTTTCACTACTAGAGAAAATATGAAATCTAAAATGTTATTACAAAGAGAAGAAAACCTGTAGGTACTGAGAAAACAATAAAATGTTAAATATTTCTGTTCATATTTTGACTAAAAATATAAGTGTATAGGATATTCTTTGTTATGCATAGCTCTGTAAGGGGTGCAACCTTATTTATCTGCCCAATCTGGGAAGATTTTCAGAATTAATCCATTTGAAATCTATCTGTTTAAAATATCTTTGTTTAGTAGTAACTGAAGATGTTGTTCTAACTTACTCAAACTTGCAAAAAAGTAAAACCTAAAAGGATGTGAGAATGATTGGAATCACATGTCAAATGTATGGTTTACAATTTATTATAAAGTTCACATAAACATGAATAAGGGTAGCATAGATTACCAATATTGTGGTTTAATGTTTACTTGCAATCTTTCACTACAAAGGAAGCACTAAAATCCTTAACCATGCATGTGGGAAGGGAATTTTCTTTGACTCAGTCCTGTACAGATCTTTTATTAATCGTCTTAATTCTTAATTCTGCACTGACTTCTCATTTCTTGCTGTGATTGTTTTGTAGTGACCTATATAAAGATGGCTACTACCTCCTATCCAGACACAATCTCAGGATTTCGTTGTCGTTGTTTTTGTCTTTTGTTAATCAAATGCTCTATGTGCACAGGCTCCATCAACTGCCTCTTTAAAGCATTTGTCATTTCCTTCCATTAGGTAATCTCTGCAGATCTCTGGCTATGACTGCTAATTTTCTGGAATTAGTTTATCTATATTTAGTTTGCCTCATGCAGGTTCAAGAGCTTGACTTTACTGTTAAGTAGGAAGAATAATGTCAAGAGATTTATTATATAGCATGGTTTCTATAATTAATAATGATGTATTGTATTCTAGAGAAACACTAAGAAGGTGGATGTATTCTTGCCACAAAAATGATAACTGTGAGGTAATGTACTTGTTAATTAGCTAAATTTAACCATTCTACAATGTATATGTACTTTCAAATGTCATGTAATACACAATAAATAGATGCAATTATATATATAAATTTTAAAAATTAAAAAAAAATTGGAAAAAAGCTTGTCTTTTTTTTGGAGCTTTACTGGTTGGTGCAAACAAGTGAGCAACCTATAAATACTGTCCTCATCTTAGCAAAGGGTTTGGCCATAGAGAAAGGGAATGTCCTCCCTATGCCAGCATTTTACAGATTTAGTGTTTGAACTCCTATATCTTATCCACTGAATACCACACTCTAAACTCATTCTCTCCACCTCTGACGCTAGGGCACAGATTTCTCTCTGTGTTTTCCTTGCCTTGCCTTTCTGACTTGATACCTGACACTACAATCTATCCACCTCGGACCCCAGCTGCAGACTTCAGAGTCTCTCCCAGCATTGCCGTCATCTCTCTGGGATGCTGGCCAAGGATATTCATGGAAATCCTATGGAGTATTACTGCTGCTGCTTAACCCTGCCCCAGAAACCCACCCTGCACCTGCTTCTACATGCAGTTTCTTATCTCTTCTTGTCTTTGCCTAAGGAGTCAGACCTAGGCAGGATAGCTTTTGTCAGGAAGGAACCTGCGTCCAAACTTACTTGAAAAGAGCTTCCTCCAGGCCTAAGTCTTTTGCTGCATTTTGCATTATTACATTGTCTCTTTATGAAAATCAAGTATTCTGTTTTACTCTCTTATGCCTGTTTCTTAGTAGATATCAACTCTAAATGTCTTCTAATATCTACAACAATGGTGATTGTTTACCAGGTTGTTTAAAGACAACAAAAATTCTGATTTTAAATACTTGCGAATAGCAAATATAGCCTCAATTTATAGTGTCGTCAAATAGTTTTCTGTCTACTGTCCTTATGAGAGTCTACCAAGACATGAGCCGTGTGATCCATAAAATTAATTTAAACACTTTAAGGGAAAAACTAATAGCATTAATTTAATTTAATTTAATCATGTATGACATAATTTCTAATAATGAATTTCTAGGTAAAAATATTTATATTATTATATAATATTATATGTGATTTATTAAAATATATATAACACTAAAATATATCCTTTGATATTATCAAACATTTTAATGCCTCACTTTGCACCAATATTAAACAAAATCATTTCTGTAACACGTTAGACGATTAAAAAATTTGCAAAGAACAATAGAAAATCATTAAATTATAAATCATAGATTTAATTGTATTGCCCAATATTAAGAATGTACTGGATTAGTAATAATTCTAGTCTGGGGGAAGTGACTCATGCCTGTAATTCCAGCATTTCCGGAGGCCAAGGCAGGAAGATTGCTTGAGTCCAGGAGTTAGAGGCTAGCCTGGGCAACCATAGTGAGACCCCCATCTCTACAAAAATTTTCTTTAAAAATTAGCCAGTGATTTGGTTTGGCTCTGTGCCGCCACCCAAATCTCATCTCGTAGCTCCCATAATTCCCAGAACAAGGTGGGAGATGGCTGAATCATGGGGGTGGGTCTTTCCCATGCTGTTCTCATGATAGTGAATGAGTCTTACAAGATCTGAAGTTTTTAAAAATGGGAGTAGCCCTGCACAAGCTCTCTCTCTGTCTGCCTGCTGCCATCCATGTAAGGCACGACTTGCTCCTCCTTGCCTTCCACCATGATTGTGAGGCTTCCCCAGCCACATGGGACTGTGAATTCTCCATTAACCCCCTTTCCTTTATAAATTGCCTGGAATCAGTTATGTCTTTATCAGCAGTGTGAAAACGGACTAATACAGTAAATTGGTACAAATAGAGTGGGGCATTGGTGAAAAGATACCTGAAAATGTGGAAGTAACTTTGGAACTGGGAAACGGGCATAGGTTCGAACAGTTGGGAGGAATCAGAAGATGAGAAGAGGTTGGAAAGTTTGGAATTCCCTAGAGACCAGTTGAATGTTTTTGACCAAAATTCTGATAGTGATATGAACAATAGGGTCCAGGCTGAGGTGGTCTCTGATGGAGATGAGGAACTTGTTGGGAACTGGAGCAAAAGTGACTCTTGTTATGTTTCAGCTAAGAGACTGGTGGTATTTTGCCCCTGCCCTAGAGATTTATGGAACTTTGAACTTGAGAGAGATGATTTAGAGTATCTGGCAGAAGAAATTTCTAAACAGCAAAGCATTCAATAGGTGACTCGGGTGCTGTTAAATGCATTCAGTTTTAAAAGGGAAACAGAGCATATTTGCAGCCTATGTGATAGAAAATAAAATCCCATTTTCTGGGGAGAAATTCAAGCTGGCTGCAGAAATTAGCATAAGTGAGGAGCTGAATGTTAATCTCCAAAACAATGGAGAAAATGTCTCCAGGGCATGTCAAAGGTCTTAGCAGCAGCCCTTTCCATCACAGACCCAGGGGCCCAGGAGGAAAAGATGGTTTCTTGGGCCAGGCCCAGGGCTCTCCTGCTCTGTGCAGCCTGCAGACTTGGTATCCTGCATTCCAGCAGCTCCAGTCATGACTAAAAGGGGCAGAGGTACAGCTTGGGCTGTGGCTTCAAAGGGTGGAAGTCCAAGACATTGGCAGCTTCCATGTGGGGTTGAGCCTGCGGGGGCACAGAAGTCAAGTATTGAGGTTGGAGAACCTCCACCTAGATTTCAAAAGATGTATGGAAATGCCTGGATGCCCAGGCAGAAGTTTGCTGCATGGCTGGGGAATCTCTGCTAAGGCAGTGTGGAAGGGAAATGTGGGGCTGGAGCCCCTACACAGAGTCCCTAATGGGGCACTGCCTAAGTGGAGCTGTGAGAAGAAGGCCACTGTCCTCCAGCCCCCTGAATGGTAGATCCACTGACAACTTGCACAGTGCACCTGAAAAAGCTGCAGAAACTCAATGCCAGCCCATGAAAGCAGCTTGGAGGGAGGCTATAACCTGCAAAACCACAGGAGCAGACTGCCCAAGACTGTGGGAACCTGCCTCTTGCATCAGTGTGACTTGAATGTAAGACATGGAGTCAAAGGTGATCATTTTGGGGCTTTAAGAGTTGACTGCCCTGCTGGATGTCATACTTGCATGGGCCCTGTAGCCCTTTTGTTTTGGCCAATTTCTCCCATTTGGAATGGCTGTATTTAGGCAATGTCTGTACCCCCATTGTATCTAGGAAGTAACTAATTTGCTTTTGATTTTACAGACTCATAGGCAGAAGAGACTAGTCTCAGATGAGACTTTGGACTGTGGACTTTTTGAATTAATGCTGAAATGAGCTGAGACTTTGGGGGACTGTTGGGAAGGGATGATTGGTTTTGAAATATGAAGATGTGAGATTTGGGAGGGGCCGGGGCAGAATTATATGATCTGACTCTGTGTCCCCACCCAAATCTCATCTTGTAGTTCCCATCATTTCCACTTGGTGTGGGAGAGACCCAGTGGGATATGATTGAATTATGTGGGTGGGTCTTTCTTGTGCTGTTCTCATGATAGTTAATGGGTCTCATGAGATCAGATGGTTTTAAAAATGGGAGTTACCCTGCACAAGCCTCTGCCTCCTGCCATCCACGTAAGATGTGACTTGCTCCTCCTTGCCTTCCACCATGATTATGAGGCTTCCTCATCCATGTTGAACTGTGAGTTCTCCATTAGCCCTCTTCTATAAATTGCCAAGTCTTTGGTATGTCTTTATCAGCAATGTGAAAATGGACTAATATAGTCAGGCATGATGTTTCATACCTGTGGTCCCAGCTATGTGGAAGCTGAGGTGGAAGGTTTGCTCAAAACCTTGCCGGGCACTGTGGCTCATGCCTGTAATCCTAGCACTTTGGGAGGCCAACGCAGGCAGATCACAAGGTCAGGAGTTCTAGACCTGCCTGGCCAACATAGAGAAATGCCATCTCTACTAAAAATACAAAAAAAAAAAAATTAGCCAGGTGTGGTGGTGTGTGCCTGTAATCCCAGCTACTCAGGAGGCTGAGACAGGAGAATCATGTGAACCCAGGAGGTGGAGGTTGCAGTGAGCTGAGATCGAGCCATTGCACTTTAGCCCAGATGACAGTGCAAGACTCCATCAAAATAAAAACAAAACACAAACAAAACAAAACAAACAAAAACAACAATAAAAAAACAAAAAATCTGAGGTTGAGGCTGCAGTGAGCCATGATCATGTCGGTGCACTCCAGACTGAGTGACAGAGTGAGATCCTGTCTCAAAAAAAAAAAAAAAAAAACATAAAAACAACTTTACAGTATTCACCCAACTAAAAAGTACATCAGGGAATACAGCCATTTAGAGCCATTACCTTGGGTAAGAGAATGGCAAATTTTATCTTGAAATGAGAAATACAATAAAAAAGGTGAATAAAAAACCTGTACCTCTTACTAACAAAATTAAGGGAGATAGTATTGGTCTCAATATTAGTCTGTTCTCCTGCACTGAACTAGCAGAGGTTCTCCATGAAGGCTCCACACCTGCAGCACACCTCTGACTGGACATGTAGACATTTCCATACATCCTCTGAAATCTAGGTGGAGGTTCCCAAACTTTAATTCTTGACTTCTGTACCTGCAGGCCCAACACCATGTGTAATCCACCAAGGCTTGGGGCTTGCACCCTCTGAAGCAATAGCCTGAGCTCTACATTGACTCCTTTTAGCTGTAGATGGGACACAGGGCATCAAGTCCCTAGGCTGCGCACAGCATGGGAGACCCTGGGACTGCCCCAAAAATTCATTTTTTTTCTCCTGGCCCTTTGGGTCTGTAATGGTTGGGGCTGCTGTGAAGGTCTCTGACATGCCATAGAGACATTTTCTTCATTGTTTTGGAGACTAGTTTTTGTCTTCTTATTACTTATGCAAATTTATGTAGCCAGCTTGAATTTCTCCCCAGAAAATGGGATTTTATTTTCTACTGCATCATCAACCTGTAAAGTTTTCAAACTTTTATGCTCTGTCACCCTTTGACTGCTTTGTTGCTTAGAAATTTCTTCCACCAGATACACTAAATTATCTTTCTCAAGTTCCAAGTTCCACAAATCTCTAGGTCAGGGCATTATGCTGCCAGTCTCTTTGTATAGCAAGCATGATCTTTACTCCAGTTCCAAAAAAATTTCTTATCTCCATCTGAGACAACCTCAGCCTGGACCTTATTGTCCATATCACTATCAGCATTTTGGTCAAAGTCATTCAACAAATTAGGTAGTTTCAAACATTCCCACGTCTTCTTGTCTTCTGAGTCCTCTGAACTGTTCCAACCTCTGCCTATTACCCAGTTCCAAAGTCACATCCACATTTTTGGGTATCTTTTCAGCAATACCCCACTTCTGGTACCAATTTACTGTATTAGTCTGTTCTCACACTGCTAATAAGCACATACCTGAGACTGGGTAATTTATAAAGAAAAGAAGTTTAATGGACTTACACTTTGACATTGCTTGGGAGGCTTCACTGTCATGGCCAAAGACGAAAGAATAGCAAACGGATGTCTTACATGGTGGCAGGCAAAAGAGAACTTGTGTAGGGAACCTCCCCTTTATAAAACCATCAGATCTTGTGAGACTTATTTGCTATCATGAGAACAGCATGGGAAAGACCCACCCCTAGGATTCAATTATCTCCCACCAGGTCCCTCCCATGACTCATGGGAATTATGAGAACTACAATTCAAGATGAGATTTGGGTGGGGACACAGCCAAACCACATCAGAGTTTATTGAGTAGCCATGATAGGCCAATAATTTTCAAACATTTTGGTCTCATAAATTATTGAGGAGCCCCAATATTTTGTTGTTTACATCAATAATATCTATTAATAGAAATGTAATTGAGAAAATGTAAAAATATGAAATAATTCATTAAAAATAAAATAATTATTCCATAACAATAGTAACTATAGGTATTTTATGAAAAATAACTATCTATATTTTCCAAAATAAAATATATAAAGAGAATAGTGACACTGTTTTACATTTTTGAAAATACCTTTACTGTCTGTGTATATGGAAGACAGATGTATTTCTGTATCTGCTTCTGTATTCAGTATGTTGTGTTATGCTGTTCTATATATGCATAAAAAGAAAATCAAGCCTCACACAGATATATATATATAGTTCAAAATGGGAAGAATCTCTAGTTTATTTTATTTTTTATAGATTCAGGGGTTGCATGTGCAGATTTGTTACATGGATATATTGTCCAATAGTGACATCTGGGCTTCTAGTGTACCCACCACTTGAATAGTGAATATTGTTCCCAATAGTTGATTTTTCAACTCTAATACTCTTCCCATTCTCCCCTTTTGGAGCCCCAGTGTATATTATTTCCCTCTCTAAGTACATGTGTTCTCATTGTTCTCATTGTTTTGTTCCCACTTATAAATGAGAAGAAGTGGTATTTGATTTTCTGTTTCTGAACTATTTCACTTAGGATAATGGCCTCCCACTCCATCCGTGTTGCTGTAAAAGCCATGATTTCATTCTTTTTTATGGCTACATAGTATTCCATGCTGTACACCATATATATATATGTATCTCACATATTCATTATCCAGTTTTTCACTGATAGACACTTAGGTTGATTTCATGACTTTGCTATTGTGAATTGTGCTGCTATAAACATAAAAGTGCAAGTGTCTTTTTGATATAACAATTTTTTTTCCTTTGAGAAGATCCTCAGCAGTGGGATTGCTGGGTCAAATGGTACTTCTATTATTCTCTGAGAAGTCTCCCTACTGTTTTCCAAAGAACTTGTACTGATATATAGCAAAAGGCAAGAGTTTTTTAAATATCCTTTTTTAAGAACAGGGGATATTATTGGGGCTACTCTAAAACTCAACCAGTGGTTGTTTCTTAAAAGTTAGTTACAATGTGGAATATGAAGCCATATTGATACACATTTCAGAGTCATTGCATTTAAACTCATTGATCTATCTTGCACCAGAAATGGATCTTATTTTTGATCTCATGGACCCTGGAGAGAGTCTTGAATTTCTCAAGAGATTCCTGGGCCACTATCTGAGAACCACTGTGCTAGTCATTGCTTTTGCAAAACAAAACACAGCATGAAATAAACCCTATTATCCTCAGTTTGCAGATATGAATTCCACTCTAGTAGAGGGGATATTCCCTGGCCTCTATAACCCACCTGGCCTAGGTTCGCAACCCAACTTCACTACTTACCATCTGTCTAACTAAAATATTCTATGCACTTGTCAGTATACCACAGTCATGCAAATATGCAAATCTGTAGTACTTTATTTTCAAGAGACCATAGCAAAATTAACTGCCTTCAGTTTCCAAATTGTAGGTTATTCTTTTTGGATGGAGTCCTATCTTCAATGACCATTAGTCTAACATAATTGTTAGAATTAAGTACTCTTGGAGTCAAATGTTATCTGTTCAAACTTACATTATGTTATTTTCTATCTGTGCAACCATGGCATGCTACTTACCTCTCTGTGCTTCAATGTCCTCATGCACTAGATAAAGTTGTGAGAATTAAATGAGTGCAATACATGCAAAGTGCTTAGAACAGTGTCTGACATGTTATAAGAACTAGATTAGTTTATGGTATTTTTAAACATTATTGTCATTATCATTACTATCTGTCCTGCTGTTCTTGCCCATTCTTGCTTCTCGAGAGCCAGTCAGACACTGCACTGTCCTGGCTCCCAACTTTAGAGCTCTTATTTCAAACTTTCCAACTCATCCTGTGGAAACTTCCCTCAATAGGTTTAAAGAGAAGGAGGAGGGGCGCCCTCACCCCAATTCAGCAATGTTTTCTCCTTATGAGCATAAAGACTCACCATTACTCCTTGCAAAGAAAAGTCTTCACAAACCTTCTACTTTCCAACATTGGACAGTCTTTGATATCTTTGATGTAGTCAAAAGTTAAGATATTAGTTTTTTTTTTTTTCCTGTTTCTTCATAAAATCTGTCTATGAAGAGCTCTCTCACTCACATTGTTGTCTGCAATCTATCCGACCTACACCATGGGTGCACCAGAATAGGAAGTGTTTCATCCTAATGTTTCATTACACAAGCAATAATAGTTCAGGAGGAAGTGCTAATGTACAGCAAGTGGTACAGACTCTTTACAAACAAACTCTCCTGCAATCTTCATAGTGATTCTGTGAAGAAGGTACTATATTTTACAGAGTTGGGGTCAGGGGCACCAAGTCTCAGAGATACTAACTTGCCACAAATCTTACCAAGTATCAAAATGTGACAATGTCCTTAGCTAAGTTTGATCAGTTTTATGTACTAAATTTCCTTTTCCTTATTTTCTTCACTTTTACTCTTATTTTTAGTTTAAAGGTCAAATATATATGAAAGATTGTTTATAAAACAATGATCCCTGTCTACCTTTTTTCTCCACTAAGGCCATCACTTTTACTTCCTTTGGATGATTATTTTAGCATTTATCTTCTTTATATTACATGTTTCTATTGCTTCCTCTTGATTACCAGTTTTAGTAATGATTTTTTAATTCCCACTACAAATGATCAAGATTTGTGTCTCTCTTCTTTCCCTTCCCCTTCCAACTGTCATCGATAGAATTGAGTTATAACTTTGGTGTAGATAAGTACTAAGCATTTGCTTTAGTAAGATTATGAAAATGCTATTCAGAGCTATGATTATTTTTCCTTTTATCTACTACTTTTTATTTTCCTTGAAGTTAATAATTACTATATTTTTCATTTATTTAGTTTGTGCATACTTACCAATATTTCAGTCCCAAAATGTTTGCCACTTATCTAAATGTTCTCATAAGACGTTCTATATGTATGTGTAAATAAAGGAGTATTTTCCTTTCCATTAATTTTAGCACTCTATGTGCCATCTATTTGGATTTTCAGAGATACTTTATGTTATCATAAATTCAAATTTCTGAGTACAGATAAAAGAAATGGTCAAATATATTTATTTAAGAAAATGCATTTTTTTACAAAGTTAGCATTTAATAATAGAAATTCTTATTCTATATATTTAAAGTTAGTTGTTAGTAAAGTTACCATATATATGAAGTAATATGGACCATAGTGTTTCTCATTGCATAGTGACTGCAATTAAGTTTAAGTTAATTTACAATACTTTAGCAATTATAATAAGATAAATTATAATGTGTTCGGGGTAAAATGGATACTTTCTATTAAAATAATCACTTATTATTTTTTAAATAAATAAATCATTTATTAAAATATTTATTATGAATCATACTTCTTGATATTCAATAAAATTTACAAATCTTTTTTAAATGATATCCAATCAGTTCACAAACTCACATATTTTGAAAAACTGTATGTCCAAGTACAGCACGTAAAAGGCATTTATTGATGAATACATTTAAAAAATATACATATGGACACACTAAAATTAAACTCTCATCTTTTAGACTACTTAGAGAATGGCTTTTATTGGATAGCTAAGTTTTCCAAATGGCTTGTGATTATTGCCTGTAAGCTCAGAAATTAGCCTTACTTAGGCACTCTCAATATCCATTACATTCAATCATGCCTTTCTTAAAAGGTCATACCTTTTTTTAAAAACACCTAATGAACTGCAACTAATATTCCGGGGATACTTGTAGGATAAAACGATAAGTAAATGGCATATGCATTATACTAAATTCTTGCATTTATTCTAGATCTGTCTGCTATTGGAGTTGTGTCTTTTTCCTAATTAGGTTTTTCTTCAGGGGTCCCGAAGATCATTATAATTCAATATTTATTCCCCATCAACTCTTCTTTTTTTATAATTGATTTCTTCTCTTCAATTGCAGGCTTTATACCATCCTATCAAAATTATTTGATTAGGGAAAAAACAAATATTTCAGATATGATGCACTCTTATGTGAATAAAGTTCACCAAGCTTAGTGCATGGATTTGTAATACTTATTGGACTGCCCAGAATATATTTTTACTTAATTTCTTGATATGGCTATATCTATGCATAGTTAAGTTATGGCACTTATAGTTGCCATGTAAATGATGTGTTAGCAACTGCTAGTTCTAATTGTCCCCTATATATCCTCTCCTGCAATAAAAGAACTCTCATTTTGAGCTGAGGTCACAGTGGCCAGGAAGTTGCAGCAAAGTGACTAAGTTCTGGCCGATGAGATGGAGGAAAAGTGTGCCATTTTCAGGTCATAGTCTTAAAGGAAGAAGTGTGGTTTTTCTCCTCCTCTCTAAAACCTGCTGCTTGACTCTCAGACATTCTTGGATAGAAAGAGAATGAGAGCCACACCCTAGGGATGATGGAGCAGAAAGCTGACAACAGAGTCACTGAACTGAAGATAAAATAAACAACTCCTTGTTATTTGGAAGTCTATGTTATGTTTCTGCTAATTAATACTAATTACTACAAGAAAATAGCTAATTGTGTGAAAACAGCATCTCCTTTGCTGAAGGTACTGGCCAGCTCATTTGTTCCGGGAGCTCCTGAGTTTAGTTAAATCCCTAATATATTAATCCCACCTGAAAATTCTGGGGCTTGAAGCATTAGTGTTTTCTGAAGATAGTTGGTTGTCTCTTGGTTATTAATTTGTAAGACATTATAAATGTAGCAAGTAGTATCTGAATAGATTATTGATTACAGCAGGGCCATTTTTCTCAGTCTTCTAAGGTTTACACTCCGCCTGAAAGACAATACTATATCTCTTAAACTCTCATTGTTTTGACCTGTTGAAGAATTTGAAGGAATGATTAAATTGCCTGCTTTCTATACTGAAGGCTAACTCTTGGTCTGCAAATTTATTTGTACCACTGGTTCCAGCTTCCTCTTGTCCAGATGTATATTCAAAAATATAATAAAATAAATACCAACACAAACCTGAGTCTTGGTTCACCCCCAGTTTATGAGGAGTTTCAAAAGATATTTTGCTCATCGTCAGACCGTCTCCTATCCCCTATTAATATTTTGGATATAATATAATTTTTTTCTGTGATTTGGATGATTAAAAATCCAGTTCTGAAAAAAATTTAATCCCAATTGATTAAAATTGCAGTTTCTCAAGCACAAACTTGTCCGTGACTGAGGGATCTAAAGTTATAAGGGAAAGGAAGGATCTGTCTTTCATGCCTCACCTGTCTCTTCAGGGTTACCTTCTCTGCAAGGTGAAGAAGAAATCCTGCTTCTCTCATGGGGTTCCTAGGTACATGCTTTGAAGGGTCCTGTGGGACCTTCCTGCTCAGTTACCTAGTGTGGAAGTTCAAGATCATACTAAAACATTACCCCTAAGCCATCTTCAGCCCTCATCACTAGTGGAACACTCCATGCTCTAACTGCAGGGGTCCCTTCATCTGGTGGGCAACTCTTTTGGATGGACTATCAGCAGAATGATTCAAGTTCTCCAGTCTCAAAATTCCCATGGCCATGGAAACTCATTCATATTCCTATACTGAATGCTGGATATGTGCATGGTTTAGTCCTGCACTCCCATCTACCCTTCCTGCTATCTCTCTGCAATTCCCTTTTTGCCCAGAGACCTAAGCCAAATCAGTAAACCTATTACCCAAGCAGATATCCAATGAAGCAATAGAATGATAACCTCCCTCCTCCTTTCTACCATGGCCAGGAGAACAAATTGCCTCTTACCAGTAACACAAAATTTTCACAAACATATGATTCTTACACTGCCTCTGTTCTTCACCCATATATGTGGTAGACAGAGATCACAGGGGTTCTGTAATCTCTTGAGTCTTAGAGAGCAATGAGGAAGGGATCTGGTCCCAATTATGGGCCCGTCACTTCAGAAGGTGAGTTACTTAAAACTTCCTTGTGTCAGAGTTTGACACTAGTCCCACTCAACAAGTCATATGGTTTGGTTCTGTGTCCCCACCCAAATCTCAGGCCAAATTGTAAACCCCATATATTGGGGGAGGGACCTGGTGGGAGGTGATTGAATCATGGGGGCAGTTTCCCCCATCCTGTTCTCATGATAGTGAGTGAGTTCTCATGAGATATGATAGTTCAAAAGTGTGTGGCAGTTCCCCCCTTGCTCCCTCTCTTTCTCTTGTTGCCATGTAAGACATGCCTTGCTTCCCCTTCACCTTCTGTCATGATTGCTGGTTTCCTTAGGCCTCTCTAGCCATGCAGAACTGTTAGTCAGTTAAACCTCTTTTCTTTATAAATTACCAAGTCTCAGTCAGTGCTTTATAGCAGTGTGAAAATGGATTAATACAGAAAAAATGGTACAATGAAAGTGGGGCACTGCTATAAAGATACCTCAAAATGTGGAAGCAACTTTGGAACTGGATAACAGGAAGAGGTTTGAACAGTTTGAACGGCTCAGAAGAAGGCAGGAAGATGAGTGAAAGTTTGGAGTTTCCTAGAGACTTGTTGAATGGTTTTGACCAAAATGCTTATAATGATATGGACAATGAAGTCCAGACTGAGGTAGTCTCAGATGGCGATTAGGAACTTATTGGGAAGTAAAGCAAAGGTTACTCTTGCTTTGCTTTAGCAAAAAGGTTGGCAGCATTGACTCTGCTCTAGGGATCTGTGGAACTTTGAACTTAGGGGAGATGATTTAGAATATTGGGCAGAAGAAATTTCTAAGCAAAAAAGCATCCAAGATGCAATCTGGCTGCTCCTAATAGTATATACTCTTACGCATTCACAAAGAGATGGTCTGAAATTGGAATTCATGTTTAAAAGCAGAGTGTGAAAGTTTGAAAAATTTGTAGACTGACCATGTGGTAGAAAAGAAAAATCTACTTTACAGGGAGAAATTCAAGCTAGCTGGAGAAATTTGCTTAATTAAAGAGGAGCCTAATGTTAAGACAATGGGGAAAATGTCTCCAGGGCATTTCAGAGATCTTCTTGGCAGCTCTTCCCATCACAGACCTGGAGGCTTAGGAAGGAAAAATGGTTTTGTGGGCTAGGCCCAGGGTACTGCTCCTCTGTACAGTCTCAGGACGTGGCACTGTGCATTCCAGCTGCTCCAGCTTCAGCCATGGCTAAAAGGGGCAAGGTACCGCTCAGGCTGTGGCTTCAGAGGGTTCCAGCCCCAAGCCTGGTGGCTTCCATGTGGTGTTGGGCCTGCTGGTGCACAGAAGGCAAGAGTTTAGGAAACTTGACTTAGATTTCAGAGGATGTATGTAAACACCTGGATATCCAGGCAGATATCTGCTTCAGGAGTGGAGCCCTCATGGAGAACCTCTATTAGGGCAATGGAGTGAGGAAATGTGGGGTTGGAGCCCCCACACAGAGTCCCACTGGGACACTGCGTAGTGGAGCTCTGTGAAGACGGCCACCATCCTCCAGACCCCAGAATGGTAGGTCCACAGACAGCTTGTACTGTGCTCCTGGAAACGTTACAGACATTCAATACCAGCCCACGAAAGCAGCCGTGAGGGAGACTGCACCCTGCAAAGCCACAGGGGTGGAGCTGCCCAAGGCCT
Source organism: Colobus angolensis palliatus (assembly GCF_000951035.1). Taxonomy (NCBI): domain Eukaryota; kingdom Metazoa; phylum Chordata; class Mammalia; order Primates; family Cercopithecidae; genus Colobus; species Colobus angolensis. The sequence goes on along the minus strand of NW_012119744.1, from coordinate 618,158 downwards.
TGGGAGGCCAATCTTTGCATCAGCATGCCCTGTATGAGAGACATGAAGTCAAAGGTGATTATTTTGGAGCTTTAAGATTTAATGACTGTCCTGCTGGGTTTCAGACTTGCATGGGGCCTGTAGACCATTGCTTTTGGCCAATTTCCCAATTGTGTAAATGGGAGCATTTACCCAATGCGTATGCCACCACCGTATCTTGGAAGTAACTAACTTGCTTTTGATTTTACAGACTCATAGGCCGAAAGGACTTGCCTTGTCTCAGATGAGACTTTGGACTTCTGGGTTAATGCTAGAATGAGTTAAGACTATAAGAGACTGTTGGGAAGGCATGATTGTGTTTTGAAATGTGAGAAGGACATGAGATTTGGGAGGCACTAAGGGTAAAATGATATGATTTGGCTCTGTGTCCTCACCCAAATCTCATGTTGAATTATAATCCCCATATGTCAGGGGAGGGACATGGTGGGAGGTGACTGGATCATAGGGGAGGTTTCCCCTCTGCAGTTCTGGTGAGAGTGAGTTAGTTCTATGAGATCTAATGGTTTAAAAGTGTGTGGCATCCCCTACTTGCTCTTTCTCTCCTGTACCATGTAAGGTGTGTCTTTCTTCCCATTCACCTTCCACCATGATTGTAAGTTTCTGAGGCCTCCCCAGCCATGTAAAAGTGTGAGTCAATTAAACCTCTTTTCTTTATACATTACCCAGTCCCAATCTTCTTTATGGCAATGTGAAAATAAACTAATGCAACATGTTGTTACCTTTAGGAAGATTTTTGTACTAGGAACCACAAACCATTTTATATACAACAATATAATTTTTAAACCAAATCCACAAAACTGGTTTAAGCAACTATACAGTAGTTTCACAGCATACACTTAAAGCAAACTTTTATTTTTCTTTGCTCCCAAAACGCCTATTTTTAAGGGAGCATAAAAGAATACTATTTATAGATTTTATTTTGGAAAAAAAATCTAGTTTTGGGAGTTGTCATAACTTTGATAACTACTATTATCTTTCTCTGAGATGCTTTGAATAAATATTATGATACACATTTGTGCAATATTTCTGTGTAGACATATGCCAGATGTGTGATGACAAGCTGCCTTGTAATATAATAATACAAACTCCTGGAAGTGTTGGAACCAAAAAGTATTTAACATGCTGAATATAATTCTGGAAATAGGACTTCCAGATAATGGGGTGTGTGTGTGTGTGTGTGTGTGTGTGTGTTTAAACTTAATCTCAGTATCCTATCCAGTTTTAAAATTCTGTGCTTTGGTTTTGTTGATGTACCCTCAAAGCAAAATGAATACTGTCCAGGAGCTGCCAATGAAATTAATGAATTTAACCTCAAAGATTTTATCCTTCTCAGCAGTCAACTGGAAGCTAAAGTACATTAGAGAGAAATTAATTACAAGATGCTTGCATTTCAATTATTCTGCATTTATCATTGCAATTATTCCACACATGTATCACTTTCTAAATATAGGCAACTAAAAACAAAGACTCCCAAGTTTATAATCCCTTCAGAAATGTAAATAGCCTCTGGTTAATATAGAAACTTTTTAATGTATTTATAATTTTAACTATGGCATTAGTCATGACTAAAGCCATAGTTAAAATTATTTATAGAGATTTTCTAAAATAAGAAATTCAAGGAATATCTTTAGTTGTTTTGAGTAAGCCAAATGTGTGGTTCAAATTTAGAGTGATAATTATATCTACAGAAGCTTAAATTTTCTAGGCAGAATAATCTAAGAGAGAAATCATGCAAGAACATCAAAGATCAGTTTAAGCATTTATGATGCAAATAATACTGACGAATGTTAGCAAGCAATATTTGTGTAGCCAAATTAGATAATTCAAATCATAAATTCAATATAAGAGCAAATATCTATTCCTAAGATAAAATAGGAAAAAGTCTATGTTTCCAATTTATTTGTAGTTATGGACTCTCACATATGACAAATTTTAAAGTGTTATTTTAAATTCCAGTTTTATGTGAGGCCTGCGTGCACACATGATTTTGAATGAAAGGCAACATTCTTTTATTTGGGGGTGGGGCGGGAAGACAGGTTCTCACTCGGTCACCCAGGCTGGAGTGCAGTGGCGCAATCTTGGCTTGCGGCAACCTCCACCTCCTGGGTTCAAGCGATTCTCCTGCCTCAGCCTCCCAGTAGCTGGGATTATAGGCACAGGCCACCATGCCTGGCTAATTTTTGTATTTTTAGTAGGAATGGGATTTCACCATGTTGGCTAGGCTTGTCTCAAACTCCTGACCTCAAGTAATCCGCCCGCCTTGGCCTCCCAAGATGCTGGAATGCTGGAATTATAGGCGTGAGCCACCACGCCCAGCTGAAAAGCAACATTCTTATATTGTGGAAGGCAAACTCATCTTTCCTAATATAGTTAGCCACGTGATTTTTACTGAATATCCTATGTCAGAAACCAGTAGCATTATTTCGCGTGAAGACTGGCTGTTAGATGTACTGCCACATGTGTATTATAGATGAGTCCTAGGGCAATGATGCTGAAAGAATTCTTAGAACTCATCTGGTTGAGGAGTCACCAACTGCTGGCTCAGGAGCAGCATTCAATCACAGTTGTACTTGGCCTATTTAGTGTTTTAAGCATTTGGAAATTTTACGTAGAATTCTTTATTATCAGCATGTCTTGAAAAATCAAGAGGAGCTTGGAAATACATTGGTCTTGTCTAGCCATTAGTTGTTTTTTCATCAAGTTTCCACAGCTCCTATTATCCTTTTTATCTCAGTCAGTATGCTAAATTTATTTACTTCCCTTATAGCATCCAAAGACATTTGAGCTTTTGACCCTTGAGTTAATCCATCTTTCACAGGTGAAAACATTGAGTCATTATTCATCCCCTGAGTTATCCAGACAATGAAGTGTAGTGGTTAAAGTGTGGTCTCTAGAGTCAGCCTGAATGGGTTCAAATCCCAGCTTAGCCACTTGCCAGCTCTGTGATTCAGAGCAAGTTACTGAGTATTTCTGAGGTTTAATTTCCTCATGTTTAATGTGAGGAGAAAAATAATACTTGCCTCATTGGGTTTGATGAGGCTAAACCAGTATATATCTGTGATGTGTTTAGAAAAGTGCCCGGCACATTTTACACTCAGTCTGATTGCTATTGTTATTAAACCACTCTTCAGAAGTTGAGATGCAGAGTAGCCTACTCAAAGGATACGTCCTTCTGTGGCTTGACACTAGTCTAGCTTCTGCTTTATAGAGCCCTATGCATTTAATTCTTCATTTCTTTCTAAGTGTTTGAGTGAAAGTCCCCGCAACTTCGGCTTTTGTAAACTTACCCTTCTCTTGGAAAACATGGTCTTGAATAAGAGAAAGGTACTAAGGCTGATGGACAAGTCAGTCCCATCATATAAAAGATCCAAGACAAAAACGATAAAAAAAATTGCTTTATTCTTGTGAACAACTTCACTTCTTTAAGAACTTGCACAGATAGAAAAATCATGTAAGATTTCCCATCTTCAGTTGTCTATTACAAGGAGGATGAAGAATTTATTTTTTTCCGTTTATATTTGAAAAATGCTTAATTAGCATTAACATTTTGAGAAGGGAGAAACAGATGACTGAGGGAAAATAGGCATAAAGTGTGAAGACTTGCATTAATTCCCTTTCAAAATATTATTTAACTTAAGCGAATTTAATGGTCTCTTTTAGAATTATGCTGATTGCATGGGGGAATAAAGATTCCCTTTTTCTGATTATTCATATAATCAATTTTGTACTCCTTGTGAATATAACATGCATTTGTAGCATGTTTTTCTTGTTGATAAGCTTATTTGCCACAAAGTTTAACATGTGTGTTCCCAAATGTCCCTTTTCCATAATTTGTATTTTAAGTTGACTTGACTCCCTGCACACCAACTAGGAAGCTCTCCTTCTCTAAAAGCATTCTTCCATTTGAAGTTATTAATAAAAGATTAAGAGAGTTATTCACTTGCATTAGTCTATTTTCTGAAAAAAAGTGCTTTAAAGTCATACATAAAAAGAAATATTGAGCATATGTCATAATCATTAATATGTGGGTCTTTGTTATCCTCCAGTCAAATTAAATTTGTTTTATCTCCCTAAAATCTACCTAAAGGCAAGAAAGGACATTTTTATGGAGTGAATAATATTTCACTGGAGTTAAGTCTATTCCTTATTTGATTAGGTTTATTTCTTCATAAGGTCATCTTTGATACTTTAACTTTTGCTAAAATTTTGTATAACTATTTTTTTCATTGATATGACTATCTTATGGTTTTTGTGATTAAGTATTATAAATTTTCTCTTGCTGTAACTTTCGAATAAGTAAACTGTGTAGACAGCCATATGTGTAAGACTTTGAGATTTGGAGAGCAGTTGAAAGGATGGAAAGTGTACCATAATTCCAAATATTGTACAGGCAATATTTACAGTATTTGCAACAGCCAATTACTCCTGTCAGGTTGTAGAAAATGATAATTTTTTTGAAAACAAGTCTTTGCCAGCCTTAGTTAGTATTTGTTTGCCTGCAGAAATACTGTTTAGTGACTTGACTACCTGTTGTTGTATTTATTTTACATAATGCAACAGCTAATTTTTTATTAAGAAGAAAAATAGAAAATATGGGGAAAGTGAAGATAACAATTGTCAAAAAAGGTATTATTTGATGAGGAAAAAATAACTAAAAGTGATTTTTAAAAAGGAAACGTATAAGAAGAAAAAAACAGAAATTGAACAATTTGTTGAAGAACTGGTAGTAATTTTTAAAATGTTTCATCTTTCTTCAATTCCCTTAAGTAATAGTGTTATTAAAGTCTCCAGATTAGAGTTTTCCAGGGTATAATGTTTGGTATGCAGTATACACCAAAATGATTGGCCTTTGTGAATGAGTTTATTAGTTCTATGATTTCTTTTACCACATTTGAATTCAGTATATACTTACTGAAATAACACATCCACAAAAACTGTAGTACAAGCTTGTTTTATGGTTTATGTGGCTGTTTTTGCCTTTAAATGTAACCCTAAATAAGACTTCAAATAAACTGCCTAGTGCTTACCTGTTCTGAACAGGAAAGACATAGTAGTTCTGGGTTCTGTGTCAGTGGCCCATCTGGAGACACCTGGAAAATATTTAGGTATCAATTAGACTTTTAATGTATTTTTTTTGTTGCTGGTCAAGCTCAAACATTCTAGAACCATTTTACAAAACAACAACAACAAAATGCCAGATAAAGTGGCGAGGAGAGAAGTGTATTGAATATTTGGCTGTTTAGATTCATTAATGCAAAGTGGCTACAGGCTGATTCTTCTCCAAGTTCCACAAACCCTAAAACCACACATGTTCCTCTGTGTAACTTGGCTATTGGAACATGTCATGGTTTTAGGAAAACAGCATTGCTGAAAACCAAAAGAACTGAGATAGCCATTTATGAATTAAGAGTTTGCAGTTACTAAAATTGTGACAAATCCTTCAAGATGTCTTAAAATAGATGGTATTAATATGTAATATGATAAACATGCTAGCATTGTATAATTCCAAGCCAGTCTCAGCAAAAGCAATGGATGATAGTCATTTCTAAATAGCAGGTGAACATATTCTGGTTTTAGGTTTGGCTACTTTCTGTGAGATTGCACTTTGGATTACAGCCATATTTCATGTATTTTTCTCTCTGAAAGCTAATGAAAATCCCCTGGATGTAATGCCATTAATCCCCAGGGAAGAAATAACTGGGGCAACACTTAGTATAACAGATGTGATTTCTCTAAGTGCTAGTGATAAGAGAGGAGGCAGTGCATTATCAAAAAGGACTAGATAAGGAAAATTAAAAATGGTGAGTAAAGATTTTGCTTATCCTGAGGGAAATTTCATGATTAACCAATGCTTTCAATTGTTATTTTCAATGGTATAAAGTAATAATATGTAACATTCAACCTTAAATTATTGACTATGAATTCCAACAATGAAAAGTGTAAGATATCATTATAAGATCTAAGTTTCTCCACCAGTATTAATAATATATTCACTCTTGGGGCAAGGGAGTAAGAAGGAAAGTAAAATTATGATAACTTATTTTACTAGAAATTTATATTAAATATTTAAAATGCTTATATTACATATCCCTAAAGGTAATTCTGTATGCCTGGACCAACATTTTATTTTGTAAAAAAATTAGCATGTATTCTTTCTTCTCTCCAAATTAGTTAACATAACTCAGAAAATCCTAAATATTAAATGAAAGCTCTAAATTTATATTAGTTGTTAAATATTATAATGATTGAACACTGAAGATCTCTGGATGCTAATATTCCACACATTACAGTATGTGCCAACTCTAAAATTTGACTTTTAGACTTTTAGGAATTTTTATCATATATATTTTTCATGCCATGTGACACTGTTGATAGTATTAGGATTTTCTAATATGATGGGATAATTTTACCTATGATAAATGCTACCATTTATAAATGTGATTTTGGTATGCATAAAATGTACAGTTTTACAAAAATATTACTACTGTAACTATTATCTTAAAATATGACCTTCTGGGAAATAACATGTTATGACCTTATAATTTATTATTACATTTACAGGTAACTCCTCAAGTATCTAGGCTTGACTGTTATAATTATACATCCTTCATAATGATGAATTTTGAATTATGGGTTATGAATTATGAATTATAAACTCAAGCACACTTTAAAACATTCTTTTCTCAAAGGGCATTTAGTGTGGCTGACACTCTGGCCTTTTAGAAACTTAATAATAAATAAAATTGTCATTGTTTCCTGAATTAGCTTTAAGTGAATCCATAGGTAAAGCTTCAAATTTAGTAAAATGCTATTTTTGAAAATCCTATTTATATAGCTTAAAGAGAAAGCATCTGACTTTAAGAAGACTAAGGCCAGTGTTAATATTTCAGTAACTTAAACATATAGTTCTGGATACAGTCAGAATTCCATACATGAAATTAAAGTAAAGCCACTATTAATTAATTTTAAACATTGATGACTGTGTATCAAACTATTTGCTATTTTCATGGAATTTGCAACTAGATTGTTCAGTTAAGCAGTCTATATATGAATATGTTTATAATTTTTAAATCATGATTCACATAATAAAATTTTGGCTCTTCGAAAATCTGAATCTAAAGAGTCCTGTAGTAGTAGGGCAAATGCTCTGGGTGCAGTAGATGTGCCTCACTGATATCCCCTCAGTGCCTCAATGACAATCCACTGCAAGCATCAGTTTGGGTAGAAATGAAGCATTTCCTTCCTTCCTTCCTTCGTTCCTTCCTTCGTTCCTTCCTTCCTTCCTTCCTTCCCTCCCTCCCTCCTTCCTTTCTTTCTTTTTCTTTCTTTTCTTTCTCCTTCCTTCCTTCCCCCCTCCCCCTCCCCCTCTCCCGCTCTCCTCCCCTCCCCTTCCTTTTCTTTTCCCCAAAACAAAACTGTAAAAAGAATGTTGGGCCTTAACTTCCTTTCATATAAATACTTGCCTAAATCAGCTGATAAATTTGCTAAGGTTAAAAAGGAAGCATGAAAATGAGCCATTGCACATAGAAGCAGATGTTTTCCCCTAGCTAATTACAAATAAGGTGGTCTTAAGATCACATCTAGCAACAAATGCACATGCCTAGTTAAAACTATAGAAATAGTTTAAATTTAAGTACCGGACTTTTCTGATTCCCGATGTATGACTATTATTTACTTAGATTTTATTTTGTTTCATTATGCTGACCCAGTATTACTAGGAAAACAGCATTATTATTGCCATTTTAAGGATAAGGAAATGAGAACGGTAACCAGGCCTTGTAGATCTCGAAGTATTACAGTATTTTAAATATCAACTATGTTTATAAAGTTTTAATCACATCAAAAAAATAAAAACAAATGACCTTATTTCAAGTAAATATTTTTGGTGTTAAGAAGTGATACTTTTCCTCAGAATATTTTATTAGAGAAGAATTTTAATTTTTTAAAACCTTACATAGAAAGAATGAGGAGCAAGCCTATTAATATATACCATATTTCCCCCATATGATTATAAGTGTGTTGTCATCCATATACTGTATGTTTAAGATTAATTGTTAGTATTTTCAATTTAATGCTAAAGCATAAACTAGAATGAATCTTAGTGGAAGTTACTTGGAATACAAATGTTAATTTTTATTGTAAAACATTTCTACTCATATATAATTCAGCAAACAATTACATACTCTTAATTTTAAATATAAATAATTTAAATATTTATTCAATCAATAAATATATATTAAGGTTACCAACCAGACAGACATAGTCTCAGCTCTTAAGGAACGTCCTATCTAGTGATTACTATAGACATATACAAGATGACTTACAGGTAAAAAGATGTCAGACAGAAATGTGAACTGCTGCCTTGTGAAGGACTCCCTGTGGGAGCTGTGTCTTGGTGGGGTAGATGGAGCCTTCTTTCTAAGTACTGAAACTGAACTGTATCAGTCAACAAAGAGATGATCAGACTGTGATTAACAGACTCATTTAAACTAAACTCATAAGACCAAAGCACAGAAGTCAAAGCAGTATTTTGTTGATTTCTGAAAGGTGACACTAGGCCATGCTTTCATAGAAAATGCCTGGGACTTGAAATTATTACTAGACAGTTTTGGTAAATATATAGTAGCAGCAAAAAGGATTGCTAGATTGTGTGAATGGATGGGTAAGTTTACTTTTCTTGTAGGAAATCAGCTCTAGTCTATCCCTAGAATGGCTTTTTAGACCGAAATATTTTGTTTTCCAGATATTGTTAGTCTTTATAGTCAATGATGAATAAACAGTGCTAAATACTTTCTTGTTAGGGATTTACCAAAAGCAACATTTCAATTCATTAAGTAAGTTAACAGTTACATTTATGTATTGTCTTTCTCTGGTTGTATCCTAGTCAACTTGATTAGACCTGGGTATTTATTGTCTGCAAAATATTTACAAACTGTTATGTATTTTTAGCATATGATCATGTTTTCTTTTTATTGATGGTTTTAAGTAGTTTACAGGTATGGCTCTTACTGACCTTTTTTCAAAATTAGAAATATTTTGTACACACTCATAATACATTGACAAAACTAAGGTTCATGTGGCTATATGTTAATTTTAAATGTTTAATAAGCAAATAAACACTTCAAACATTTTATTTTGAAAAACATCTTATAAATCATCTTTTTAAGTTTTATTACTAGTATTAGTATTATTTCGATCCACATGTCTCCTGACTTTTTTCTTTTGTTAAAATCCTTGATAAAATATTCATTAATTACTTAATGGGTAGCCTTTATTTTTCCCTTCAGAAAATATTCAGCAAGATAAATTAATATGTAAATTAATAAGTAAAATTATATGATTGGATTCTTTAGAAATAATCTTCAGGTACTGTATTTTTTTGTTGTTTCTAGATATTATTAGGCTATACCCAACTTTAACCTTTAGGTGGCAGCATTTGAGAACAGTTATAGATACTTGCCACCATTTAGAAAAACAAGATGATGAATAGTGTATATGTTCAAAATAAAGAATTTAGGATTTCTTATTCTTTTTTTATTTAGACTCAGAACAATCACTTTTCAAGCATTGCACCGCCTCATAATTTGTAATATTAAGAAGTATTTTCATATTTACATAAGGCTACTTTATGCTAATAAAAAGTTCATCATTTGCATGACCATTTGTTCATGGCTTATACTTTCATTGAAGACAGGGGTTCTTCCAAATGGATATTCCTAAAGGACCTTTCTCAACACATCTGCAGTTTTAATGGATCTGGGCTAATTAGACATAGCTGAAATTTTTTTTTTAAGTATTGAAAATAAAGACATTATCTTTCTTCTTGCAATTTATTGGTTTAAAAGTACTTTACATTTATGTATAGTGAGATATGAAAGGGGCAAGTATAATATAAAAACAATTTATATCACAGACTTTTGTTAATAGTCCATCTTAGTAGCTAACTAGAATAATCACCACAAAAGATACACTTTGCTGAATAACTGACCGATTAATCTGATCTATCACTCCTATCTTGTTTTCTTTTTTAAAAAAATGAGGTCAACCAATTTTGCTTCACTAGCCAAGTCCCTAATCAAGATCAGACCATATATAAATAACTTAATTAAGATATATAATCATAGCTAGAATCTATTATATTTAATGGAGTATAAGTGCTTAATTTTTACAGAGGATCATGTCAGCTTTTTTATGACTCTAATTTTTGTTGCTATATGATTAACTTTCTCATTATATTAAACTTAAAATTACTTTCTTTTATTTTTCTCTATGTGGATTTTAATATATTTTTAAGGAAATCTTTTAGGACAACTTTTAAGAATACTTCTCTTTCTTTTTATTGAAAAATGTTCCAATATTTTTATCCTGATTTCAGTTCAGAGGATTTTATTTTGTGTCTACTTCGTTATTATAAGAAAGACATAAAATTTCAAATAACTTATTTAAAACCATGTTTATATATAGCTGATCCCGAAGGCTATGTGTGTTTGTTCATTTTGACCCTCTAAAATATTAAATCGTTTTGCTAAGGAAAGTATTTGCAGTTATTTTTACTGATGGCAAAATTGTAAAAAAAAAAAAAAATTAATACCTAGTAATCATTTAAATAATTTATATTTTAGACAGAATCCAAAGTATACAAAATGCTTTGTGTTTTAGACATTTGTGTTGGTGCTATTTACATTAAGAAAACTTGAACAGTATCTATAAACATTCTTTCCCTATAGAGAAATGGATAATCTTTCAATTTACGTTGTAAAAGGCATGTAGTTCCATGAAGACAGTATCCAAAAGTATGGGTATTCTGTGACTCATTCAGATTTTGTCACATTTTTGTATTTGCCTGAATCCCTCAAAATGGCATGTATTAGTCCGTTTTCACACTGTTGATAAAAACATATTTGATACTGGGCAATTTACAAAAGAAAAAGGTTTAACTGGACTTACAGTTCCATGTGACTGGGGAAGCCTCACAATCATGGTGGAAGGCAAGGAGGAGCAAGTCGTGCCTTACATGGATGGCAGCAGACAAAGAGAGAGCTTGTGCAGGGAAACTCCCATTTTTAAAACCATCAAATCTCATGAGACTTATTCACTATCAGGAGAACAGCACAGGAAAGACCTGCTCCCATGATTCAGGCATCTCCCGCTGGCTCCCTTTCACAACGCGTAGGAATTATGGAAGCTACAAGATGAGATTTGGTAGGGACACAGAGCCAAACCATATAATGGTGTAAGCAAGATAAATGATTTATTGACTCAATTAACTGAAATTTTTAGAGGTTTGCATGACTGGATCTAAGTGCTTCAATAATGCCAGAAGTCTGATTCTCCATTTCTCTTTTCTGCTTTACTTTTTGTTGCTTTTTTTTTTTTTTTTTTTGAGACAATGTCTTGCTATGCCACCCAGGCTGGAGTGCAGTGGCGCAATCTCAGCTCACTGCAAGCTCCGCCTCCCGGGTTCACGCCATTCTCCTGCCTCAGCCTCCCAGGAGTAGCCCGCCACCACACCTGGCTAATTTTTTGTATTTTTAGTAGAGATGGGGTGTCACCGTGTTAGCCAGGATGGTCTCAATCTCCTGACCTCATGATCTGCCCGCCTCGGCCTCCCAAAGTGCTGGGATCACAGGCGTGAACGACCATGCCCCGCCTGCTTTTTGTTGCTTTTATTCTCAGTAAATGTTTTCCCCCAACTGGTAGCAAAAAAGGTTTCCGCCACACCTGACCAGCATGCCCGAGAGAAAAAAGCATGTGTGTATGCATCTTTCTAGTGGTCTTGGGGAAAGTTTCAGGGAGAGCTTTCTTTGTTGCAACGTGAGTCACATCGCCACACCTGTGCTTATCATTTTGGGAAGTGGACTCTGGTCTGTGATTGGACAGATCAAATTGGTTAGATCCCAGGTCGAACCAAGGAGGGCAGAGTTAGCATAAGCCTCATGCTTTGACAGACAGTTTAGCTGATACCTCATCCAAGTCATTTGGCGGCATCAGTTGATCTTTATGTTCAAAAAGATTATGAACAAATGAGTCAACGCAGATATTAAGGCTTTCACTCTTTCCACTAGCACTTTAACCCAGGCCAATTGCCTCAAAATGTGTCTATATGACAGCCCTAATAGACTGTGAGATATAAACCAATTTTAATAAAATAGAATTTTGTGTGTCATGACACCTTGATAATAATAGCGAGATATGGTCAGATTGCTTGCAAACTGTTTAAAGTGGAGAGATGACTGAATCAGGAGACAATCCTGATGTCTGACTTCGGATAAGGCAGCCACTGCCTGGGATAAGGGGCGTGTACTACAGAGAACTGGCTGATGGCTTATGGTCAGTCAGCTAGGCAAGGGTGAATCAGAATTACCGTCTGCCTCCATCTGCTAGTAATTCCTGTGGTTAAAGCCAGGCATGACAACAAGTTGCAGTGTTACAGATGGCCTATGTTATCAGTTTCAAATAAATAGCTTCCTTCCTTTCCTATACAACTATATGCTATTGTTACTTTAATAAAGGAAATAACATGCAAGTCAAATTTGTTTCTTAAGTGTAAAAACTCTTAGACTGACAAAACCTCTTTTGCAGTAAGTTTAAAAGATTACCTTTTTTGCCATCCCACCCTCCAAAACATCCCTCTACACTCCATCTAGCAACACTCCTATTTCAAGCTTGCTGGATATGCTGTGAATCCTGAGGGACTCCTGAAGCTAATTCATACTACAGCGTAAATAACTTCTGGGTCAATGCTCCCCAAGGGGTTTGTACTTTATAAGGAAGTCATTTATAGAAGGCGCCACAGGGAACTTTGCAATTCAAATGAAGGGTGGGGCCTTTTTCCACAGAGCATCTTGTGGGAAAAAAAAGCCAACAGAGTTATTGTCCCCCAAAACAAATTAATATAGTTCATTCATGAATTCATTCTGCAAATATTGGCTGCCTATCATTCTAGTAATTGTTGATGTTTTTCTTTTTCTCATATAAATGCATTTCTTACCTTAAAAAAGAGACCAAGGAATGTAAAGCTAATAAAGAATTCAGCACTATTTGTATAAATTTTACAAGTCATTAAAAAGTCGGTGAGAAAAATATTATGTTTTATGTTTTTTTAAGTGGTCATTTGTTGGTTGGAAACTATGATTAGAGACAGTTTTCCCTCTTCACCAGGGAAGTACCATGCTCTAGGGGCTAATAGGATGGTTATATTGCCTTGGGAAGGGATCTGGGGCAAATAGCTTAACCCAGCTATACCCCTAGGTTTTAAACTACCATTCCTTATAAAGTTTTTTTTTTCAAATAAATATTATACATTGGATATTTTACATAGTTAGTGTCAAATCCACAGTTATGTGACTGATAAAATACAAATCTTGCCTCCGTGTGTTGCAGGGTGATCTCTCTCAAATGCCAGCCTATTTATTAAGTCCTACATCTGCTTTTCCACCTTCAACATCTGCTTTTTTCCGTGTTTAGTACAATGCTGGCACGTAGATGTTGCCAGCATTGCCAGATGTTGGTTCATAGATGTTGAGTAGTTGAACTATATTCAATTCAGTATATATTTCCTGAATATACATTGGCATTCAAGGCAATGTACTCAGGAGAACACAGATGACTAAGGCACAGTCTTTCTTTTAATGTAGTTTTGCATTTAGTAAGTGTGGATATTTGGGGATAAGTCATGACAGAAATCCTAATAAAAGCCAACCTATTCAAGCCAAAGTTCACTTGTTGTGAACAAGTGACTGTGGGAATTTAGTCTCCGCCACCAGAAATCATAGTCTCTCAGAAATTACAGGTCACTGTGAAACACTTTAGTGTTTTGGAAATGTTTGGAAGGTAGCTTTGTCTTTCAATAGCTAGTTTTCAATCAGCTTTTTGAAATAAATGAATAAAACATGCTTAGTTTCATTTATGTGTGTGTTTCAGTTTAAAGTAGTAAAAACAATGATCATATTCATCTATTCCATACAACAGTCGACAAAATATTGGATATATATTTAAGTATTACCATAATTATAGTTTTTATTTCATTAGGCAAGTTACATCGAGATTTTTATGTACACAGGTCTGTGACTATAATAATCCATTCCTAATTGCTTACGTGAAATCTATGAATCCTTTCTTGTACACTATTTTGTTCTTCTAGGTGTTGATAAATTAGATGTGTTAGCAACCTTTTATGTTCTCTTAAAGGTTATTTGACTTTGATTTAGAAATGTTACATTCCCATTCATTTCATGAATATTCTCTAATGCTTTTTCTAAACCTGGGACATAATATAGATCTTATTTCTATAGAAAATTATGGATATTATCAGTAATTGCTCTATTACAACCACAAGGAAAAAATATATTTACATTGTAGAGTCCCAAGATATTTCAAAAACATACTTTGAAGTAGTGATTCAATATTGGTAATGTATGTAGTTTGCATACAAATAATGGGTATTATATTTTCATGTATAACATTTAAGCCACAGGATACTGAAGTTCTCATTTCCTCTTGGGAGTTTTCCATGTGAATATAGGACTGTTCCTCCATCTGAAGAGCTACAGATTTCCATATTATTATATTGTGCATACAATGAAATGATCATGTTTTGATTTTTATAACTTGTCATCTTAAAGGTCTTAAAAGAATTATATGCTTCCTTTACATTGCATTATCTGATTCTATTCTGTGATAATGTCCTATATAATTATCTCTCTAAATAGAAGGTGACCCAATGGCATGACTTTTTTTTTTGTAGTGGCTCCTACCCCATGGCATGCAAGTCCTCAATCATAATTGATACCAATTATTTCAGGGCATTCTCTGTGGCAGTACAGATTTCCTACTCTTCCCTACTTTTATGATAAACAGTTTATATAACACCTAAAAAGCCCTTTTGAAATAATGTGATATGAAAGAGTCCCTTAATGGTTATTTGCCTGGAAGACCAACTAGGTAAGCACACCATCCCATTTACTGCCACTTCTATTACTAGTTTTGTAAGCCAGATGTGAGGAACCAGCCTCAGAGCAAAAAAAAAAAGGAAAAAGTTTATGACAGCAAGTTTGTCTTTCTGAAGTGCTCTGTGAAACTGCTTATATAGAAAGGTACTGAAGAGGAATTAATTTTCATAAATATTTCATTATTCTTAATTCTTAACTGACTATTATAATTTTTATATTTTCCATCTTTCTTTTATGAAAATAATTTTAAAAAGATAGTCTTGGCACAGCGTGGTGGCTCATGCCTGTAATCCCAGCACTTTGGGAGGCCAAGGCGGGCGGATCACGAGGTCAGGAGGTCGAGACCATCCTGGCTAGTACTGTGAAACCACGTCTCTACTAAAAATACAAAAAAATTAAATGGGCGTGGTGGCGGGTGCCTGTAGTCCCAGCTACTTGGGAGGCTGAGGCAGGAGAATGGCGTGAACCCGGGAGGTGGAACTTGCAGTGAGCTAAGATCTTGCCACTGCACTCCAGCCTGGGTGACAAAGCGAGACTCTGTCTTAAAAAAAAAAAAAAGGCAGTCTCTTCTCAAAGTACTAAAGTTAGAAAAAATAGGTATTTTATAATCTGTTCCTGTGATATGCTTACTAAGCTGCATTTTTGAACAACCATCATGTTATACAGATGGAAATACTGAGGCAAGATAGTTTACAACTGTATGCATCTCGTTAATTTAATTAAAATTAGAATTAATAAGGCTTGAACTCAATAATTTAAGGTACTCCCCACATTGCTGTCCTGTCACTGGATGTTTGTTTATTGTTATATTGTAAACAAGAAAGCAGAATTAAAAGATATTTTGAAAAAGCTAAAAGATAATTTGACTAGAATTCAAAGTGCTTGGTTTTAATCCCTGCTTTGTCCGACACTAAATGTGAGACCTAAGCTCCTCTTTCTTGAAAATGAGATCATGGCTTTGGTTTCCATGATTTCCAAGGTTCATTTAATTTTAAAATAGACTTATTTTTAGATTCAATATAGGCTTTAATATACTCTTTCACTTCCTTAGTAGGTACTTTATGAGCACTTCCTTCATGTCAGGCACAGTGCCAGGCATGGGGATGTGTCAGTAGAGTGAAAAGCTCCTTTGCTCATGGGCTCAGGGTTTGGGGGAGACAAATATTACATTACACAAATAAATAGAAACTGTGATAAGTGCTGCAAAGACATCATAAAGGGTGTCAGGAGAGAAAATAATAGGTTGACCTAAATTGGATTGAGAGTGAGAACATGTCTCTCTGAGAGAGTAAGAGCTTTCAGCTGAAACCCGAGGGGCAAGAAAAAATTAGTCAGTTGAAAACTAAAGCATAACCTAGTAA
This sequence comes from Colobus angolensis palliatus, assembly GCF_000951035.1. Classification (NCBI taxonomy): domain Eukaryota; kingdom Metazoa; phylum Chordata; class Mammalia; order Primates; family Cercopithecidae; genus Colobus; species Colobus angolensis. The sequence continues at coordinate 601,807 of NW_012119744.1, read as the reverse complement.
GTATTTCAGGCAGAGGAAACAGTTAACAGGAAAACCCTGAGACATGAAATCACCCAGGGGGTAGGACATGGTCTGAGATGAGGTTGGAGACAGGGGGCAGAAACTACATCATGGGAAGTCTGAGGCCAGAGTAGGGGCTTTTATCCTAAATACAATGAAAATCTGACAGTGAAAGAGACAGAGAGACAAACGGAGAGAAAGAGAGGTAGGTGTGGAGAGGAGTTGTGCTCAATGCACAAAAGATGAGATGCTGAATGGGTGAGAGGTTTGCCTTTTTTTCATTTATTTGTTTTGTAAAAATTTGGCATTTTTGAAAAGGCCAGATTCTTGGGAGATAATTTCAGACAACAGTACATGTGGAATTTGAATATCTTGAAAATGTTTTTTTTAAAAAGGCTCCCTATACCTCCTAAAAGTAATCATACATCAATTTGAAGATCACTGATATAAAACCCAGTACCTAATCTTAGAAAGTTGGCAATATAGGTAGAAAGATAAGTCACAAGCATATGAAAAGTTAATTGTAAAATATTTAAATAATAGTTCAATACAATAATAAACTATAATAAGCAAGGCATACGAAATTGCCATGTTTAATTACTTAATTAATTGTGCAGAAAATGATTGGTCAGAGGTCCCCAGTGGTCAGGGCATTCTTTGGGGATCTTAAAAAACTGGGAGAATTTGAATGGTCTGAAGGAAGGATTTATGATATTTCAAGACTAACAGTAATATTTATTGAGGGAGAAAATTGAAAGATGTTTTTGAGTGACTACAATTTGGTGAAATGATCAGAAGATAGTCAGTTTGATTACGAAGAGTATGGAATGCAACCTTCTCCAAGTTAATTTTTTAAAAAATTAAAAATTTCGGCCGGGCACGGTGGCTCAAGCCTGTAATCCCAGCACTTTGGGAAGCCGAGACGGGTGGATCACGAGGTCAGGAGATCGAGACCATCCTGGCTAACACGGTGAAACCCCGTCTCTACTAAAAAAAAATACAAAAAACTAGCCGGGCGAAGTGGCGGGCGCCTGTAGTCCCAGCTACTCGGGAGGCTGAGGCAGGAGAATGGCTTAAACCTGGGAGGCGGAGCTTGCAGTGAGCTGAGATCCGGCCACTGCACTCCAGACTGGGTGACAGAGTGAGACTCTGTCTCAAAAAAAAAAAAAAATTCTACTAATAAATATGAATTGAACATATGTATTTATAGGATGCAATGTGATGTTTTAACATAGGTTTACATTTGTGGAATGATTAAGTGAAACTAATTGACAAAAATCCATCACCTCAGATACTTCCTTGTGGTGAAAACATTTCAAATCCTCTCTTTTAGTAGGTTTGAAATAGACAGTATATATTTATTACATGCTCAGTAAAACGGCTAGGCACAGAAGGACAAATGCTGCGTGATCTCACTTATATGTAGATTCTTAAAATGTTGAACTCATAGAAGAAGAGTACAGTGGTAGTTACCAGAAGCCACGAGTAGGGGATTGGATACAAGAAGGGGAGATAGTGATCAAAGGTACAAATTTTCAGTTAGCATTCAGAAATTGTGCTACACTTTATGGGTCTTGGGTACCCACTGTAGACTTTGGAGAAGGGAAATGCTAGGATAAAATTGACATGTTAAATGTAACCAGGGAAAGCCTGACAAAGGGATTTGAAAGAGGAAATGATCAAATTCAGAGGCTTAGAGTCAAAATCCTAGACTGAGGCAATAAATGGCTTATGTAATGGATATGAAAATGGAAAGAAGGAAGGAATATTTTTGAAGCATACAGTGAAAATAAAACAATGCAAAACGAAAAGACAAGATTGGGTAATTATTTAGATGTAGACACTCAAGGAAAAATGAGGAGTCCTAGAAAACAATTTTGTGCCCCATAAATGTTAGGAATGTTTTTTGTGATTATTTAATCAATTTGCTTGTTACAGTAATAGTAGTGTTAGCAGTGCAAATCTCAGAACCAGAAGCTGAAAGTACCTGTATCTCCACTGTTGTCAAATTCTGGTATTTAGACTTGCTTGTACTTGCAAGCTGGTGTTTACCTTGCTGGACATTATTTAGTCACTCTCATTAACTAATACTTTAGCTAAAGTACAGTACTCATTACCAAACCTAAAGTATAGTGCTCATTACTTAGGGTCAAACTTCTTTAATGTAATTCTTCATGTCTCTCTTCTAACAGGCACAACTTGGTCAATAATGACCCCCATTAATGCTGTAACTTTTCTCTATTCTGAAAGTAAAAGTAGAACATTCATCAGAAATATGGACTATCTCATATATACTTCCTCTTTCTTCTTATTCACTAACAGCTTTCCAATATCATAGATACACCTAAGCACAGTTCATTCTTAAGCAATGAATTTTAATACATAACCTCCAACCGTAATATCATCTTGTTTACTTTTTAGGCAATGTTTCAAAGTGCTGTTTAAATAAATATTTTAGCAAAATTAACCCAGATGCGGAAAACTAAAGAGCAAAAGTAATTAGAATAAAAAATCATCCTTAACCATGACATTCAAATAGAACCATTGTTCATATTTTACCACATATCCTCTCAGCTTATTTTCTCTGCATATACATAAAATATCACGTTTGTTATAGAAATGAGATCTTATTTTATGTCTAAAAATGTAATCGCTTTGTATGTACTGTTCTGTGACCTGCTTTTTTCAATTCATTATTTTTGTGAATGTCTTCTGAATGAATAATTGTAGAATAACATCATCCCTATAACTTCAATGCAAGTTCTAGTAACCTTCTGGTTTTGTAAGTCTGGGTAGTTTGCAATATTTTATATTATAAATACAATTATCTAATAATATCTGCTTACCTAAAAGATATAGGAATATTTTATTATAACTCTGTTGTAAATATATATATATATATATGTATATACACACACACACACACATATACATATGTGTGGGTATTTACACAATTGTTTATCACCTTAGAGTAAGTTTCTAAAAGCAATATTGTTATTTCAAAGTTGTGCAGCTTTAAGATTTAAAAATATTTTCAAATTGCCTTATATAGTTCCATTTTTATCTCCCCTCAACAGGATATGTAAACACCCATCCCTCACTCTTTCAAAAACAAACAAACAAAAAAAGGGCTTAACCATTGATACGTATCCTTGCGAGCTATTAGCTAGTACATGATATCTTTTGAGTTTTGGCTTGCATTTGAGGGGGAATTACTTGTAGGTGAATATTATTTTATGTGTATTGGTTATTTATGTTTTTACTTTTTGAACTGCCTGTTCACATTCTTAGCACATTTTCCACCAGAGAGGTCAAACTAATTTCTTAAGTACTATTTTCTGGTTATCAAACAAAATAACGAGTTTCAACAGCTTATTAAATAGTGGAGTTTCTTATACCTGCTTTTGTAATGGAAAAAAATTTCTGTGCCATGATAAAAAATCAAGATGCTAAATGCCTAGTATTGTCTAACTTTAATATTTCCAGTTTGACTAAACTCTTTGTTTAATATCTGTTTTACTTAAAATAAGTAACTGATAACATTTATCAACATTGTCTTATATAATGTATTTTATTATTCTTTTATGAGGATTTATGTTTTTAAAAACACCAAAGGGAAGTGTATACAACAAAATATTTCTTGTGAAAGCCAACAAGTTAAGTGGCTGCCCTATATTGCCACTAAAGGTGAACCTTATTTTCAGCTGTCTCAGAGTATGCAGCACAATGCGGAAAATTTCCAAGTTAGTTAGCGTGGACAATCATAAAACCCAAAATCCCAACTCACACACTTGATGGCTGACAGGAGCTGAGTTTTCACCCTTCTCATATTGGCACTCCTTTCCAAGTGTTGTGCTTACTGCCAAAGTAATGCTTTTTCATTTTAGTACAAAATCTTAGTTACTTAAAGAGTATAAAAACCTGTTCCTCTGATAGCTAGAGGCTTATGTGAAAAGTAGAGGATGAGGGACAATTTGAGATTGACAATGGGAGATCAGATTGCAGTGGAGCTCATGGAACAATCAAGTTAGAATAGAGTCCTTAAGAGAGGGTAGGAAGAAAATGTTTATGCACAGCATTGATAATCACCATTCCCAAATATCTACAGCTTAGATCCATGACAACAGTGACTTATTAATGCAGTTCAATAAATGTTTTCTTATATTTATAATAAGAGATAAATGGTAATAGTATTAAATAATTTGTTTCATAATGGACAGTTGAATTCATTCATGTATATTTCCCATATAATTGCGGAAGAGATAGACATCACAAGTGTCTGTGCATTTGATCGTATAGACTTGAATTGTCCTATAGGATAAAATTAATATTGTAGTGACATTCATTTATTCAATTTATGTTTATTTATCACCAGCATTTTCAGTTCCTTTTATGGATAATAGATACACACATACACACACACACACACACACACACACACACAAAATACTCCTGCCCTCCAGCTACTTTCTAATGAAACAGATTGGTAACAAATATATAGTTATGGAATATAATGAGAGATAATTAAATGCAATGAATAAAAATCATGGCACAATAAGCAGATAGGGAAATGGAAGCTTATTAGATAGGATGGTAATTGAAGAAGACTTCGAGGAAATAACATTTAAGTATGGTCCCGGGAGACCTATGCAGCAATCTAGAGTTAAGAGTATTAAAGGCAGAGAGAAAGGCCAATGGGGTGGTCCTGAGACAGGAATGTGCTTGGTTCTTAGCATGTTCAAGGGTTATTTAGAAACTTATGTCACTTCCTTACTTTTCTATTGAATTGATTTTTTTCAAAGTTAACATTCAAATCCATTAATTGACTCAGATGGCTAGAAAGTGGGAAACATGGAAGTTATGTTCACTAATGTATTTCCTTTCAGATATACTTGTTTTTTGTCATGTTATAAAGAACTTAAAGACAAAGGTTGTAAGAGGTGTATGTCAGAGGAAAGACAGGATCAATCAAGATAGGTAGAATAGTGACACAAAAGTATAAATTGCTTATGTAAAAATTTTAACAATAACATTTTAGTGGTGTTGCTAATAACTTGTAACAATGACTAAACAAATTCACATTGGTTTACATATCCAAATATTGAAATTCAGACTTCATTTAATTCAACATTTTGTTTACCGTGGTTCAAGTTATGACTGAAAAAAAAAAAAAAAACAAGGTAGCATCTTAGAACAATATTGCTTCCAAAAGTTGTTTCCACATTTGTTTCCTGAATTTTATTGATGGCTGATCAACCTAAGACTATGAGTTTGTATGGTGGCACCTAATGAAATTGGTAATATGATTTCCATATTTTAGATTATATTTCATTTGTTGCTCCAGACTAACATTAAGTAAATGTCCCCCAGGCTGGATGGTCTCGATCTCCTGACCTCACGATTCACCGGCCTCAGCCTCTCCAAGTGCTGGGATTACAGGCGTGAGCCACCATGGCTGGCCTAAGTAAATATTCTTAAATGAGCAGCAGTGACCACAGAGAATAGATTTGTTGATAACATTTGCAAGATTAACCCAAAATTGTGAAGTACAACTTTCATATTCCTTTGTAACTATATATATATATTTACATGTATTATTATATGGGTATCTAAAAAGTAGTAAGTACTGTTGTAAAACTCTGTACATGACCACCAATTAATTTTGAATTTCAAAATATTTCAAATGATTTCTCAAAAGTATATGCAAATAATAAAATGTCAATATTTTCTGTACATTTTATGATTACCTGATGAAGGTATTTTCTGCTTGAAATACCTTTTAATAAAGTACCAAGAAAACCACAAAGCACTCAATTCATCAAGATGTTAGCCTATCTGTTCTTCACTTTGAGTGCCATGTTTCATCTTGAGCTAAAGAATTTGAGAATTGAAATCTTGGCGGAGGTTAACTTATAGGTAAGTACAATCGCTTGAGAATTTTATTCATGATGTTCAATTTATATCCTTTAATTACTATTGCCCTAACAAAATAGAATATTTTATGCTTCTTTCCACAGGTAAGAGCAATCCATCTGAGGGACTACAATGTGACTGAAGACCTCTGTCTCAAATTTTTTAAAGGAGCTTTGTTATACCACAGTTTAGCAATCTTCACAAAGATGTTACACTTATTTTGATATCCATATAAATCAAGGGAGAGTATTTCCTTATAGGCGCAATGAAATCTGTAATGAATTTGTGTTTTTTTTTATTTTACTTAATTCAATTAAACACATATGCTAATTGTTGCAAGGGATATAAATTTGTGTATACTGTTCTTGATCTTAGAGGTTAAAAGGTACAAGACATTAATAAAATCTATGATGCAGGGTGGATAGTTGTAAACTCAAAAAACAAATATATAAAAGGGAGAGGCAGAGACAGAGAGAGAGAAATTTTTAAAAATACACTAAGAATTAATGAAAGAAAATGCCTAGTATTGAATCTCAAAGATGACATCATAGAATAAGTAGCATCATAAATGCCATGAATGGATCTTCAATTAAAGGAGAGTTATGACAATCATAGAGGGAGGTGGAAAGCTTAGCAGGTGAAAGAAGGAGAGTATAAGCTAACGTGAGGATGGAAATGCATGGGTCAGCTTTTTGGAATAGCAAATGAACTAAATATAGGAATAGTGTATTAGTCCATTTTCATGCTGCTGATAAGGACATATCTGAGACTGGGAAGAAAAAGAAGTTTAATGCACTTACAGTTCCACGTGTCTGGGGAGGCCTCATAATTGTGGTGGAGGACAAGGAGGAGCAAGTCATGTCTTACGTGGATGGCAGCAGGCAAAGAGAGAACTTGTGCAGGGAAACTCCTGTTTTTAAAATTATCACATGAGACTTACTCACTATTACAAGAACAGCACAGGAAAGACTGGCCCCCATGATTCAATTATCTCTCACTAGGTCCCTCCCAGAACATGTGAGAATTATGGCAGCTATGAGATGAGATTTGGGTGTGGACACAGAGCCAAACCATATCAAATAGGGAACAGTAAAATTAGAAATCCAACATTATTTTATCACAATACTGGGAAAGCAGTGTGTATATTTGAGGTCCTTGATTTGTACTTTAGTTTAAGACTAATCTGACAGTGCTAGTCTGGAATAAATTTTATTAGGGAAATTATAAGAAAAGGCTAGACAAGAATTAACGAGATAAATTTAAAAATTAAATGTATGTGAGACATTATGATGGTAGATTATGTATGATCAAACAACTTAATGAATGTCTGAGTGAGAAGGAAGGAGTCAGATGACTTCTAGCTGGTGACTAAGAGATTTGTAGTGCCAGTAATAAAAATAAAGGGTTCAGGTTCAGTTAATACTCACGAGGAAAACAAAACACTTATGAGTGTCTTGAATTTAACCCACCTTCATAATAGCTCTATGAAATTGTTCAACCAGTGGCTGAAAAGCTGTGTCTGGAGTGGAGGAAGAGGAGAGGGAGATGCTGAAGGGAAAGGAGTTAGAGAAGGGGTCATAGAAGAGTCAGGAAAGTGAGGAATGAAGATGAGGGAGCCAAGAACAATCTTCCAGCTAGTAGTTACTACAGAAGGGTGGAGGAGCCGAAGAGTGGAGACCAAGAAGATATGGGCAATCTGCTAGAGCAGCACTGTCCAGGAATGTGTCCATGCACTGATGAAAATGTTCTGTCTGTGCTGTCCAGTCTGGTGTCCAACAATCACATGTGACTATTGAGGAACTATATTTTTAATTTTATGGGATTTTAATTAGTTTAAATTTAAATACCTTCCTGCAGCTAGTGGCTACAGAATTGATAAATGCAGCTATAGAGAATTTTAAAACACCTTTGTCTCACTGAAATCAATTTTCCACTCAGCCATCAAGTGTCATCCCTAAACTATAGTTTGGGACATCTCCTTCTGCTTAAAACTCTCCAGTGCTTTTCAGCGTCAAGGAGTAGGATCCAAACTACTGAAGCACAGCAATAACAAGGCATCTTGTCCACCTAAAGCCCCAGTCACAGCAGCCTCTGAATTTCCCCAACAGGCTGAACCTTTTCCTGGTCAAGGCCTTTGTGTTCTTCTCTTGCTTTTCATCTTTCAGGCCTCTAGCTAAGTGTCACTCCTCAGAGAGGTCTTCCTTGAGCCCCTTATGTAAATTAGCCAACTTACTGCTATTAGTCTCCAACTCAACACTCAATTTATTTCCTTTATGGCATAGATCATAATTTCTATTCATTTATTTATTTATTTTCCTTGGCCTCCACCACTGGATTGTAAACTCCCTAAGAGCAGGGATCATGTGTGTCTTAACATTTCTCATACCTCTCAGAGGGCCTGAGTTGTGCAGTAAATATTGGTTGGGTGTTGATAAATACCAACAAGAATATGTAACTGCTGAGCAGAAGTTTCCATAAGCAAGTTTGTTGTTGTCAGTATATTTCAGCAAAAAAACACTCAGAGAAATTTATATAGGCAAATTGGCAAAATATATACCTCAAAAAGTTTGTTAAGACAGAAGAAACTGAAATAGTATCCGTTGAAAGATGCAATTTGGATAGTACTTAACGGGGAAGAAAGTTACATAATTTTTGAGCTTTGTAAAGCCTCTAATAGAGTCCCCAGCCTCCCAAGTTCCACCTCACTTCTATCTACACCAGAGGAATAATTTATTTCTTAGCTGCTCCTCTAATGCCTGCTTTAGTTTTATTCTTTGGACCTCTATGACCCTTGAAAACATTGGAAAATTTTTGTTCAGGGTATTTTCTGGAATTTCAATAACAATATGAAATTAACGTCATTGTCATTACTATGTAGAAAACAAAATCAAAACTCTCAGATTGGCAGTTTATTAGAGAAAGAGAAAGGATCTGTTATTGCTTCAAAATGCACGAAAAATAAAGACTAGTTTATTACCCAGAAAATAGTTGTTTATTTTCATAGAGTTAGTGAAATAAAGCAGCTGGCCTATCAAATTGTTTTCATTACCTAAGTAACCAGAAAGTGATACTTTTAATAAAATTTTATTTCACTAGGAATGAAATTGGTGATGCAATATTTTTAGGTTTTTAAAATAAAAGAGCTTGTCTGAGACATATCTTTAAAGTTAAATATAAAAAGAATTATATATGAAAGCCAGCATTTTTCCTTAGCATTCAAAATGAGGGTACATACCTACTGATAGAGAAAAAAAGAAACCTGTCTCCAGGACAACTAGCTCTTTTTTTTCAGTGTTATGCTTTCTGTCCCACTGCTATGAATGATTTAAAAAGAAAAAAGAAACAAAGAGGAAGAAAGAGAAAAAAAAGGACAATAGGAAGGGACACATTATAAGTGTTATGCTTTTATGAAACAAAGCGAGCATGTCTTAATCTCAAAGATATCAGTTTAATTAATGCTAACTTATTTCCAAATATAAGTTAAAAATTACATTCCATGTACTTAAATTTTTTTTTGTCAATGTACAGTTTTTGTAAATATTAAGACCCTGGAAATTAATGATGGAATTTATAAACAGATTATAATTTTAATCCTAACTTTATTCAAATACTGTACTTATATATCTTTCTTCCTCTAATATTTAATCTGGTATTTAACTTCATCACCCTCAAAGTCAGTTTGAAAAGCAGAAAATTTCTTAAGTGAGCATAGATGATATATGTATCGATAACATGGTTTATTTTTAAATGATATATTTTAATAATATAAAGTTAATATTTAAATATAAAAAGTAATTCTGCTACAGTTTTTTCCAAATGTAGATAATCTTATGAATAATGCTATGAAATAACATTTATTTTGAAATCCATTTTTAATTCCTTCGTCATCACACAGAATTAAGCATAGTTGTTCCATGACCCATTGCTTGGTACATGGTATCTATTGAATTAGATAACAATAATACATCCCCATGTAGGAATACATTGCTTCCTGACCAATGCTCCACATTTAGAAAAAGCAAAATGGTGCTTTATTTTAGCTTCTAAATGATAAGATGTATATAAAATGTGGACATATTGTATAAGCTGTGTAAAGTTCTGCTGGTTTAATTGTTGAACTTCCAGAACATCTATTCTGGAGAAAGATTCCTGTACTGTATGAGTTACAAGGTACATGTCATTAATTTCTTTCTAGACTATGCCTCTTTAGATAGAAGATGTGAGAAAATCGAAAACAGGTAACTCCAAAGTGCTGAAAATTATGGCATGAGCCCTCAAAAGACTGCATGTTGTTCCCTTTATCTGCCTTCCTTGCCCAAAGGAGCATCGTAGAAAGTAGATAATTACCTTATGAACTCATGTTGTATAAACAGATGGATTGGTTGGTATAGAAAAAAATTGCATTCATGGCCTGTGAAATGCAGATGAAGTACTTATTTGGATAACTCCATCAAAACACTAACTCTTTCTGATCTCAAAAATTTAAATGAGTCTAAGGAACATGTGGTGAGCCCAGTAATTTTGGCATAAACATTTCACTTCAAATCATGAATTAAGATACAAGCTTGATTTGTTACTTCAAATAACTATTAATCCTCTTGCTATGTGAATGAACCTTTTTTTAAAATTCAGTGTTCAGTGTTTATAATCAGACAGGATCCCATTATCAGTAGGTAATCCCTAACTAACTGCGTGCTTTGGGTTATCAAAAAGCATCATAGTTGAAAAAACAAGTCTATTTTTGTCAAAATCAAGATCTCAGAGATAAAAGCAGTTAGTATAGAAAATTATTAAGTGGTATTAAATATACTTTTTAAACACAATAAATAAAAAATACAGAATGTATTATTTTCTGAAGATGATATTCATTAGTATAATAATCCATCCCCAGATTTAACTTTCCTTTGGTATCTCCTTCAGTAGTTCAATATTGTATTGGTTTCATAAGCTCCTGAATCTGCTGAGACTAATTCGTTTTTTTTTTAGTTCAATGCTGTGAAGACTACACTTCCTGTGGAAGTCTTTGAAACAAGTCATACTGACTTGAAATATAATGTATTTAGCACTTGTATTTTTCTTTGCTTTATTTTTGCAAGTCTTGAAAAACATGTGTTTAGTGTACAAGATTTTGCAAATTTTTGTGATGACATCTTTCTAGGTCTGGGGTTCTAGTCATGCACCAAGAGGGTGGAACTGAACAAATCTGCTTGTGCACTACTTCAAAGACTGACCATGTGCTCTGTAGAACAGTATTTGTCATATGCTCTGATTAAAGAGGAATAAACTCTCTTACATGAAAATATTTCATATCTTAAAACATGAGCAATGTAAAGACCTACAGTCTTGAAACTTGATATTAGTGAGGGATTACTGTATTACACAGTGTGCCAGTTGTTCAGATTGTTTTCCAGTGTTTCCTGATGAGCAAAATCACCAAATAACTTTTTTAAAGTACAGAATGTTAAGACTCATAGCAGATCAATAAATGCCTAGCAATCAAAACTGGGAATTCACATACTGTTATTTTTTTCTCCTGAATTGTCATTATTGTATATATTCTTGAAGAAATAATTTATGTTTTTTTAAATTGATCTGCACCAGCAGACAGCAACATATAAAATATCAAAGTATTAACTATTAAAAATAAAATTTATGATTATTATTAAAAATATGGAGTAGAGAGTGAGAGGCAAAGCAAAAAAACAATGGTATTTCTTTGTGTGGGTTACAATTTCACATGGGGAAATTAAAATTTTTATAAGAACATAAGCCAGAAATGAAGTTAGCCCTCACTTTTTGTGCTTTTAAACAGTAATGAAACTGGTAGCTTCCTTTAAAAGGAACATATACACTTGGTAAGGAGTAGGAGGACAGGAATTTAGGTACAAGTAGTACTTGAAAGTTAGACTTCTCTTAGAACTTGTTGACCTGACAGCTAATAATCACATTAGGTTTTGAAAAATATGTATAAAAGAACTGGAGAATTTATAATAGTTTCTGACTGTCCTCTATGCCCTGATACATACTACTATGTAGAGGGAATACCACATGAAAAATCCAAAAGACTTTGGGACCCAGGTCAGAGATTGTCAGGAAGGGATGCAAAAGTTTCTCTTCTCTCTGCTCAGTATAAGACTGTTCTCAGTTATTATTTTGTATAGAGGAGAAAAATAGCTGAAAATTTTCACAAGTGGCTACATTAAAGTTATGAAGCAATTAGAAAATGCCGAGAATTTTGCTTTAGTTAAGATCCAATTCTTCTCTTTTTGATTGACTATAACGTCTCTGAACTATAAACTTTCTGTTACATTAAGCATAATTGCAAAGGTAAAATCTTTCTTTCTTTCTTTATTTCTCTCTCTCTCGTTTCACTGATGCAAAGCTGTTTCTTGCTTGAGAAGCAGAAAGCATATGGGGAAAGGAAAGAATCAATTAGGGGAATGAGAAAGGAGATGGGGTCGAACACAATGCTATACTAGGAATTTTAAAGAAAAGTGACATTCAAAATCATCGCCTATCCAATTTGATCATTAAAGATAAAAATACTTGTCTACTGGGCTAGACACCTTCATTCTGTTGCCACTCACAATAATACTCTTTCCATGGATAATTATTTCTAACACCTGATTTGTAGAATCAGAGCCCGTAACTTTAAACAAACTAACCTAATTCCCATAGTATTTGAAAACCGGTAAATCTCTTGGCTCCTGGCTACGCACAAAAGCCACTCCCAGCAGCTCTTCTGAGGGTTACAAGATCAATGTTAGACTTCAATCTCAGTCCTTTTGTAGTCATGCTAAGGCACACTTAGGGATAAACCAAACAACTGATCCAAATCGGTGTTCATGTGGGAACACTATGAGGGTGGGGGGATGCTTAGATAAAGGGAACATATTGCAGAAAGGAGACAGGATGAAGATAATTTTATCGTGAAACAACACTTCAGGTTTAATTTGTCTGACACAAGAAATACAGAGAGGTTTGGGTGTGGTGACTTATGCCTGCAATGCCAGCACTTTGGGAAGTCAAGGTAAGAAGATTACTTGAGCCCAGGAGTTCAAGGCTGCAGTGACTCATGACAGCACCACTTGTATTCCAGCCTGGGCAACAGATGTTACTTCGTCGAAAAAGATAGAGAAAGAAAGAGAAAGAGAGAGAGAGAGAGAGAGTGGGATGGAGGGAGAGAGGGAGGAAGGAAGGAAGGAAGGAAAGGAGGAAGGAAGGAAGGAGAAAGAAAAGGAAGGGAGGGAGGGAGGAAAGAAGGAAGGAAAGAGAAAGAGAAAGAAAGAAAAGGAAGGAAATAAAGAGAGAAAGAAAGAGAAAAGAAAGAGAAAGAAAGAAAGAGAAGAGAGAGAGACGGAAAGAGAGAGAAAAAAGAAAAGAAAAGAAAAGCAGGAAAACACATTATTATTAGGATTCTCCAGAGAAACAGACACAAATATATATATATATATATATATATATATATAGAGAGAGAGAGAGAGAGAGAGAGAGAGAGAGACAGAGAGAGACAGAGACAGAGAGAGATTTATTATAGGAATTGTCTCACAGGATTATGGAGGCCAAAAAGTTTCAGAATATGCTATCTGCAAGGTGGAGAACCAGGAAAGCCTGTAGTGTAATTCAGACTGAATCCCAAGGCCTGAGAACTTGGGGGGCCAATGGTGTAATTCTGGGAATCCCAAATCCCGAGAACCTGGAGCTCTGATGTGTCTAAGGGCAGGAGAAGACAGATGTCCTAGCTCCAGAAGACTGCAAATCTGCTTCTCTTTCCCCTTTTTGTTTCAGCTAAACCCTCAATGAATTGGATAATGCCCACTCGCATTGATGAGAGAACTCAATTTACTGATTTAAATGCTAATCTCTTCTGGAAATTCCCTCACAGACACACCCAGAAATAATGTTTTGCCAACTGTCTGGGTATTCCTTAATCCAGGCAAGCTGATAGTAAAATTAACCATCACAACATCAGAGCAAAACTTCAGAGTATTTGCTTTGAGAGAAAAGGTATTCCTGGCACTATTTTAAAAATAATGGAGTTAGAACATGAATCCCAACTCCTTAGATATGGACTTCACATAGTGAATTTCTTCCAAAGAGTGCAGTGTGGAAAAGGGGAAAGTAGAATAATTTTGCAGTCAAGAAATCAGTCAAATGCTACCTAAAACAGGTAACTAAGGTATCAACAGGGATAATTAGTGTTCATTACATGTACCCTTGATGTGATGTGATGAGAATGATCTCTCTCCCAAAATCCATAACCTCAGTCTAATCATGATTAAAATATTAGGCAAACTCCAGTTGAGAAAAAACATGACTAGTGCACCTCAAAACCATTAAAGTCATCAAAATCAATGACAGACTAAAATTTGTCACAACAGGATTTAGGAGACATGAATACTAAATCTAATGTGATAACTTATACTAGAACAGAAAAAGGACATTGGAGAAAGTCTAAGAAAATCTAAAAACAGTATGGGCATCAGTTAATAATATCAATATTGGTTTATTAGTTGTGACAAATATACCATAGTAATGTAAGATGTTAACATTAGAAGAAACTGCTTGTAGGTTTTATGGGAACTCTTTGTATGATTTTCTCAACTTTTATGTAAATGTAAGACTAATCTAAAATTTAAAAAATTAGTTGACAGCTACCAACAAATTAATATGGAAAGCCTTTGGAAATAGTTTTGAGAGGTAGAACAATTTCTTAGATAAATGCTTTTGCCATTCTTATATAGTTGTTATCATATTTATATGCCAAACTATAGGCCAAATGGACTAAAACATTAAATATTAAAAATTGAATATTGCAATAGTAAGAATAAATATTATGTCTCAGCAGATAATTTTTCTAAGGTTTAATATGGTGAAAAATAATAAAGAATACTAAACAATAAGTATTAGATAACTCTATTAAAATTTTTAAATACATAAAAAAAACTCTAATGAATTTGTATTTTAAAATCAGGAGTTCAATGGCTAAGAAAAAGGCATGAGTAATATACCTGAGAGTAAACAACAATCAAAAAATACAGACTAACATTTTACATTGAGGGTAATCAATAATTTTTTTTAATGAGACATTAAAGACACTGTCCTGTACACGGTAGTTTCTCACTAAATAGCAGGTAAATGTATTGACTGTGTGTATGCATACATCCATAATTATATATAAGTATATATTTAGAAATATGTAATAATAGGATGATAGTCAAATGAATATACTCTTATGTTGGCAATGGAAAAACATGATAGCTATCTGAAAACAATTACTAAAACTGTAAAAATGACCATTTATTTTGATCCGTTATCTTATTTCTGAGAACGTGCTTACATACAGTTGTTATATATTGCTGCATAACCAGAAACACAGGTCTACAGAGATTCAAAGGCTATGAGTAAATAGTTGGCTAGATATTCAGGAACTCATAGGGAACATGACAGAGAAAGTAGCCACAAGGAGGCCAGGGGAAAAGGTATGTGGATAGACCTCTCCAAATAGGCAGCTAGTCTGAAGATATCTAGATCTCATGTGAATGCTCATCAAAGATTGACTTCAGCAGAAAAAGAACATTTTATTAAACAAGTAGATAGGATGACCCATTCTGTGAATTTCAATCAGTGTCCTTCCCCAGCCACTCTCGTCATTGCCCAATGAGCTCATGAACAAACTACCATTGCGACAAGGATGGAGGTTACACATTCATCAGGAACATGAACCCATTGATAGCAATCTGGCTGCATCTATTGCTGAGTGCCCCATTTACCAGCATTGGAGACGAACACTGGGCCCGTGAGGTAGCACCAGTCCCCTGGAGCATCAACCAATTGAACCATTTCCATCATAGAAGGAACAGCACTTCTTCTTACTAAAATATGTACTTACTCTGTATATGAATTTGCCTTCCCTCCCTACAATGCTTCTGCAAAAACTATCATCCGTTGATTTATAAAATGGCTTATTTTGATATTTCGAAGATAATAACTTCTAAGCAAAAAATTCATTTCCCAGGAAATAAGACATGCTAATAGTTCCATGCTCATGGAATTATTGTTCTTACCATGAACGCTACTTCTTTTCCCAAGTCTATATTAGTTATTTATGTCTAAATAACAAATTACCTCAAATTTAGCAGTAAGTAATAACAAGCATTTATTATCTCAGTTTCTATAAGCCAAAAGTAAAGTTCCGAGCTTAGTTGCATACTTCTGCTTCAAGGCCTTTCAAGAGGTTGCCTTTGGCCAGAATATGGTCTTATCTGAAGACTCAGCTGATGTTGGTGGGTGGGGGCGGGGGGGGGGTTCTGCTTCCAGGCACACTCATATTGTTATTTGCAGGCCTTGGCTCCTTGCCACATGGTCCTCTCCATAGTGCCTCAGAACACGATAGCTGGCTTTCTCTGGTACAAATAATCCAAGTGAAAGTTAGAGAGAATATTCAAGTCAGAAGAATCCAGTCTTTTTATAACCCAATCATCATTGCCTCAGCTATACTCTTTTTGGTACAAGTGAGTCACTAAACCCAGGTGCTAAATCCAGGGGATTCACACAGGGTGTGAATATCAGGATGTAGAGGTCATTGGGAACCATCTTAGACACTGTTTATTTACAACACTAAGTAAATTTTGGCAATTAAAATATTTCTTTTGTCATTATCTATAGTACCGGTGTATAATTTTAACAATTTAATTGAGAAACAATGAGGAAAAAAGTCATACATTAAAATATTAGATAAAAAGTCCTTAAAATAGCTATATATACTACATGATATAATGAAAAATTCTTGTAAAATAAACAGAAAACAAAACTATGCAAACACAGACAAGGATGAATACTAGTAGGGAAGACACAAAAACTAAAACAATGTTGTCCAGGTAGCATGATGATATAGTGAAGATTTGTTTTTTCCAAAACTGTTTAATATTGTTTTTAAAACATTTGTGCATTTTTTAAATGGGAGAAGTGGTAACATTGGCAATATTTAATGTTAAATTATATTTTTCAGCTGTAAGAGACATCTTCTCAATATATGAATTTGTGTTGAGAACTATTATGAAATGGGCATGACAGAGTATGAATGACTCTCTACAAACCTTTTATCACTAGTGGCATTAGGTTTTTAATAATATCATGTTGGTGTATAGAATGCACAATTTTGTACCTTATGTTTTATATGTATTCTGAAACCAGTGTGTGAATAACGAGATATTCACACTGTTACCTCTGATTCAAAATGACGGGTGAGCCATACTTATTGAACCGTTTTATTCAAGGAAAACTGTGTCTGTTGTCACACCAAAAGTTGTACTGACAATAGAGACGTTCTCCGAAAACTTTTTAAGACAATAGATCAAGCCATCTATCTGTATAATGTTTTTTTTTTTTTTTTTTTCTGCTTAGGGAATGATTATTAACACATGGCAGTGTCAAGGGATTTTAATTTATCTTTCATTAAGGAAGAAACAGTAGAGTAGAAACTGTTTTCTTCATTATGAATCAATAATTAAGGAATATTGACTGCTGTCCTCTCTAATATTATGCTAGAAAAATTTTAAAAAGCCCCTAAATAAATGTAGAATGAGAGTATTTAAAGAAAAACTTAACAGATAAGATACTATTAGTTCAGATTTCAACATCAAAGTTGTGATTGATATAGTTGGTTGTTTAATATTGAAAAAGGTCATAAAAAAGCCAATAAGTAAGGCCTTACAGGGACTATAACTAGCTATAACAGTGAAAAAAAATACATGTAACTACATATAATCATGTGAGTCTTTTTTCATTTGAATGATAAACTGAAAAAAAGCTTTACCTATTGATCTTGACACTAGCACTGTTAACTTAAACTCTGCATGATTGAGTAGACTAAAGGGACTAGACAATGTGATTAAAAGTCTTTCTCACCTCACATATATGATTTTGACATAATTTTTAAATTGATTAATATCAGGTTTTATTTCATTGCAACTTCTGTGGTTTCTGTGAAAAGTCTCTGATTATGGAATGTAGAAACAAATATCAGTCCACCGGTTCTGGTAAGTATTGACTACAGGTATAGAATATTTAAAATGAGACTTCTCTAGAAATCTAGAACATGTAATTTAATCTAGGACAAAGTTTAAAAAACTAGCTTTTCAGCCGGGCGCGGTGGCTCAAGCCTGTAATCCCAGCACTTTGGGAGGCCGAGACGGGCGGATCACGAGGTCAGGAGATCGAGACCATAAAACGGTGAAACCCCGTCTCTACTAAAAAAATACAAAACCTAGCCAGGCGAGGTGGCGGGCGCCTGTAGACCCAGCTACTTGGGAGGCTGAGGCAGGAGAATGGCATGAATCCAGGTGGTGGAGCTTGCAGTGAGCTGAGATCCGGCCACTGCACTCCACCCTGGGCAACAGAGCGAGACTCCGTCTCAAAAAAAAAAAAAAAAAACTAGCTGGTCCCAGATTCACACTTTTGACTTGAGCTCACTATCAGCAAGCATGCTGATCAAACAATAAAACAAATCTTTTGTGAAAAGAAGGTAGATTATTTAGGGAGGCAAGGTGCAACTCTGTAAATAACAGTCAATGCTGGGACAAAATTAAACATTTCAGGATATAAAATTATAAATAGAAGATTATGCATTATTGTATCTCTAAATCTCTTATTACTTAAAATTGAGAAATATCAAAATGACCTACTTTTACTAAAATGCCACTATAAAAACCCAATCACATATTTCTTAATGAATAGAAAAGGATTACAAATTTAGTGATGACATATCAAAATATTATAACCTAACCAACACATATTTGTCTGTCTCAGGATATATTTAGTTTTCCAGATATCAGATGAAAACATAAATGAACTAACGAAACAACATCCTATTAGAATGTTTTAAATATAAAATTTTGCTTATGTTTGCAACCAGCTCAAATGAAAATATTGCCTATAATGCTTATAATATCTGTAACACTTATAACACTCTAAGAGCAGTAGCAGGCCTGCTCCTGTGCTTAACTGCTGTCATCTTAGACTCAACCACCTCTGATGCTTTCTAATTACTAACCTTAAGAGAAAATGGGGCCAGAAGCAGTGGTCATGCCTGAAATCCCATCACTTTGAGTGGGAAGCCGAGGTGAGAGGATCACTTGAGGCCAGGAGTTTGAGACCAACCTGGGCAACATAGTGAGACCCTGTCTATTAAAAAAATAGCCAAGTGAGGTGAGGTATTCCCATAATCTCAGCTACTCAAAGGATGAGGCAGGAGAATCACTTGAACCCAGGAGGTTGAGGCTGCAGTAAACTGATTGTGCCATTACACTAAAGCCAGGTGAGAAAGCAAGACACTATGAAAATAAAAGAGAGAGAGGAGGAGACGAGAGTAAACAAAGAAGGGGGGGAAGGAAGGAGGGAGGGAGGGAAGGAGGGAAGGAGGGAGGGAGGGAGAAAGGAAGGAAGGAAGGAAGGAAGGAAGGAAGGAAGGAAGGGTGAAAGGGAGGTATTTGGGCATGAAAATATTCAATTTTATAAAGGCTAGAAACTTAACAACAGGCTACTATACTGTAGGCAACTGTAACACAATGGCAAGTATTTGTGTATCTAAACACATCTAAACATAGAAAAGTAATGCACTGCACTATATCATTACAACCCTGACAATATTACTAGGTGACATGAATTTTTCAGTTATAATCTTATGGGACCACTGTCATAAATGTGGACCTCATTTAAAGTCATGATGTGGCATATGACTGTATGTTGACTACACACTTTGCTACTTCTCTCATTTGGCTTTGCTACAAAGACATAGTAAATTTTAAAAGTTGATGTAATTCTTTGGAGACATTTCTATGTGGACACATATACACACATATACATACGTTTTTACTGAAGGTCTAAATAAATGGAATCATTGCTAATTATCTGATACTATTCATTTGAAAATATACCTTGGTGATTCTTCCAGGCCAATACACATAAATCTGACTCATACTTTAATCCATTTACAATGTTTTATATTTGGATATTATAATTTATGTAATTATTGCTTATTGGTAGATACTTAGGTTGTTTTCATGGAGATGCTTCTAACCATGGGCATCCAGGAATTCATTGGTTTCATTTTCTCCTTTCATATTTCTCTCATGATCTTGTTTCAAATGCTGAAACTAGCTCACAAAGGCATTCCTTCAATAAACACCCAATCTAATGAAGCTTTATTATGATTTTCATCACTTCAGTGGTTGTAGGACTTTCAGAAATGACAATCTTTCTTTTTTCTTAATTTAACATGGAGCATGTTTATGCAATTGATTGTTACTTGGGCATTGAATTTTACTCTGTTTATAAAGGTGAATATGGCCACCATGTGTGGACTGCCAGCTTGGTTCATACTGGACAAAATCACAAGGAAGAAAATGTATGTTTAGGTTGTTGGGACTGTTACCTATATCTCATATTATCTGGCCAATATGTAGCATTATTATATAAGTATTATATAATGATCTGTTTTAATAGTCCCCAAAAGTACATCCAAACCCATGTCGTGGTTTATTCGAGTTCTATTCCTAAAGAACAATTATTTAGGGTACACAGGTAAGGTCATCTAATTAAATCTGAAGTTTGTTTTGTTAGTGATAGGCTAATCTTTTTTCCAGCTGACATGAACTTCACAAAGCCTCCTTCTGAGTCTCCAGCATGAAGAACAATTAATAAGTTAATTCTGTTTCTTACTATATGAGACATCTCTTTATTTTCTATCCATCGGGATTGAGAAAAAACACTTCCTTTATTATGAACTAAAATTTTAAAGTTGCTTGCAAATAGATGTATTTTGTAGAAAATAGGCTATGATCTATTTTAATCACAATAGCAATGACAACTCTAGCAGGCGTCCCTTTCTGCTTGGTTGGTCAAGCAGTCAGTTACCTGTGTCCTACTTTGAAGCTTACCTGCTGCAGGCTGGTCCATGACCTCCATCTCTAATTTTATCATTCCACAGCTCTGAGTAGAAATGGGATCATCCCCATGTCTCCTTGCTTCACAGCAGTTCGTTGATTGTCTTCAAACTGTAAATTAGTTTTACAAATTAGGTTAAAAAGTTCCCAAATATTCACTCTAGTCTTCCCTCTAGCTATTGTCCCAGTTTTCTCTTTTCTTTCATAGGGTTGTAGAAGGAAGGAACTTGACCACTGCCTCAATATTCTTACCACCTACTTTCTCCTCAAATACAAGAGTCTAGTTTCCCTCTCTATATTTTAGAGAAACTGTCCTGACCACCAATTAAAAAAAAAAGTTTCCTACTTTTAGAAATAATATATAATCCTTGTGGATAATCTTGAAAAGACAATGAATTATAAAGATAACATAAGCTAAAGCTTCATAGAAATAAATACCACAAGTTTCTGGTTTTGTTTTTTTGTTCTTTTTTTTTTTTCCTTTTTGGTCCTTTTCACTGTGTTTATACATGTAGCAGGAGCATTTTTGATTGCCATTAACTTTTTTTGGAAAATGGTACTCAAATATGGCATTAATTTCATTATTTGTAGTTCCTTAATTCCTAATTCTTCAATATATATGGTATATATTGGTATATAGTATATATATTGTTGCTTGTAGCCTACAAGCACCAAGGTATACCTTATATACCATATATATTAGAGATTCTTCAATATATATTTAATCATACATCACTGACCATGTGTCATAGTGTTTTTAATCAGATAGATTCCAAAAAGTAGACTTTCTGGGTCAAAGAATGTTGGCAATTTTAAAGTTGCTAATAAAAACGGTCAAATTGTTAAAAGATGTATTTTACATAATTTAGATTCCAATAGCATTCTGTCAGTGCTCATTTTATGACTCCCTTAAAAGTATTGTTTATGTTTTAGACTTTTGCTAATCTGATAAATAAAAATAATTATTGCTATTGCAGTTTATGTTATTTGGATGGTTAATGGATTGAGCAGGTTTATTAGTTATTGTTATATGTTTGTCTGTTAATTTTGTATTCATGCAACTTTGCTGCAAATATTTTCCCTGGTTTGTTATTAAACTTTAAATTTTATTCATAATGTTTCTGATGAGCAAAATCTTTTTATAATGTACTGGAAGCTTTCTACAGTAAAATCTATCACATCTGTTACTATTTGCTTCTGTACTGTCTCTTCACCTTTTTCTTACCTTCACTCTTTTCCTTTTTATCCTGCCACTTAACTGTGAGACATTAGGCAAGTTTATTCATCTTTCTAAGCCTCAAATGAAAATAATATATATACAAAAGGATAACAGTAAGGAGTAAGTAATATTCTGAAGCACTCAACAGCATCTGACTCACTCAATAATTCTGATTCACATTTATAAATTTTGCTCCCAATAGCTTTAGCGTATTTATTTTTAAATTCACTGCTTGTCTTATACTTCATTTTCAGTAAATTTTTAGAAATTATTGTTTATAATTTATTATTATTGATATAGCAAAGCTGTTAATTTGAGTATTTTAGTACATATTCAGACACAATGAACTTATTAATTCTACTGGTTTTAAAATTGAGCTTTTATAACTTTATCGTCTACAAATTCAAATGATTTGTTTCTTTTTTCATTATTGTTTGTTGTATAAATTCTTTGATTCTTATTCTGTTGGATCTACTTCTGAACCAGTGTGAAATAATTATTGTTATAATGAACATCCCTGATTTGTACTTTTTACTTCTGAGGATGCCTTTAGAGTTTCATCACTGAATGTGATAGAACTATGAGCTCAAGACATTTGTTATTTTTTCTTATTAGGGATTCCTATTTTAAAATAATTTTAATTAAGTAGAGTTGATACATTTCAGACTTTACCAGGTTTATAGAAATTATATTTCTCTCAGTGGTTGCCCAATGTTAATACTATCTTAATTCCTTGAATGGACCCTGATTTTAGTTGTAAGGGATTTATCTTCTCATGCACTAGTAATTTTTTCCTAATCTTTTACTTAGTATTTTCAGATAAGTTATTTTGCTTCATGGTTTTTATTTTTAGCCATGTTTACCAGATGTTGCTCTCTGTGTTGTCTTAATTTTCTAAAGCAAATTAGGTAGCTTTTCATCCTTTCCATTTCTGTAACATTTTATATGTATCAAGAAATAACTTTAATATAAAAAATTTAAAAACCAACCCTTCAATGTATATGAGTTTTGTCCTTATTTGTATATAGTTCTTTAATATTTACTATTTCTTCTTTATTGAACAATGAAATATTTCTCCTGTTTCTTGCATTACCTTTTCTTTTATGAGATAAAGTTCAATGAGATCTTAATATTAATGTTTATAATAATATTAACTTTAATATTAAAGTCAATAAATTATTTGTCTCTTCCTCTTTTAATTTTTACATGGATTTTTATCTCCCCATTAAATTTGCTACAGTTTTTCTGCTACTTTCAAAAAGAAACATCTATTGGCATTACTGATCAATGACCAGTTCTAAGGTTTTTTTGTTTCTAATTAACATATTTCTTCTTTCATCTTTTTGGAAATTGTTTGATATTTAAGGGTCCACGATGACTACCTTGTCTCTAAATCTAGTAACCTTCTGAATGCCTGAGAGCATTTCTCTTATTCTTTGAATAGGTCTCAGCTAGATCTCCCTGGTGAAACGCTTTCCTAGTTTTTCTGTCTGCTTTCACTATTCCTCTTCAACTTACTTCGAACTTCCTGTTTTCTCTCCCAACCTCACAAATGGGCTTTCTCCAAAAGCAGCCTGTAGTTCTTATTTGCTTTGTAGACTTCATCTGACCTCACCCAATCACAGTCAAGTCAGTAAGCCTATATCCTCATATTGACAGTCTTAGTCTATATTTCTAACTATAGGCTGAATATTTCCATTAAGAAGTTAAACTCTCAAAGTGAAGTTGAACTCAAAGTGAAGTCACAAGCTTTCAAAATAAAGTCCTTGCTGTGACTTCCGTATTGCTATATAATTTCTATAATCTTTGCACTATTAGGTAACGTGTGGTAACAAGTTCTCAAGAAAACCAAATAACATCTTGTTATATGTTCTTCCTCACAAAACACAGTCCAAAACTTGGAAGATAATGTTACTAATATTTTTTTTGGTAGTGGAGTTGGTGGACACATAATATATTTTTTCTAGCATTTTATATTTTCTATTACAAACTTGAATTATTTTTATATGAGAAAAGAACACCCTGCCTTTGTGTATTTACTTTTAGTATTGTAGGGCAAAGAACATGGCTTTTAACACAAACATACCTCATTTTGAATCTCAGCTCTCTAATTTACATTGTAACTGGACACAGTTACTTTATCCTCTACTTCCTCATCTCTATAGTGGTGAAGAAATAAAAATTTTTATTATGCAGAAATGTAAATGAGGCAACACATTTTATCCTTCTATTAAGGCAGAGAGGCATGGTCAGAGCTCATGAAATGTTATTGTCACTTAAGAACAAAAGGAGGAAAATGTTGACAGACCTTTCTGTAAGTTCTGAGTTTATATGATCATTTGAGAGTAACTTTGTCATGCATTTTTTGATATTGCTTCTTTGTTGGTATCAGAGTGGGACTTAAATGGTTCCTATCACTCTTTTCTAAACAATCTGCTGCTTGAAGCCTAGAAATATCCTTCTGTAGGTAGATTCAGTATGAAATTTAGACCACAGGTCAAGACAGCAAAGCACACACCTAATGTAAATGCCTAAGTCATTAAATTCAGTGTGATACTCTGGATACCAGCATGTTATGCCCTCTGTCTATGTAGGAGGCTCCGTGTGAGAGACAGAGGTTTAACAACTAAAAAGAAAGTGCACATTTGGAAGTTATCAAACCTGATTCAGTAGTGTTGCAAAAAGGACGTGAGACTTAACAGAGCATTTATGTTTAATTTGGGCATTTAACTCTACTAATTTCAGTGCTGTTTGCAAAAAGAAGTTTAAGGCTGGCAATTACTTTTTTAGCTCATAATGTCTTTTCATTTGGAAATTCGTTTCTGGGAAAGTTTGAAAGTTGGCTTTTTGAAAATTACTCTTTTTTTTTTTTTTTTGCTACACAAAGGTCATTCATAAATGTCAAACATCATTTGGTAGTTGTTTCTGTTTTTTTAAAAAATGTCTGGAAGGATATCTTTTGAGACTTGTTTTTGAGGTCAATCTAGTGTTTCAGAGAAGTGGGAAATTCTGATCCATGAAACTACTGGGTTTGAGAAAAACACAGAGCACTGTTACACAGAAAAATAAAGTATTTGTATGATTCAATTGTGACCTTTTTGAATGATTAACAGATTGCAAGCCTGGTAAAAGAGTTCAGTTCTTTCTCAGCCATTTACTAAGAATAATTGAGTACTGTTGTGAGAATTCTATTCTTTTATTGAAACTGGATTCAGAAAACCTTTAGGGTCTACAGAAGACACCAAAATTAATGCCTTTTCAGTCTCAGTAACTTGTGGAATGAATATATAAATTTCTGATTAGTTTCTGTGCCTCTTCCAGAATGAATCTCATGTGGCCTAATACTAACACTTATTAATGCTTCATTAATAATGTATATTCACCTTCTTTTATGTTCCATAAAATACATTTTGGTAGAGGCAAAATTTCAAAGGCACCTGGTTGCCACGGGTGAAAACGTTAGGGAGGAAGCAATATGATGCCTTACTCATCATTAAAGTGATTCTATTATATCCAACCTCATGTTGATGACTCCATAGGATTACATTCTTTTAAAATATATCTTAATATCAATTCACATTGTGAGGCACTTAATCTAGCATATTTTGTTTCCCATAGAGTATCAAATAAAATCTACAAAAGAGTTGGAAGGAACCTACGTCTAAGATTATAAAAACCCAAAGGATATATTTGCCTGATTCTCTATTAATCGTATTTGAACCTTGGCACCATAATTAACACCATGAAGACATGTATGCAAATTTAGAGAAGTAAAGGATACAAAGGACATTAAAATAGCTATAATTTGAAAGAAACTGTAGTGGTCTTATTAACTATATGTCTTATTCTCGAGGGCATGACTTGGCTATCAATTTGATACAATTTTTGAGTCCCAGATCCAACACATATTAGCTATGTAATGATGGACAAGTAACATAACCTCTAGAAACCTCATCAGCTTCATAACTAAAATGAGAATAATAATAGGACATAACTCATCCAGAAGATAGCACTTAAATATAGTGCCTATTTCATTGGAAAGAATTCCAGCCACATGGCAGAATGAGCTGATATTAATGGAACCAGACCTGTTAAAAATTCATTAAAATGTTCGATAAAATATGGCAGAAAAAATGAGCCAAGCCCAAAAGAAAGGGAAATGTATAGGTGTCCATAAAATACAACAGGAATAATAAAAGACAAAATATTAAGGGTATGCTAGACGATCTTAATTGTTTTAGACAGTTATATGCTCTAAATGACTTAGAATTGGGATCTAAGTGTTGTTGTGTAGACAGGAGAGTCCTCAGCCTTTGTAGTTTTGGAGAACTAAAAGCAGTCCAACTATAGAAAGTCTGAGGCTTCAAAAAACTGCCCCCCTCTATCAATGGAGATCTAGAAAAACTTTACTCAGCGGCCTAGGAAACAGTGAGAGGAAAACTTGCCTTCTGTCTGGAGCCTTGAGTGGGAGGGGAAAAAAAAACTACCCAAGAAAAAAATAAACACTGGCACATACCACACAGGTGTATGGTGTGAATTTATACTGTCATGATTCAGTAACCTAAAGCCAAGCAATTTACTGCTATGGAAGTTGTGTAAGGACTTTTAGAGTGAGGCCTTTTAAAGGACTTTTAAAGGACATAAGTAAAAGTAAGAGTTTCACAGGGGAAAAGTACTGTGCAAGATGAACGTCCAATAGAAATAAATTTAAATAAAACAAAATACACAAAAAAATAAACTATAGAAGGAAACAGAAAATATGCAGAAGCAGCAGCAGATGCAACACAAGGAGCAAACCAATAACTAGAGAAAAAATACCTTCAATAAACTATGAAGGAGATATGTTTAAAGTTACTTTCCTTTGGAGTTGAAATCATTTTAAAACAATATGATTTATTTTTAATCCTTCTTCTACATAAGTTTCTAAATATTTCAAGATAATTGCAGTTTTTTTCTGAGGTTTTCTTATTTCAAGTTAAATAATCTCAGTTTCTGATTTTTGTTAGAAGCTATTTGTATGTCACTTATGGTACTAATAACTCAATATTGAAGTCTGATTATTTGAATTTGTCCTAGTTTTCCTACTGGATTTTATTCTCTAAAGTGCCTTATACATTGGGCACTCAAAAATTATTTCCAAACTAAAGATTAAACTAATCTCTTTTCAGACAATCTTCACTCCCCTTCTCACCTTTTTAATGTTCTGAGCACCCTTCTTTGCACATATTTTACTTTATCAATGTGCCTCTTAAAAATAAAGACCACGATTAATTGATAAGTAATTCAAAAGTTTTTAATTCCATGCTTCAAAAATCCAATCAAAATTAAATTTAGGTTTGTTATAGCTATCTTACAATGTTGACTCATTAAAATTTGGTTATCAAATAACCAGTGCAATCATTTTAGCATAACTTATTTTAAGTCAATTGTATCCCCACTAGGAGGATATATACTCTCATACAATTTTCTGACAAAGAAATAATAACATACAGAATATACAGATTCATAGAGGGGTTTTAATTAATGGAAAAATATCAAGTGAAATATTTTTTTTAAAAACTGCAACACAATGGAAAACATTTTTCCTTCAGAGAAGCAAAATTGTAATGACTTCTACTTCTTGATGAAAAAGTTCATTATAATTGGATAATTAGTGCTAATGTCTCCTGTAAAGGTTGGGATATTGGGGGGAAGAAAAACCTGTAAGATGGAATAGGAATAGTTTGACATGTAAGAGATGCCATCCCTAACCCCCTTGCCCATCTTTGGCCACTTAGTCGCCAGCCTTGTAGAAGCGTAGTCACATGATGATGAGCAAACAACTCTGGACTCCTTGCTAGGTTATGTTAGTGTTCTCATATGGTTCTGAAAGTACAAAATCACCGGAAGGACCATGTTTAGTGGATATTACTAATATAAAATACCCAGACACAAGTAAAGGAATGTGAATTTATAACCCTAGCATTGTCATCAAGGTGCTCCCAAATTCTCTAGCCTTCCAAGAACTTATCTTTAATTTAGTATAAATTTTTAAACATATACTTGGCTTAACTGTAACATAATTTAGAGCTAGAAATTCAACATCCTCTTAATATTTCTAAAGATTCTTTGAGGCAGGGATTGCATACATTTCTTCCTGTCCACCCATCCATTTATTTCATCTGTATTATCAATAATTGCTTTGCATTTTCCTTCTGGAGCTATTTTCTTTATTCTGTCTCCCTTTTCAACCTCAACATGAAACCAAGCTTCCTTTTCTTTAATCCTTTCCGTTTAAGTATTTGTAATGCAGGTTAAGTAGGCATTTAATAAAAGTTGGATTGAGTGGAGAGGGATTATATTTTACCACAGCATAGTATGTACTTCTATCTAAATATCACTACTATTAATAATTTCTTTTTCAATTCCTTCCACAAGGAATTTTCAGTTTTTTTCCTCTGGTCTCATTTTCCCATCATTTTTCTGGACATGTCTTTTTTTATTCCTCTCCCAAGATTGATTAGCCTCACTCCCCTTCTCTGTTGCCCACAGTGAGCCTCACCTTCTCTCTCTGGAAGCCTCAGTAAACTTTAATTATTACTCTGCAATTATGTAAAATAATCTCTATTCTATAGCCTATAAATTTTCAAGCCTGGCATCCTATCTTTATATAACCAGATGGGTCTATCACAATGTTTTCATAAGCCTAAGACAGCTTTCTGCAGTATTTCTGCTCAAATTATTTTTAATTTGATATTTATTTATTCACCAGATATTTATTTTGGGCACCGTGTGTCTGTTAAAAAGAAATGCAAAATGTACAACGAGGAGTGGGTCTCCTAAGGGAAATGATCATTTGTTTTAATAAATGCTGTTAGCCATCAAAATATTTATGAGGCACTTAATGTAGGTGGCCTGGAAAATGTATATTGGCCAATGGGAGCGAGAGGCTGACAGTTATTTGCCTAAAAGCCATACCTGATACTGTAGGAATGAGTGAGATTTCTGGGGAAGAGAATGTTGAGGCAGAATCTAAAGGAAAACTCACATTTAGAGGATGAAGAGTCACTAAGGCAATGAAAGAGACAGAAAAGCAGACAAGAGGAGGAAGAAAATTAAAATCCTGTCAGCTTTGAAAGCCAAGGAAGGTGAGCATTTCAAGAACGGTTGTGGGATGGGGAGGGCGGGAGAATGTCAAATCCTGAAAGAATCATGATGAACATGACAGTTCTTAAGAGGCAATTGATTTTCAAGAGAGCAGTTTCATTCAAGGAAGGAGGTTTGAAGTCAGATTATCTGACATTATTGGGTGAGTGGGAAGAGAGGAATTAGAGGATATTCTTTTGAGAGGTTTCTGCAACAAGAAAGAATTGTTCCGAGAATGAAATGGGAAATTATATATTTTGCAGTTACCCTTTATTAATCAAGAATCATGGGCTCAATTTTCATAGAGAAAATTATTGGAATGTGAGGGGGTTGAGATGGAAGCAGAGTACAGCTGGCGGTAGCTCAGAACCTCCAAAACAAACGTGGAAGAAAATAAATTAGAAAGTTAGCTAAGGAGGAAAACATTCAGTGTGCTCTGCTAGATAGCCGGTCATTGTGCTGAAGGGGAACATAGAGTACCAAGTAAGCGAAATGAAAAACACTAATATCTAGACACACTGATACAATTTCAAAATTCCAAGGATAAAAGTCCTAAAAAGCGGGGGCCGGGCGTGGTGGCTCACGCTTTTAATTCCAGCACTTTGGGAGGCCGAGGGAGGTGAATCACCTGAGGCCAGGAGTTCCAGACAAGCCTGGCTAACATGGTGAAACCCCGTTTCTACTAACAATACAAAAAATTAGCCGGACATGGTGGCTGGCGCCTGTCGTCCCAGCTACTCCGGAGGCTGAGGCAGGAGAATGGCCTGAACCTGGGAGGCGGAGCTTGCAGTGAGCCGAGATCGCGCCATTGCTCTCCAGCCTGGGTGACAGAGAGTCTGTCTCAAAAAAAAAAAAAGTCCTAAAAATCTTCCAGATATAAAAGTTATTCTCTTGTAAGAAGACTCATGGGCAACACTGGATACTAGGAGTCAGTATAGAAGTATCTTCAAAGTTTAATGAGAAAAAAACTTAACCCTAAATTTCTAAGACTAGCCAGACTAACTTTCAAGCGTGTCAGGGTGAGGTAAATCAACTTTAGCCCATTCTCTGTGAAAGAATATGTTGAACAAAATGATAAATGAATCTAAGAAAGAAGCCAAACGAAGAAACTAAAAATAATCTAATAGTTAAGTATAAATTATTAAAGCACAAAGTACGAATGTAATGGTTTGGAAATACATGACAAATGGATATAAAGGAAGAAGGGGAGGTGATAGCAGACCCAAATTATTGTCTTGGCTGGAGAAACCTATAGATGCTGATTAATTAAAGAGATTGACAGATTTTTAAAGATACACTTTATGTATATGTGAAAAGTTAGGGTATAACACTTTTAAATAATTAAATTACGATATCTCGAGAAAAACGTTGCAGTGGCAATTCCTATCAATCAAAAAAAAAATATTAGGAAAGGGCAAAAAATAAACAGCAAGAAAACATGGTAAAGACAAACAATAAAATAAGACAGAAGAGAAATGTTCAACATTGTAATAAATACAATAAATGTGAGTGGGTTTAATTCCCTATTAAAAGGAAGATGGGATTTTTAAAATCCAACTATATATGTTATGTAAAAGATACATGCTTGAAGCAAAATGACACTAAGGGGCTGAAAATAAAATATAGAAAAAGATGTAGCAGACAAATATATCAACAAAGCAGGAATAATAACATTAATATCAGACAAAATTGGAGTAAACATGAAAAGCACAAATCAGAATGAAGAGAGATGTTGTATGTTGATAGAAATCAAATAGATTCAGATGAAGAAGAGTTAACGTCTGCCCTGCCAACACTACGTGCAACTAAAGTATGTCAGGATAAACACTGAACACTTCAGCAGGAGGTGTGGAATGTGGCAATATCGAACACAATTTAAATTGTGATTCCTCACAGCAAAACCACTTTAGGAGACTCTCTTCAGGTAGAAAAATCTTTGAAGACAACACATATGTCTAGTGATAGGGAAATATAAGGGAGTTATGTAGTTCAAGTACATTTATATCTTCTTGGGCAGTTTAAAAAAATAATAATAAAATATATAATATAAGAATAGGAGGATAGAATGATAAAGGGCAGATATTATCTTCTGAGGTGTAGAGAGACTAGATTGGCCCATAACAAAAAAAGTCTATTAAAATTAAAAAGAGAGAAAACTGTAAACATAATACATAGAAGACAGTAAGACTACAATATTATTTGTGTCATAGTGACATGTCTTTTGTGTCCACAGTTTTAATTTAAATGGTCCTTTAAAACAAATTTTGTGGAATAATAATACGGATGAGATACGCGCTTGGTTTTATATGAAGTACTCTATGAATGAAAAACTAAAAAGTTATTTATAAGAGAAATGTATATATAACTACTGATAACCTTTCTAAAGCGCTGGCTTGTTAATTTAATTTTCATTCAATATTTCATAAGCCTTATATATCAGACTAGGAATAACAATAATGTTCTTCTATCAAAAACAAGATTTTTGTCTGCTATGTTCACAGTTACATCTCCAGTGCCGAGAATCCTGTGTGGAATGTGATGGGTGCTCACTTAATGTTTGTTGAATGAGTGAAATGTATTCATTCCCCAATGCCTTTGATAAAATTCCCTCCTATAAAAAAAATTCTGTGCAGTGTGGATGCTAGCTACAGCATAGAGGTACTTTTTAAAATAAGTATTAGGCAATCTGAGATTTCACGTGCAAAGTAAATCTTGATTTAATGCTTAGACGTGGATCAAAATAACTTCAACCTTGAATGATTTGAGAAAATGTCTTGAGGAAATGAAACAACTCTTATGTTACTCAGACTCGTGCATGTGCACACATTCGTGTATGTCTGTGTACAGACCTGTTCATCGAGCTTGCCCAGGTCTTTTACAACTCTTGGTCTGCTGAGAGATAGCCTACATGTTCACGAATCATCTTTCGATCTGAGAAAATAATGTAATTTTAGAGCATAAGGAGACCTTAGAGATCATGTTCCCAGTATCTCCTTTTGCAAGAAGAGGAAACAGGTGCAGGGAATTTAAGGCGTGATGCCCTGAAATATGAGTTGCATCTCCTGATTGCTTATTTATTTTTCCACCCCTCCACATTGAGCCTTAACCTTCATCCCAGTTAAAATGGTCTTAACTATCTTTAGTATGTGAAGCACAGCTTTTAAAATACTAATTATTTGTAGATCTCTCTATAGAATACCACTTGTGCCTTGGTAGTAATAACAACTGATGAAAACAAGCTCAAATAGTAGTTAATTGATTAAAAGAATTTTTATGTACTAGAAAAATACTGAAAATATTTTCCATATATCTTAGTTCATTTCTGAAAAATAAGCCAAAAGTTTAAGGGAATAGTTAAGATGGCATTAGAGTTATTTTAGAAATTATAAATTCTATATACAGGTCTTAGAAGAGTCATTTTTATTAAGAAAGTCAGGTTTGATACTTCTTTCACTAAATGTGTATAAAAGATACTATTTTAAGTTAAAACTTTTTGTAATAAACTAAAATATAGTGGTAGATAAATGATAAAACATGACCAGAACTACTTTGGTATTTCTAGATTGTCTTTTATAAAAGCATCTTTATATAAATATAATAGGCAAAGCAAAACTATGTGAAAGACAGAGAAACTTTTCTCCCTTACCTCCATGTACGAAAAGTAAGCCTTGAAATCTTTCAATTCAATTGATTGTAATTCAAGTACAATACAGAGGCACCAGAATTACCTAAATACTAGTGTTTTATGAAAAAAGAAGATATTTCATCTACCACTTATTTTTTTTTTTGGTCAAGCAACCATTAATCTAATCTTTAACCTTCAGTTGTAGGGTAGCATTTATTTTGTACTAATAATATACCAACAATGTACCAATAGTAGTACTATAAAATAATGTACAAATTATTTTATGGAATATTTTAAGTTATTTCAGTAAATATGTATACAGTGATATTGCTTTAAGTTAAATTATTCTACACTACACTGTTACAATAAATGATAATGAGCTTTTGTGAATTTAAAAGTACCATACTGGACATAAGCCAGAGAAGTGTCCATCCTTTTGGTAACCTCTATAAAATCTTCTCTGAAGACAGAGTGTGCAGGTCAGAAAGCTTGGCAGAAAAGCAACCAAGCCATGTTCTAGTTTGGAAAATATAGAAATAACCATCCAGGGACAATTCAGTTTACTTTCTTATATTTCTGACTTTCTAAGATCTTGTCAAGAGACACATTAGCAACAAGGTTATTAAAATTGTATGCTGTAAGAGTTTTAGCCTACTGTAAAAATGTTAACAATTTCAGTAAAGCATCTTATTTGGCCACTGGTATGCTAATGTGCTACATTAAGGTCTGAAACAAATCAACAACAAAAAATATCTAGCTGCTAGTACTATTGAAAGTAGAATTGTATTTGTCATTTATGTGCTTCTCGTCACCAACAAATAAAATATATTTTTAAGCAAACTATTCCTGCTGATTTATAAGAATTCAGTAGTTGTCTCAGGAAGATACGAGATATTAACACACAATTGCGTAATGGATAAGAAATAATAAATAATTCCTGCACGATTACACACATTGATGAATTCTTGCATGGAAGACTGTGTCCAACTTACTAACATTTCCTGGATGGCAAACAGAATAAGTATAAAAATAATGATTTAATAGTTTATCCTCTGAATTTCCTGAAAATATTTTCATAAAATATTTCATTACATAATTTTCAAACAAATGTTTGAGGAGTTCCGAAGGAAAATCTATTATATGTAATTATTTCATTGTTTTTACTTGAATAATGTTACATAAATACAGCATTATTGTCTAAATACACCAAATATATTTGATAATCACTTCTACAAAATGTTATAAGTTAGACAGTGTAACGACATTAAACACTCTTGAATATTTTTAACTTTTCTGTAAACATATTAGCAGTATGCCCTTTGACTATTTCATGTTTTATCTGTTTTTAGAAGTGCCCTAAAATTACTCATTTGCTTAACAGAGTTACGCCCAGCTACCCAATAAAATCATTTCTGTCAAAGTATTTTGAAAAGCAAATTTTGTTTTATTTCTGTAAGAAATAGCATTTTGGGCCATGTAGCTACATATCTAGCTTTGGGAATGGAACCAAGAAATAATAAGAAAGAAAGAATATCAGTTAATCTCTTAAATTTTAATGATATATCTATCAGATTTCTAATATGTTTAATATTGATTAATCTCATGTTATTTAAATATATCCAAATATTTATTAATTTATTATATAACTGTCATTCTTGAATTTTTTGGAAGTTTTCTTCCATCATCTATTGTATTTTTTATGGTTCTTTGGGAAAATGAAATTAGTATACTTATAATCAGTAGTAAAAGTATCCTTTAAAAAATTTTATTCAGTTCATGCTAACTGTAGAAATGTTTTTTATTATATTAATTCCAGGCTTTTATCCTATCAGCTCTATCTTTTCACAGAACACTTGGCTACACAGGTACTAAAAAAATAATTTAATGAGAACACAATTTTTCAATCTGGTAACATTTTTAAACACTACTAAAATTAAGGCAAACTCTTTAGAGATTAGAAACATACCAAAATCCTGATAATCTGGGTTGCTCTTCACTATCAAAATATCTCCCAACTATGTCCAGACGCGGTGGCTCAGTCCTGTAATCCCAGCACTTTGGGAGGCCGAGGCGGGTGGATCACCCGAGGTAAGGAGTTCGAGACCAGCCTGATCAACATGGAAAAACCTCGTCTCTACTAAAAAAAAAAAAAACCGGGCGTAGTGGTATATTCCTGTAATCCCAGCTACTTGGGAGGCTGAGGCAGGAGAATCGCTTGAACTTGGGAGGCGGAGGTTGCGGTGAGCGAAGATGGCGCCATTGCACTCCAGCCTGGGCAGCAAGAGCGAAACTCTGTCTCAAAAAAGTAAAACAAAACAAAAAAAACTCCCAACTACAGTGTGTAGCAAAAATTTTCATGCAAAGTCACTGTGCCGGTTCTGTTTCTAATGAAAAAAATTAATAATTTATATTCTTGCCTAAATATAAGCCTATAAGGCATTAAATCTAATAATATTTTTGAGAAAATATATGGTTGCTTCTCAACAGAACTTACTTGCCTACAATACCTTAAGCCAGTCAGATGATGGAATCTTTCTCCTGTCAGCAAATCATATTTTAATATTCTTTCTTGTTGGGTTGTGATAAAGGAGGTGTCAGTTCCAATGTACAATTGTATGGCTTGAAAGATTTAATTCTATTTCTCTTTGGAGACATATTAAAAGATTATTTTTGTTTTCTCTTTGGAGACAAATTAGCAAGTCATTGTAGTTGAGGACATTGCAGTATTTAAGAAATTGATATAAAAAATGAGTCTCAAGTGTAGCTCAATAATATTTTGATTATAATGGCTTTATATATTTCAAAGGATCAGGCCATGTTTAACGGATTTCCTTGAACTATGAGCTTTAAAATATCAGAAACCATTTCTGATTCGTCTGCATAACTTTGTTCCTAAGATACTAATTAATAAATGTTTATTTAAAAAAAAGCTTTGTTTCAGGACGGCGACACTGATTTTTTAAATGAAGCAGTATTTTAATTTTTTAATAATAACCTGAATATTTATGGATAATAACCTTATTGCCAGCAGGAATTTTGACCATGATAATCATACATAACTAATTTTCAAGTACTTCACAGAAAATTTTATTTTTCTCCCCATTGAACTAAGCAAGTTAAGGAAATGGTTCTCGACATCTAGAAACTTGCATTTTGGAGAAACAATTCTTAATGCAAAATTTATTTGTTTGATAAATAAATATTGAACTTCAGTTATTTCCAAAGCAGGAAGTGATTTTAAAATTCATAAGTAATACTTCCTTTTCCTTAGAAGTTTATAATCTGCTAAAAAGAGTAAGACAATCTAATAATTATAAAGAAAGTCCATTTTTAATTCAAAGTCAAGAAAAATAGAAGTTGAGGAAGGCAGAGGTTATGTTTGGTTAATGAGGAGACAGTTCATGGAGGTGCTGCCATTTGAGTTGGGCTTGGTGAGAGACTTACTTGCAGGCATCACTAGAAATGCAGTGTTTTAAGTTTAGGAAAATGTAAGAAAAGGTACAGTGGTTTGACGAATCCCATAACAACAAGTAGTGCACTTTGACCACACAGTGCAAGTAGGACATAACTCCAAAAGTTTGTTGAGAAGCAATAATGGCAGAGGTGAGGATGACTTCTGTGGACATGTAAACAAAAGATAACTAACAATGTGAAATAGTATTTCCATTGCTGGACAGATTACAGTAATGACTCTTATCTCCTAATCTATTGATGTATTTGTCTGTATGTTTAAAAATACACATAGTAAAATAAGAAACGGATATGTGTTTGTGTTTTAACTTTTTAATGAATTTGATTTCATATGATGACCCTTAATTTCCAGACAAAAACTTTATAACTAATAATTGACTATCAAAAGTCAAATTTTAAGTCTATTTATTTTTTAATGATCTACTTACATATTCCTGGATTGGCGAAGAAATGACATAAAATTGTTCTGAAGGAAATTATTTTCAAAATTTTTCTTTCATGTAACTTCGATTGTATGTGACTTCCAGAGCCTATTGCTTTTTAGCAAGAAGCACAGTGAAAGATTGAGAAAATGTACCTAAACATGGAAGTCATCTCTAATCATTTGGGTTTTATACATGAACATAGTTGTTTACCCACCACTTCACTGATAACATCAACATAAAGGTATAGGAAATAACCCTGTATATTCATAAACCATGTACCATGTGTACATATATAATGTTATGCTATACATTATTTCATTTGATTTCATAACTTGCTTTTCATTGCTTTCACCAAAGCAGATCATCTTTTTATTTGGTTATGTTCTTTTTCTCGTGTAACTAATGTAATATGTTATCTTTGCCAACTAAGAATCATTTGAATATGAATCAACCATCCATGAAGAATTTATATTATTCAGAAAGCCTGCTATGCTAAAAGTATACCTCAACCCACTTTCACCACATAAAATAATAGCAAAAATAATTGATTTTTCCTAAGTTTGGATGATCCAATTGGCCTAAATTTTTATTAGAAGTGAAGAAGATAATGCTATCTTGAAAGACAACACAAATGTTTTAAAAATACCCCGTTGTGAGGTATGGAGAGAACCATAACATTATCTGTTAAATCTTACTGTTAATAGTAACTCTAAAACACAGAAATTTTTTTATTTTGAAACATGGGACATAAACTTTGGCAGAAGAAACACACTTGGTTAGACAATAGTTTATATATTTCAATTACAAATTTGAATTAAGTCTAGAACAATGGATGTGGAATATTCAAAAAAATACCACCATAGTGTTGTTTTCCCATCTGAAAAAAAATCAATGAATTTTAATGTCTTCTGTCTTATAAGGAATTTAGTTATATCAGGACCTCATACTAATTCTCATTTTTTAAAAATAATTTTTCAGATACATTATAGTGACAACCATAATCAACAATTCCAATTCAGACTTCTGATTAATAAGTTTGTAATCAAGTTCATAAATTATTGAAGAATTTCTTATTGCAAATATTGTGACTTATGATAAACTATCAGCACTAGTATTCATATAACATTGATTATTGATAATTAGAAACAACTACAGTATAGGATATTGAAATTTAATTTGTAGGATATTGAAATTAAATTTGCATTACACGTATTTTAAGAGATGTAAATCACATTCCAACTGATAATATAAAATGATTTACTTAAATTTGTTCTATTCTTTAAAAAATGAACACTTCAACTTGTTTTAAACTTAAGAAAGTGTTAAAAATTGAATATGCCCCTTTTAAAATCATCCCAAGGCTGGCCATGGTAGCTCCTACCTGTACTCCCAACAATTTGGGAAGCAGCGGTGGGCGGATCCCTTGGGGCCAGGAGTTTGAGATCAGTCTGGGAAAGATAGTGATACCCTGCTCCAACAACAACAACAACAACAACAAAATACTTTAAAATTAGCTAGGCACAGTGGATGGTGCTTGTTGTCCTGGCTACTTGGGAGGCTGAGGCAAGGGAGAGGATCACCTGAACCCAGGCGTTCAAGTTTACAGTGAGCTATGATTGCACCACTGCACTTCAGCCTGGCTGACAGACCAAGACCCACGGGCATACTTAGACCTCCTTAATTTGAAATCATAGTCTCTGTTAAAAATAAACCATTTTCCTTAGAGAAGAGATTTCAGCCTGTTATCATGCTGCCACTGAGTGGAAGAGTTACCTTCTGCTAGAACAGGTTATACAGTTATTTACTACATAATTAAGTTGTAGGCATGAAATCATCTTTTCAGCATTCTGTGCCCTCTCAGTGCCAAAATTACCTCAGTGTGAGAATCAGAGCCCCCAGGTGACTTATGTAAACCTATACTCTGACATAAATGCTGAAAACAATAGACATACCCACAACTTAAAATACAAATTCAGGAGGAAATAAGGTGAAGCATACTGTTGATAAAAATTACTACTAAATTCCGGTGCTATTTCATATCCAGAAACATTCTAGTTGCATATAATATTTGAAAATATTGGATAGTCATTCTACATATAAACTTCCTAAATCATTAATTTCCAAAATCGTTAAATGAGTGATTAGATACTTCTTATGGCCTAGCAAAACATGGTTTAGGCACCACTTACAGCACACATAAATGAATGGAATGAAAGGATGTTGACAGTAGTGGAAAATAGTGATGGATTTTACAAGGTCAAACCCACTGACATTTTATTATTGATAAGTAGAAATAACTACAGTGTAGGATATTGCCGAAATCTAAGCAAATGAATTTTTAAAAATATATTAAATAGAAGCTATTCTTTCATATTTTCTGCCTTGGATATTTTCTCACCTGACAAAAACAAGCACACATTTAGATTTCTCGGATTTCTCAGGGGACGTTCTTTTGAGTAGATTATCTGTAAAAAATGTTATAACATCAGTCAGATGCCATGGTTTAATTTTTATGTGAAGATTTGCTAGGACAGATGAAAATGTATGCTAGTCTTTTCTCCTTACATAAAAGAATTGGTAGAATTACTGCTTACAAAATAACACTGCTTAATTACACTATCTGCAGTGTCAGTGGAACACATTTCACCCAGTCATCTTTGTCATGTTTAAGACACCTGGTCTTAAGGGCCTAGTAATTTTCTTGATGTAAAAGATAGCAGCACAATTTCTTGCCCCTCAGTATTCCCTTCCCCTATCTAAACTCCTATGAGACAGAACCAACAACTATTTCATACATTAGGCTCTGATTTTAGTAAAACCACTTTTCAGTCACAGTTCAGTAAGCACAGATCTCTTGCAGAATTCTGAGAATATGAATTTTTAAAAATATGTTACATAAAAGCTGTTCTTTTATTCAACTATTTTTTTTTTCTTTCTTCCATTTGTTCCTGAGTTACTCCCAGATAATTTTTTTTCTGCCTTTCTTGAAAGTTCTGCTATCAAATAATCAAATAACAGAAGGCTGGAAACAATAAATTTTAAAAATATAACTTTAAAAGAGAAAATATTCCTTTACATGTGATTAGAAAAGGGGGGAGGAATTTATTGGGGCAGGGAAGAGAATAATGAGAATGACCAAGGCCACTATATTCCATGAGCCTTTGAAGACACCAAGGGCAACCTCATCTTTGGATGGAAAAAAAAAAAGGTAGTCTGTTAAGTGACTGGGTTTACCTTAGAAAAGTTAAGTTACAGGACTGAGTAATCTAGTAACAAGGAAACTGCTGACAAACTTCTGGGGGTGATCATTGTTGAGCAAAGAAGCAGATGCTACCAAGTCAGGATTCTCTGTCTAAAAAAACAACAGTTAACACTGTGGTTGTATTTTTTCTTATGTATTGCTTCAAAACATTATCAGAAAAGAGTACAGTATCTCTGCTAAGTTGACTAAAATCTGATGTGTCATTTTATTGACTGTTATTATTGTTTTTTGAAATCTTGTTCATGTTTATAGGTTTTCTGACTTGAGTTTTGAGATATTCCAAGCAGATTAGCCTAGCAAGTTTAGAACTGTGAATTTAATAATTATCTTCTAGGTATGTGTAGGAACATATTGCATGAGACAGTAATGTAATTTGTGAGAAATGTCTACACACAAGCTTTCATATACCTTTATTCTGTCTTTAGAATTTGGAATGATGGGAGATCATACAATTAAAAGTCAGCGACCTCGATCTGTTCATGAAAAAAGGGTCCCTCAGGAACAAGCTGATGCTGCTAAATTTATGGCACAAACTGGTAATACGTTAGTTACATTTGTATATTTATTGTTGTTAATTTAATGAAGCCACTGCATGTTTTCATAATCTTTTGCTGCACATTTGTCAGTTTTGGAGCTGATATTTTTTTGAGCCATTTTTTTTTGTCACCAGTTAAAGTCCATAAATAAAGTAGCTGTGAATTGAAAAGTACACAAAAATTATGTAAGAATTATTTTGCTTTCAGTGTGGGACATTTAGGATTTACATAATAGCATTTATGCTAATTAACTACTTAAAATGTATCATTAAACTTTTAAAGAAAGACAGCAAAGTTATTTCTTCAATAATTGATTGACATAAGACTTTCAAAAATTATAACTTTAAATGAAACTTTAGACAACGAATTTTATTTTAATAATATTGAATATATTGAATTTTTTCAAGTGTGGTCCTACTTATAAGAATTATTGTTAAAATGCACAGAAAATATAAACTTTTAAAAATTTTAATAATTTTTATTTGAAAAGAGTTGTGTTATATGAGCTAAATAATAACAAGTTGACAGTGTTAAGTAAGTTGTAACACATTCCAACTAATTAAATATCAACTAAAATGACTTTCTACTTTATAAAATGATTAATTCTAAATTAATTAGATTACTTTTAAAAAACCTCCCTCCAAATATATCTGTAAGTATTTGGAGTATGTATAATTTATGCCAATTATTCAGTTACAGAATTTGAACTAATATATGTATTCATATTTTTTCTTATCATAATAAATTGATCTAATTCCATCTGAGTACGTTGCATGTAGTACATCCTTAAAAGAAAAAGTGTTTAAACTTGTTTTGTAAATTTTCAATTGTCACCTTTGTTTTGGGAAATTGAAAGCTAACAGTTTTATCTATGTCTTAAAAAATTGTATACGTCTCGATGTTTTGCCATTAATACAGAAGTTTCAAGTACATGACCAGTTTCCTGACATGACATTTAGACTGACAGTGATGAAATTCCCCCAAGAAATGGATATTTCCTTCAGTTCACATGTTCTTAGGATAATATTTTTTAGAACACTAGATCTGAATCTGCAATATAAAAATGCAAATATTGTTAAAGAGTTTTGCTCTCAATAATGGGTGAGTAGAAGATTTTGATACATTAGTTGTAAGGAGGTCAAATTTTCAGAACAGGAAGTTTAAAATAAATTCTACAAAGATTCACTTTTAGTTTTTTTGAGATATATATTGCAACCAAATATAGAAATGCAGAAACTTGCTTATCTGGATCCCTTTTTGTGCACCTTCTTGTTTAAGAAAAATTGATTTTCATTTTTACTATTTGTTTGAACAAGTCTAAAAGTATGTTAACAGGTTTAGGCAAATTTCCAAATTTCTAAATGTATTTCTCTTCTTTATAGGGAGCAAAAGGTTTCAACCACTGAGCAGAGATTAGAGACACACGGGCATGGGCTGACTACTCATCTTTGTCAGCACCATCTCCTGGGGGCATTTCTGCAAGATTAAAAAAGGTGTATTTTATTTGTGCAAAAGACATGGCAGACACTGGTTTACTGAAGTTCCTAAAAATTGGAGTCAATAGAAAGTGAAATGGAAAATGATAGTTTTAAATTTCCAATAGCGTAGCACGGTTAGTTTATGCATGAATATTATGCAATTTGGCCAAAAGTTTTTGTACAAGTTTTTTGATTTGTCTGTGACATAGTTGAGTTCACAATTTTCAGCCAATACCCTTTTGGTAAATTCAAATTTCAAGGAACATTGTGTTTTCCTAGTAAGGAATTACTAATTTCAAAATGATAAGTAATAAATATTTATTATTTTGTTTTAACCAAATATAGTATAGACAAACATAAAGACATGTATAAGACTTTAAAATTAAACTATTTCAGTACTGATGTAAAACTGGAAAACTACATTATTTTAAGTAATTTTAAAAACTTATAATTTAATAGAAGACAATTATAATGTGAAAAAGAGAAGAAGGTTTTCCTTAAATATTTTCCTAAATTATACTTTCTTTAGGTGTTAAGGTAGTCTGAATAAATACAGGTAAGTGTCACACAATGAAATTTTATAAAAATTAAACTTTACTTATAAAATATTTCCCTGTATTTGTCTTTAAGCCAAAAAAATGACTGTTGCATATATATAATATAAAATTTGTTAACAGTAATTTGAGAACAAAGAATAAGGCAAAAACATAAATTTAAACAATAACGAAAGACAATATATTTTCATATTAATCATGGAGAAAAAAGCAAAAGCTGTCACACTTTAATGTTTAAGAATTACTTCTCCAAATGAGTAACCTGGCCTCTTCAATCAATATGATCAGTAAAAGATTGTAATTAAAATCAGTCTTTCTATAGAGTGATAAAGTGAGTGTAACAGTTTTTAAAAAGAGTAACGTTTGATAAAGTAGCATAGTTTGGACATAAAGGATGATGCTCTAATAGCCTGTCACGCAATGTTTATTTATTGTTAAGGAGTATAAAATTAAATGATGTCATAAAAATACATGTATTTAATATAGACATCTAAATTAAATGCCAATAAGATGGCTTAAGATATCCTAGTTACATTTGCTTATGCTTAAGTATCATAGTCATCAATTAATTTATAAACATGTTTACAAAAGTAGTCTTTTATTACAGTGAGGAAAATAGCCTAAATTTGAACTATGTAACATGTTATCTAAAATTTAAAAAAAATAAAATTAGGCTGGGCGTGGTGGCTCATGCCTGCAATCCTAGCACTTTGTGAGGCCAAGGTGGGTGGTTTACCTGAGGTTAGGACTTCAAGACCAGTCTGACCAACATGGTGAAACCCCATCTCTACTAAAAATACAAAACATTAGCCAGGCGTGATGGTGCACACCTGTAATCTCAACTACTCAGGGGGTTAAGGCAGGAGAATCTCTTGAACCCAGGAGGCAGAGGTTGCGGTGAGCCAAGATCACACCATTGCACTTCAGCCTGGGCTATAGAGTGAGACTTCGTCTCAATAAGTAAGTAAGTAAGTAAGTAAATAAATAAATAAATAAATAAGTAAATAAAATTAAAAGTACACTTCGAATTTCATGACTTTAAGATACTAGCAAAAGTTTATATTAACATTTTGTTAATAATTTAAAATACATTCTCACACATTATCTCACTCAATCTTCACAGATTTTGAAGTAAATATAATATTCATTTTATCAAAGACATTCAAAGAAATAAAATGACTTTCTCAAGGTCACAGAGCTATTATTCAGTAGATTTCCATCAATCACAGGTCTTCTGACTTTAATTGCAATGCTTTTCCAGTTTCCTTTTGTGTTTCATGCTAGGCTCAAGAGCTTTTAGTTCATACTATCTCCAAACACACATATATTAAAAACAGTATACTTTGTCTTATACTTTACTATTTTAATGTCATTGAATATTTTTAACATCTTTCTTATAATGTATATTAGCTGTTCTCACAATGGCCTAATGTTCTTGACTAGAATGTTCCTCATACTTTTATAAATAAGGAAGTGGCAGCATGGAAAAAAGAAGTATTTAGTGGAAATGTCATTGAAACTATAGGATTTGAGTTATAATAAGATTTTTTGATAGGTAGGCCACTATTTCACTGGCAAAAATTTAATTCAAAATCTGAAAGACAATATGTTTTATTTTTTTATTTACTTTATTTTTGATCAATGAAGAAAGAGGAAGAGTGATGAGGCCAGTTCTGAGCATTCATTATCAAACTTTCATGATCCAGGCACCACTACTTAGCCTGTTTAGCATCATTGGAGTATCATACATTCAGAAGCAACCCAAATGTTTAAATACTTGTACAAAAGTAATTTAAATATAGGGCTTGATCTGAATTCACTGCTCAGTTTAGTTAAATTATGTTTTTCTGTCATTATGACAATGCAAGAGGAAAAAGGCTGCTTTTGTGGTAAAATAGAACTAATTTTATTCATAACCTTTATCATTTCACTTATAGAATCCACATTGTTCATAATTTTCTTTTAATTAATAACATGCAACCATAATATTTATACCTCACTTAATCTCATCACAGTTTGGAACATCATTTTAAAAAGTACATTATATTTTCCATAACTTCAGCTTAAATTTTATATTGCTAAATTTATATGCACATATATTCATATATGTGGATTTTTTAAACTATTATCCTTCTATTTGGTTTATAGAATAA
The DNA here is from genome assembly GCF_000951035.1 of Colobus angolensis palliatus. Taxonomy (NCBI): domain Eukaryota; kingdom Metazoa; phylum Chordata; class Mammalia; order Primates; family Cercopithecidae; genus Colobus; species Colobus angolensis. The sequence continues at coordinate 557,101 of NW_012119744.1, read as the reverse complement.
TGATTGAAGGATTATCTATACAATATTTTCAATTCACACTGATCACAAAGCAGTCCCATTTGATGTAATCTGTCATCCCAGTTACCATTGTCTGTCCCCTTACAATATATGTCCAGCTATAAACAGATGGTCATCTGTGCCTCTGGGTGCGTGATGCAGAACAATATAAGAGCAAATGCGTCATAATGGTACTGCTCAAAGTGAGGTTAGTGGAACAGTGTTTGTCCACAAACTGACCATTATGTTTCTCAAAGGAATAAGCAGTTTACATCAGAATGTAAAACCAACTACTTCATCAAGCACAGGTTTTATTTCAGCTGACGTTTTATTTTTAGAACAAACTTCTCACTGAGAAAACCTGTGTGTTGAATTACATTCTGGCCCAAACTCCTTCTTTCCTAGAGTACTAGTCTGTGGACCAGCTGCCTTGAGTAGCCCTGCAAATAATTTTCAAGTCATTTACTGACTCTCTACAAAACAATGGACAAATACATGATCATATTATATCCTTTGAATTCTATTCCAAAGCCAAATTATAAACAGAAACATTAAATATTATTGAATTGCTCTTTGATCGACTAATCAGTGATACAAAGTTTTGAGAAACATTTCACCTACAAACTTTTCAATGACTAAATTGTTAACTTAAGTAGTTAACTGCCAGCAGCTAAATGATCCAGTGTGAATTTGGAGAAAAACAACTGCAAATTTTCAAATCAGTTTTAAAAATTCATCCTGAACATGATGCCATGATAGAATTAGAAGCCTATTTCATTGGTCATAGAAATGGTTGACTTTTGAGTCTCCTTGGGACATAATAATAGAAATTCGACATAGTTTCATTGAGACGCTAACTCGAAGAAAATTAATGAATTTAGATATTCATTGGCTTTTTAGAGCTCCATTTTAAATAAATTTTAGTTCCATATCAAATTAATGAAAATTATCAACAAATTTGTCTTTATTTTGGGTTGAAAAATCACTACTCTAGATCATAGGTGAAACTGTTAGCAGAAGGATTTAAATAAATTACCACAAAATAAATAGCTATCATAGTATGAAAAAGTAGAAATTGCACTAGTAATAAAGTATAAATGTCAGTCCTCAATACAGTATAAATTAGATGTGTCCAAGCTCCCAGGTTTCCACATCATCTAGCATTAGAAAGGGTGTTATGCAGTAAAGGACTAAGGAGGAACACATCAATATATTTTTGCTCACCAAAGCCATAGAGTAAGCTTAGAAATATATTTTGCTTCCTTTTCCATCAAAATACAAAGTCTTAGATTAATTTGAAGAGAATCACTTCAACAATTAGTCATATTGAAAAATGCTGATTAGTTCCCTCATAGTGTCCATGGTACAGTGTAATTTGTGAATAGTATTTTGCTAATAAGGTTATGGCAAAACTTGGTGTTTGCATCAACATTATATGCATTCCTCTTTAAACTTCATTTTTCTCTGAAATGTTTTCATGTACCTTTTGATGTATGGTCATATTTTTACATTTAAATTATTCTTGCATGTCATAATGTCAGTTTGGTATAATGCTTACTAGATGAAAACTTAAGACAGTATTTCATGTTTATTTGTTGTCTTGCACGCAGGTGAATCTGGTGTGGAAGAGTGGTCCCAGTGGAGCACATGTTCAGTTACTTGTGGTCAAGGGTCGCAGGTGCGAACCAGAACTTGTGTATCACCTTACGGGACACACTGCAGCGGCCCATTAAGAGAATCAAGGGTTTGCAATAACACTGCCCTCTGTCCAGGTAGTGTTAGCAGCAACTACAACTGTGGATGTTATTGAATTGTGTCATGCTACGCATTTGGAACGATTTGTTAGTTTCATATGAAATGGGTATAGGCATTTTGATTAGAGTGGATAAGTGTAATTATTATTCAACTGTAATATTTTAGGATGTGTGTGATTATTTCTGCTTTTAAAGCAGTCAAGAAATCAGGTAAATGACTCCCCTCTTCACTGCAAATATCAGTTTCTAATCTGTGTATCTACTTCTAAGAGTATTTAAGGTTCAAATATCTTTTCTGTGTTTTAGATGGTGAAAATGTTCAATTGAATTCTTGAGGAAAAATGTAATCTGCCTACGTACTAAAAATATGATGTATATTCATGTCTTAAGGCAGTGGTTGACATTGTCTGTCAGGCAGTCAGCAGTTTTTCTATCACTTATCTGACTCTATCAAAGAAAAGAGTGTCCCTGACCAAATAACTTTTTGTTATTTTATTTCATTCAAGTAACTTTTGTCATTAGAGGTATCCACTGCTTTGTAAACTTAAATGAAACTTAATGAAAAGAGAGACAGAGAGGGAGAGAGATCTTTAATGTTAAATGAAGCATTAACAATAGCATGCCCACTTAGTGTCAGATTTTCCATGTTACATCACAATTTTGTTCTTCAGTTGATGCATGCATGCATATTATAGACATTTCTCCTCCCAGACCACTGACTTCCATGTAAAAATAAGTAACAATAGGGCTCTGGACTTTGTTTCCAAAAGTTCAAAGCACATGATGTTAGGAATCTCCAGATTTATCTTTTTGTCTAACCATTTATGTGGTGGATGAGTGACTATAAACATACTGACAGCTGCAGTTGACACTGGACTTGCATTCACAGCCTTTCCAGGGACCTCCAAAAGGGGACACGTGTAAAGAAAATGACTTGTACTGCAGCAGCCTTTCATCTGCTAGCTTGTGCTTAGAAGTTTCTCATTAAGTTCCATTTCTAGAGATGACTGACTCCACAGTTGCTAAAAGCAAGAGTAGAGAGTAGGTGGCATGGAGTAAGAGCAGGAATAATGTCAGTTTTCCAGCAGAATGTGCAAAGGGGATCCATGAAAAGACAGTCTGAGAGAGTTGTTAATGGTTGTACAGTTTCAGATTTGCAAAATAGTCTGAATATCTGTTTCACAACATTATGAATATAGGTAATACTACTAAGTTGTAGACTAAAAATTGGTTAAATGGTAAATTTTACATTATGTGCTTTTTATCACAATAAAAAAGGACAGTGTGGAGGAAATAAAAGGTAAAGAAAGTGGTGGGCAGAAGATGGAGGAATGATGCAATGAGGTGGGCAATCCCTTTCGAATAGAATTGGGAGGTAACAAAGCAGTAGATGAAGGTAGAATTAAAAGTTAAGCAGGGCAGAGAACTGAAGCCTATGATGAAAGAAAGGCAGAATTAACTGGGAAAGAGCAATAATTGCCACTAAGAACAAGAAGAATCAGTGAGGCTCAGTGGGAATTAAACTAGAGAAAGAAAAAAACATGAAGTAAAAACTAAAAAGATTCATAAGAAAAAATGTTTAAGGAGTTTGTGAGGGGGAAGAAGATGAAAAATATGATTAAAAACAGGGTTCATAGAGCAGGCAGATTCTAGGTACATTCAGCAACACAAGGAAAACAAGTAGAAGTAAGGATCTGGGGATTTTATTTTATTTTTTAAACTGACAGGTAACATGTATGTTTTTATCTTGTACAACATGATATTTTGAGGTCATGTTTTACATGACATATACATTATATATATATATCAAATGTTGTGAAATGGTTAAATCTAACTAATTAACAAGTATCTTACTACATATAGTTGTTATTTTTATGCTGAGAGCATTTAACATCCACTCTCTTTACACTTTTTAAGAATACAATATATAGTCATTAACCATAGTCACCATGCGGTATAATAGATCTCTTCCTCCTATAATAGAATTTCTTCCTCCTATCTAACTGTGGTTATATATCATTTGACCAACATGTTTTAGAAATGAAATCTTTATCCCACAAGGGTAGATACTTATTTTCATTTGGGTGTGGGTAGAGTGGGTTTTCTGGGAAGAATACTTAAAAGCTCTTCCCTACTTACAGTATTGACTTAATACAGGATCAAGTTTTCTGTCCTTGATAAATGTCAATAAAGAATTATGCTGTAATTTGAAATATAAATTTATCTAATCAGCATGTGTTTGAATAGCCAAGACGCTTTCAACACACAAGGATAGTATTATGGCAAATGAGGATCTCCAAATGTGAGTCTGAGTGGGTTGGAAAGTGTTCTCAAATTTTCCATTCACAGCCTACTTCCCAGCCACTAGTTATGCACATTCATGAGGATGACATATGCAAGTTGCCATCTTTCTACCAGAGACCACTTATTAACGCCTTCACAGAGAACATCTGTGATAGGATCAGAGCGCTTCTCCCACACAGAACTGCCAAACCCACTTTTTCATGGTGTCTGATGTCCAGAAGGCTATCTAATATTCCATAATTTAAAGATTTTTAATTTAAAGTTTGTCTTCCCTATTTATGCCTGAGGTTGCAATTTTTTGAATTTGAAAAATCAGATCTTGGTGATGACCTTGAGCAGTAGAATATAAATAACTCCCACATGCTGTGTTCCAATAATGGAACACTAGGCATAAATGACTCAAAAACCCTTTTACCCTTATACCTATAGAACTACATACCAATTGCTAGCTCCTCTTCACCTTTATATGCATGAAGTCTTTTTCTTTCTAAATTTGATTAAATAGTACCGTTGAGAACAAGTTTATCTTTTAATCAGTTTTAGTTCAGAATGTTGAAGTAAAAAAAATGAGAACAGTTTTGTTGACTTATTTTTAATTTTCCAAGCATAAAGGATAATTTAGCAAACTAAAAATACAGAATAAGTTCCCCACTATAAGAAATTGGAATATTTTTCATCTGGTTATGGTATTTGTGATGAAATATTTTGTGCTCAAATGTTTTATTTTATTATTTGTTGTGCTGGTAAATATGTACTTACTTTGCAGTCTAATAGATCCTGAAAATCATGATAAAAAGTGAATTTTTAAAATGTAATATTTCAAACAGTAGAAATATCTTCCTAAAATAATAAATTCCCAAAAAGAAAATTAACTCAGAAATCAGTAACTGATTTATCACACTTTGGACACTCAAATGTATTTGGCATTTAATTAATGAAAATGACACAATAAATGAACAAATTGAATATTAAAGTCACTTTCCACAAAATGTGTGGAATTATAGAATTAGAGGTTATATTTATTTGTACTATAAAAAGTGAATCAATAGTGTTATAAATTATTGATCATTCACCCATATTCAAATTTCAGAAGTCTGCCTTAATTAAATTATGCAATATGTTACTTCAATATGGATCCTAAGATATTTGACCTTTAGCAGAATTTTTACTTTGACATTGTACTCTCTTCAAAAGCCTTTATTACTCAAAGTAAAAAACAATGGACATAAATAGAAAGTAAATTGATAAACATAGAGCTCTACATTCAACAGCACAATTTATTGCCCTAGTTGAATTACAATTTTATGGTTTATTCCAGGGCTTCTCAACTTCATTACTACTGACATTTTGACCCCAGTAAGTCTTGGTTGGGGGGAGTCCATCTTGTGTATTTTTAAATGTTTAACAGCATACCTGGCCTTTACTCACTAGATGCCAGGAGCCCCCCACTTTCCCCCAAGTTGTGACAACAAAATATGTCTCCAGCCATTGCCGAATGTCACCTGGGAAGCAAAATTGCCACTGGCTGAGAGCCACTGGTGTACTCTATATGTGTTTTAATCCTGTAGAAGAAGTTTCTGCAGGCTAATGAATGCTTTTGAATTTTATTTTTTGTAAATGTTACAGTTCTTATATTCATTTATTTCTTAAAAGATAAAACCTGGCCAGACGTGGTGGCTCACGCCTGTAATTCCAGCACTTTGGGAGGCCGAGGCAGGTGGATCACCTGAGGTCGAGATTAGTCTGGCTAACATGGTGAAATCCTGTCTCCACTAAAAATACAAAAATTAGCCAGACACAGTGGTGCTCGCCTGTAATACCAGCTACTCAGGAGGCTGAGGCACGAGGATCACTTGAACCTGGGAGGCAGAGGTTGCAGTGAGCTGACACTGTGCCACTGTACTCCAGCCTGGGTGGCAGAGTGAGACTCTGTCTCAAAATAAAATAAATGAAATAGAATAAAATAAAACCTTTCATTTATTTTATGTACAGCTCAATCTAAATCATAAGAAAATATATATATGTTTATTTCAAAAGATGGTTGTAATATATTTCAGGTGTTGCATGTTCTTCATTTCATCTCTAGTTATCACAAAAAGAGACATAATAATATAGCTAGTACCTAAGCTAAGGAGGAAAACTGTAAAAATGAATGAATTTCATTTAAATATATTTGTTTTATTAGGATCATTTTAAATGAACTAGATCATTTACAGATTCTCATGTTTTACTGCAAAATAAAAAAATAACAATTTGCCATTAAAATAAAAATGTCTAATCTTTAACATTAATCTCATGAATAGCATCTATAAACATTATACAGTATGTACTATAATTTTCTACTAACAATAGTATCTAAAATAATATTGTTAATGATTTTTATCCTTTTCAAATGAAAAAAAAAGTTTTAAAAATGATGTGAATGAGCCATGAAATTTTACCATGGCTGTTAGAAAGTATTAAGTAACATTAATTTTGTGAAGATTCCAGTTTCATAATTTAAGCCATCAAGGTTAATCAACATTTTTTGAGATTCATGGAGGAAAATATGCCAATTTAGCACCTTCCTTTTTCTCTGGGATTGTGCAATACATATAGAACAGTATGATTTGACAGAAAAAAAATGAACAGAAGCAGCAGTATGAATTTTATATAGCATCATTAACTTTTTATATAGGAGGAGAAAATAGGAAGAGAAAAGGTTTTTAAAATAGGAAGAGAAAAGGTTTTTAAAATAGGAGGAGAAAAGTTTTTTAAAGTAGGAGGAGAAAAGGTTGTTTTAGGAGAAATATTGGTAATTGGAAATAAATGCAATAGTTTATAAAAATATTCATGTAATATACTAAAATACATTAATACTTTTAAACTTTAAACTTTTAAACTTTTAAACTTTAATACTTTTAAACTTTAAACTTTAAACTTTAAATAGTTTATATACTTTAAATAGTTTATATACTTTAAATAGTTTATATACTAAAATACATTAATACTTTTAAACTTTAAACATTAATACTTTTAAACTTTAAACTTAATACTTTAAACTTAAATACTTTAGTTTATATACTTTAAATAGTTTATATACTAAAATACATTAATACTTTTAAACTTTAAACTTTTAAACTTTTAAACTTTTAAACTTTAATACTTTTAAACTTTAAACTTTAAACTTTAAATAGTTTAATACTTTTAAACTATTTTGTCATAATTGATCATATATACATATATGAATATTTATATATGTGGGTAGTATATGCATCATATATATATATATAGTTTTATTAGAGCTAGATATAGACTTACTTTTTTATATCAATGGATATAAATTGGCTTTGGTTTTCCCAGAATTTTATGGGAAAAAGTAAAACATCTTATTTTTTCTCACTCTTTTTTTTTTCCTACATATTATTTTAAAACTATATTTCCCAACAAGGTTCTCAGAATGTTAAAGAGCTTTACATTGGATATTTCTATTGACTGTTCTTTCAATGTTTAAACATCCTATCACAACCAATTTAGGCAAATAAATAACACCAATAGAAGGGGAAGGGATATCTCACAATTAAGGTATCCTATATGTGTTTCTAAAGTAACAACTTGGTAAGCATACATATGAAGAAGATTCTAGATGTATTTACTTGCATATTTCCTCTGCCACTTTTTATGGGCCTTTGCTTATCCTTACCAATGTTAAAGAAAAAAATGGGGGGGGTCATTTTCCTCTATAAATTTCTACTCCCCTTAATCATATCTGTGGGTGTCATATCAAACATCTGGCCTCTTGAACTTCTAAGAGTATAGCAAGATTAGAGGTTCAACATCAAGAAAGGGGCTTTTGAACAAAAAGCACATTTTTTCTCATGCCTTTTTATTGATATTGTCTGTTAGGGTGCTATTACATATTGTCTCAAGTATTAAGAATTAGGATGAGAGTGGTGATTTTACCATGCAGGGAAGGGATCAAACACTGAATCTTTTTTTTTTTTTCTTTTTTGGAAGATGGAGTCTCACTCTGTTGCCCAGGCTGGAGTGCAGTGGCCTGATCTCAGTTCACTGCAACCTCCGCCTTCCAGGTTCAAGTGATTCTCCTGCCTCAGCCTCCTGAGCAGCTGGGACTACAGGCACACAACACCATGTCCAGCTAATTTTTGTAGTTTTAGTAGAGACGGGGTTTCACTATGTTGGCCAGGCTGGTCGCGAACTTCTAACCTCAGGTGATCTGCCCACCTTGGCCTCTGAAAGCACTGGGATTACATGCATGAGCCACCACACCTGGACTAAACACTGAATCTTGATGGTCTTTTGTAAAATATAACAATATTTATTCACAGTGGTTATTATGAAAGAACACAAATTATGTTATTTAAGATCAATTGTGAATTCCTTGTAGTAGTATGTTTGAAGAATTGATATATTCATATTTATGTTAAGCATAATTATTTTCTTTAGAAATTTATATAAATTAGGTAGATTTCTAGTTCTACCAAGTTGTTAGAGGAGGAAAAGCATCTTCTGGTTTCATGGCCATTAAAAAGAGATTATCGTATTTTCCATTCATTTTGAAACAGGGATAAGAGGAATATTTTATGTGAGTAGATACTCTGTTTGAAATTCTTTTTATGCAAAATGTGGTAACTTTAAACCCAAATTTTTAAATGGCAAAAAATATATTTTCTAAAATGTGATGTTAAAAGTTAAATGTACCCTCAATTTTCAGATTTTTAAAATTTTCTAACATAACAAAAATCATTAATCCAAAAATTTTATAAATGTTAGGAGAATTATGTTGGGCTTTGGCTATCTAAATGAAAACTTAACTCTAGGAGATTATCTCTGTTATAAGAGATTTAGTTTTCTATATTACTAGCTGATATTACTTTAACTTAAAAATAATTTGTGACTGTTTTACCATGAGAGAGAGAGGTGTATTTCCATTAAATATAAGGAATGGTTTAAAATTTATGACATGAATAACTGTTAAAATGCAGAAAAAAGCACATGCAATTGTTCATTATTTGAATGAATTTTTAAATTAATAATTATATTTTATGACAAGAATGTTATCTCAACTGTGTTTTAAAATATCTTCATATTTGTCTATTTAATGAGTTTTGTTTTTTAATTATAAAGAAAATAATCTTTGATTTTACTTCTCTGCTTTTGTTGTTGAAGCTTCTTTGCTTTATTACAGTACACGGAGTATGGGAGGAATGGTCACCATGGAGTTTATGTTCATTTACATGTGGTCGAGGCCAAAGAACAAGAACTAGGTCATGCACACCTCCTCAGTATGGAGGAAGGCCGTGTGAAGGACCTGAAACGCATCATAAGCCTTGTAATATTGCTCTTTGCCCAGGTGAGCCTATTCTGTATTTGGTTATCTTTGCATTATGTGCTTTTTATAAGATTCCTATTGTACGCAAGAAATATTAAGAGTATAACCTTCATTCAGTCACATTGGAAAATGTGTCCTTTTCATTGTATCTTGCCTAAAACTGGGTACTTTTCTTGATTCTATCATATGTAGTGGTATAGAATATGTCCTTTAGTGTCAATCAACATTAATCTTTATTATATTTCTACAAATGTGTATATTAATGTTTTCCACTAAGATTTTTATCCGCACTTGCTTTTTCCTTCTGGGAAAGTCACAAGGAATCCTAAAGACTTGAGGTTAATTATTGCCTTCACACCGAAACTAGAGAGATCTGATTTAGAGCCAGTCCTTCCTATGGTATTCGTTTACACTCATTCAATTAGGGAGTGGCAATGTACCACTGACCATGTATAAAAATATTTGCTAGGGAATCAGACTTTCTAGATCTCTTGCTAGATGCATAAAATGGCTAAATTATAAACAATTTACAATCTTTATGGGATTATGAAGACTATACAGTCTGTTCTTAGAGTATATTTATCTTAAATTTTTCTTTCCTTTAAAATGTTTCCATTCTATTTTATCTATGCTTGATAATTAATTTCACCCATTATGCTAGAGGGAAGCCTTCACAATGCTGTCATTTAGTTTATTCAAACATCAAACAAATTCCTCCAAAATAAATAAGAATAATGTCCAGCTTCAAAGGACTTGCAAGTTATGGGAGAAAATACACACACATAGATTATATAATCTCTCAGGGCCAGCAAAGACACATTTTAAAGAAAGAGACATGAATGGAGAATTGCAAAGGCTAAGATGGCAAAGATCAATATAAGTAATCACTGTCTTCTTGGGGAGATTTTCTCATTAGCCCATTTAGTTACATATTCTGCATGCAAGCAACATAGCTGGGATCCCAATACTGTTGTCCTCCAAATAAATCCTACAACTCACCCTCAGTCCCACTGACCCTTTGAATACCCTCAAGTTAATGTCCTGAACTATGAAACAATACTTCAAAGTCCTCCTGGAAGTTTTAAATATATAAAACGTTAAGAATATGAAAACAGTCCAATGTGTAGATATGCAAAAGTCATCTAACAAGATTAATTGTTCCCTTCAGAGAAGGACTACTAGGTTCCTGTACTTAATGACATAGAATTAAAGATGAAGGCAAATAATTATAATTATATTATTTTACTGACTAATGTAATTATTTCCTAAAATTTTATGAATTCTGTGAATTATGAATATAACTTATGAGTTAATATTCATGCAATTATGAATATTAGAGGGTCAAAACCATGATTAGTTATTTGTTAACCAGTACTAGAAAATCTATTTATGAGATCAGTAACATCCTCTCTTATTTCTCTCTCTATAAACACACAGGCAGGCAGACACACACACATGTAGTCATGCCTTATGCTTTCAACAAAGATTTGGAAAAGTTTATTTTTTTTTATATATTTTTCAATTTTTTTCAATGCTGAGCTGTAACATTTACATACAATCAAATATAGTTTACTCTTATTTGTCCATGGAGTACCAAGAAATAGACAATATGGGGAAATAAAAGACAAGAACTAACTACAGAAACTTTTTAAATACTTTTTTGTTACTTCTTTTATGTCAGCTGGACTCCATAAATACAAACATAAAAATGGCATTGATCGGTTAAAATATTGTGAACCAGGTTTCTCATAGTCTGCTCTCCATTAGCTTTTCTAGGAGCAAAACCTTAGATATCAGTAGAGAGGCTATGTTAGAGTTCAGATGTGAAAACTCATTTTTTTAAGTTGATACAGTTGTGGAACTTTATCACTCAAGTAGTAACCAAGGTTTTAAGCTACTTGGATATTAGTAGTATTATCTTATCACTGGAAGCACTCTTAGTCCAACAAAATCAGATGGCTTTCTTTCATGTAGGTCCTTTATTTTTGTGTATTATGACTATATTATTTTTAAATGTGGCCTAGCTCATGTTCTCTCATCAGTGAGCATATGGGCATATCCTTGAGTACTTAAATGTATCATGTGCCATTTCTGACTTCCGTTATTTTCATTCTTGAATTTAGTTGCATCATAAAAGATGTAAAATTCTTATCACATTGTATCCCTATGAACTTAGTATTTGAAAGCGAACTCTAATAACTAACTAGGATTCTTTTTAAGTTTCTAGGCTGTGCCCAAAAAAATGACATTATGATTTTAAAATATGTAGGCTTATTTGATGGAAACATTTGAAATTAACTTTAGAACTCATCATTTTATAGCTAAACTCAGGCACCTTCACTGGATATGAAAGCATTATTAACTGTCAACCAAATGTAAGGTACTGCTGAAAAGTATATATAGTCCTTGATTTCAAAAGTTTTACTTTCCATCCAGAAGATTCAGACATCAGCATGTGCAAAGTTGAATGCAGTTCTGAAAACCTCATGTAAATATGCTAGCTTCAATGAAAGATGGTAACTTGAGGATTCAGTGGTTTCAGGCAACATTTTTTCTGACCATCCTACATGATATCCCTAAGCTATCATATTAAGAATAAAGCTATGATGGGTAGTACATCGGTAACGAAGAATGTAGATCAGGACCTACAATAGAGTGTGGACAAGAGGAGGACAGAAGAAACAGGCAAAACCACAAACTGTCTCCTGCTACTCACTACTTTTGCAGAATTTGACAGGATGGGCTGTGGTAATAGTGGGCAGTGAGATTTTTCTGTGGGATAATGTTAAAACAGCATTACAGTCTTAAAGCTTCCTGCTTTTAAGAAACTATATGAAACCACTCTAATGAAATAGACACTATGTAGGAGTGACATGCATTGTTTATATCCAATCATGAAATACTTTTATGTATTCAGAGTTTAATATATACCTATAAGTAGATAATTTGCTATCAGATTCCTTGTTGAGTCAATGTACAACTTCCTCCCACTTCTTTTGAGGTGAGAGAAAACCATTGCCTGCGATCCATATAAGGATAAAGGAAAAGAAGATATAGTATTTCCTAGTCTGAGTTATTAGTTACTGATTTGCATCCCATGTCTGAGAACAGGGGGCTGATACTGACGAAACAAGATGGGCAAGAGGCATAGAGCAACAAAAGGAATTCCCTGGCTCATAAGCATAAAATGGCCTTTTCTTTCTTTTGTAATCTATACTAATAATTAAAATATTATGGAAAGGTGTGTGTTTGTGTGTGTATATGTGTGTTCAATGGTCTTTGTGGTCTGTTTTACTTATCTCACCAAAGTTCTGGTGGTCCAATAGGTTTTCTATTTTCTCTGATTTTCATTGTAGTCATTAATTGAGAATTGACTTAATAATGGTCAATTCTTTAATATTGGTCAATTGACCATTATTAAGTCAATTCTCAACTAATAATTTACATATCTGAGGATAAATAAATTTTCTTTTATTTCCTGTTTTTCTCTCCATGCAACTCTATACCTGGTGGAAACCAAAAAATTACAATTAAGTGGATTTTCTTGACATTAACATATCCAAATTTCTAATATCCCAATATTTAAAGGACATTTTCTATGTCTGTTTCATAATACATTGATGTGATGAAGCAGAGTGATCTTGGACTTTTGCAAGAGATCACATATTTAAATGTAGATTTTTCCTTTCCATATAATTATGTCACTCATCTAATCTTTAGTTTATCTGTAAAATGGGGACAATAGTAATACCCACTTCATAAGACTTTGTGAGATGCTGTAAGGTAGAGAACCTCACAGGGAGTAAATACTGTGAAAGTATTAGTAGTATTATGTTAACGCCCTTCAACCAAAGTTCATCAGAATCACACCTGCAGTTGACCTAGCTGAATTTGTTACTCTCGAGAGTGAGGGGAAACTAACATGGGCAACTGTGGGGATCTCAACAATGGAGCGTTTGAAATACTTAAGGGATCTGAGCTTGTGTGAAGTGATTTGGCAGAGGGTTTGAGGAAGCGAGCGGCCTTTGTTCTGAACTGGATGCTGTTTGGAAGGTGTGACAATTCTATGGCTGGATACCTTAATAAATTATCCAGATAATAAATTATCTGGATACCTTAATAAATCGTGGCTGGAAGACCAGCCATCATTGGTAAAGAAATAGCAGTCACTCAGATTAGCTGAGAAAGAAGAATGTTTGGTGCGCTGTGAGTGGCACTATGACTTTGTTTTTGTCTCTCAAGTGCCATTGTATGTTATTGATGTTTTCTGACATGGTTTAGGTCTAACTAGCGATAACAGTTTTTCTGTGGGCATCAGGCAAGCTGCTAATCAGGTCTAGCTGTAAGTATCTTTTTATGGTGATCGCCCCTCTAGGGTGATTTGATCACTTTAGAACCCTCTGTCCTTAATGGTCTTGATTTTTATTAATATTTAACAGGAGAAAAGTGTCGCACATAATGGAAAGTTGCATTTTCCAGTATGACTGCCATTAAAATTATATAGATATATATACCCAAAATAAAATTTATATAACCATTTCCAAAATTAAACACTTCGGGGAACATAAAAAGCTTAAGATCTTAGTTAAAAGCCTGAAGTTTTATACTAATTTTCTTTATAGCTTTTTACTTTATCGTAATATTTTCCCCTAGTCAGTAGTTGAATATTAGAGAAGCTAATGATTTAAGTTTAGTTCTTACTGTTTTCAGTGTGGACATTTCTCCATATGATATGTTTCCATGCAGTAGAGTATAAATAACATAAGGTACAAGGATAAATAATAATTTGGTGACAGATTAAAGACTAAAATAAATGAAAGTTCTGTAGGTAAATAAGTCTTCACTTATATACTGAAATATATATATATATGGATTTAATTATATGATTCAGTGGAACAAAGAGTGGTCTGTGATTCAGAAGACATGGATTAAAATTCAGTCCCAATCCTTAATTAAAATACATGGGCAATTTATATACTCTATTTTTCAATTTCCTTTTTTTGTGAAATAGAGTCAGTATTAATTACCCTCCATATTACAGAATTGACATATTATTATAATTAGGTAGAAGTACTTTGTATAGTATAAAAATCAATAAAGTAGAGGATTTTTTAATGATTTATATGAAGATATTACATTAAAATGAAGGGATTCTGGAAGAAATAGGTCAAATAAACCAGGGATATTAAGATAATTATTGGGCTCTACTGTCTTAGTCATAGACTCAAAGGGATTCTTCTCCCAGGTTTGTGCTAGGAAGAAGTACTTTCATACAGGCTGTGTCAGTCTGTTGGGCTGAGCAGTGTCACACCCATCAAACTGCATTTGAGAAATGCTTTACTGGGAGCCTAAACCCTACCAGAGGGATGCTGCCATGTTGCAGTTTCCAGGTATATTTCATACTCTTACAAACCCTAAGAAGAGAGAAAGAATCACCTAAGAGTAGGTCCTTAGAAACAGATGGACCCAGATATTTCTGTTATGTAGAGAAAAAGGCTTCAGTCTCCTATGAACCTAAAATTCTGGTCTGCAGCATCTATGGGAGAATGCCTTGCCCTCCATCTCTCTGCAGGGAGCCTTTCTGGTGAAGACAGTGAGTGGGAAGATTCTAAACATTTGCTGGAACTTGGTTCAAAGGTCCCTGATTGTGTTTGCATGAGGTTGTTATAATTTGTAAGTCAAATGCTGCCTCATTAACCTGTTCTTTAATTGATATGGATTTTATCTTCTTAGCCTTCTAACCTGTTGTACGACAATTATATTTGTTTTATGTCATTTTAGATTTTGGGCATTATTCCAGTGTTTTTTCCGTTCTTAACCTAAAAGATTTTTAAATTAATTGTGTCTTGATTAATCTTGGCTTGCTTTCTTTTACTATTTAGTATTTTTTCTCATTCAAACTTTAACTTACCTACTTTTTTTATCCTTGTTAGCCTTACTATTATCATTTGGTTATATTTTAATTCTAATTTTTAAAAATGATGTTGCATTTGGACCAGGCGTGGTGGCTCACGCCTGTAATCCCAGCACTTTGGGAGGCCGAGGCGGATGGATCACGAGGTCAGGAGATCGAGACCATCCTGGCTAACATGGTGAAACCCCGTCTCTACTAAAAATACAAAAAAATAGCCGGGCATGGTGGCTGGCGCCTATAGCCCAGCTACTCTGGAGGCGGAGGCAGGAGAATGGTGTGAACCTGGGAGGCGGAGCTTGTAGTGAGCAGAGATCGTGCTAGTGCACTCCAGCCTGGGTGACAGAGCGAGACTCCATCTCAAAAAAAAAAAAAAAAAAATGATGTTGCATTTTTATTTTCCTCCTATGTAGTTTACTTTAAAATGGCAAATGGAAGATAGATTTTTGCTTTTCAACATATGCCCAAAGCAAGAGGTTGTACTCTGCTTTTTTAAAGACAGGGTCTTGCACTGTTACCCAGGCTGGAGTGCAGTGGCATGATTATATCTCATTGTACCTGGGAATCCTGGGCTCAAGCATCCTCCCACCTCAGCCTCCTAGCTGAGACTACAGGTGTGCAATACCACACCCTGCTAACTTTATTTTTTATTTTTGTAGACACATGGCCCCACTATATTTCCCAAGCTGATCTTAAACTTATACCTCAAGCAATCCCTCCATCTCAGCCTCTCAGAGCTCTGGGATAACAGGCATGAGCTACTATGCTGGGCAGAAGCTGGACTCTTGCACATTTCAGTCTTGTGTACCGAAAGAGTCTTTGCAGATCCCTGGGTAACTCCCAACTCACTGCAAATCTGAACTCTCCAAATTTGGCATCACAAAATGAAATAACTTTAAAGCCAGCATCCAAAATTTCCCCCCTCCCCTTAATTCTTTCCTACCTATGACTTAATCAATCAAGAATACCCAACCCAGAACAGTTGCTGAAATACTAGTTTTATTATCCAAAATATTCACAACATAATCCAATTTGTGGTCCTTTTTAT
The DNA here is from genome assembly GCF_000951035.1 of Colobus angolensis palliatus. Lineage (NCBI taxonomy): Eukaryota > Metazoa > Chordata > Mammalia > Primates > Cercopithecidae > Colobus > Colobus angolensis. The sequence goes on along the minus strand of NW_012119744.1, from coordinate 540,755 downwards.
CTAACCTGTTCTAAGTTGTCAACATTTACTGGTAAGGATGTAAAAATAGACTGAAAACAATATATTTATTAAAATGTATTATGAAATTTAATTTGGCTCTTGTATAAAGAAGGCAATTTTGTCTTCAAAGTGAGCCCAATTGCAACTCCATATGTATGGCAAGAGGAGATTCATATCACAAAGTCAACCCCAGGAACCTAGCAATTTAGTCTTTGCAGTTTTAACTCTTCTAGTTTCAGAAAATATGGTAATTTGTCACACTGCTGAGGTGAAACTCTAATTGTCCCCAGTATGACTTTGGTATATAAGGAAGCATGTTACAGGATGGTAAGGCAGGCTGATCTCTCAGCATTCTCCTAGCTTCAAAACACAGCCTTACTGTTCTTGATTCTTAGTCACTTTTGTAGAATGGCTCAGAAAGCAATAGACTTTTGGAGTTTTTAAATTGAAAACTAACATTAAGAAAAAAGAATCCAACTGCAAGTGCTTCTGATGAGAAAAAAGAGAAACTGAAACAGCCTAAGAAAGTGTTGATTCTGACCTGGCTACATATGAGAGAAGAAATTATGTATTCTAGTTCAGTGTTTATTAAATGGTGTTCTATTAATTAAAAAAAGAAGTAGCTAGGGGATTACATTTCAATTAAATTTGAGAAGTAAATTTGCAAAATTCATTGCAGGACTTGCCTCTTGTCTAAAATGGCATTCCAAATTTAACATGAAAAAAATAGACATTTTGATTTAAGAGCTGTATACACCCAAATTGTTGAACACTAGTCTAACGCAGTTCAATAAAATGATGAACCCTTTACCTATTTGATTAAGCTAAAATCCTAAAAGTCAACCTTGATTTTCTACTTTTCTATACCCTACCACAAACCTGCCAGCTCTACATCCAGAAAACATTGTAAATCCATCCACATTTTTTCTATGCCCACTGATGCCACCATAATTCAAGCCACCGTCAGCTGTCTCTGGACTATATGCAGTATAGTTCCTCAATATTTCACAGTACCCATTCTTGCCCTTGTACCATCTGTTCTACACAAAACCACAATATTAAGTTTTGAAATGTAAATTATATCTTATCACTTCCTTACTTTAAAATCTTCTCATACTTTGCATCTTCCCTGGTTGCATGGCCTATAGGGCCCTATAAGATCTGGCTTCTGCGCAGCATCTGAACCCATCTCTTGCCACCTCTCCTTTTCCAGGATCCCCACAAGCCCCAGCCTTCTCTCTGTTCCTGAACACAGACCTTCACATGACAACAGATATTTTACATGTAAAATAATTTTTAGTGCCAAATATGAGACATTGTTTCATTTTTAATTTTTATTTTCAGTGATATTCTGGTTTTTAAAAAAATTATTAGTGAATTTATTTTACAGTTCTCAGCCCCATAACATTTCTGGAAACCCTAGTGTCATTTTACTGAATAAGAAAAAAAATTGAGGACAGGGAGGCTTTGGCGAAGTGGAAATTAAGAGTTGGCTCTGTGCAGTGATTCAGACTCAGCTCCAATATCGTCCTCTCCTGAGACTGCCTGAGCACTCCCTGTCGCATCACCCTCTTTATCACGTTGTCTTCATAACACCTCTACTGAAACGCTCTGGTTTATTCATTTTGCTCGTTTATCATCTGCCCCCACTACAGCCTCCAGACTTTATGTTCATAAGAGCAGAGCTTAGCCAGTCCTAATCACCACAGCTCCCCCGTGGCGCAGTTGAACAATGACAATCACAGACTAAATTCTCTATAAATCTTTACTCCTGTGTGTGTTATGAGACTCTGAGAGGGATTGTGGAGTGTTTACGTTTTCCCAACTTACCAGGGAACTCTTTCCTGACAGAATGCTGAGATGTGAATCCGTTTTCAATAGAAACACAGTTTCAGAAAGAAAGCTTTGAGGTGTTTTTAAATTCCTAGGTTTACAATGACCCTGAGAGGTCCCTCTTACAAATATTGGAAGGAAGCCGTACACAAGGAACAGGCATTGAGTGGGTAGAGGCATTGGTTGTCTCTACTACCTCGCTGCTGAGCCAGGTAAAAAGTCATGCACATGTACCCTAGAACTTAAAGTATAATTACAAAATAAATAAAATAAAATAAAATAAAATAAAATAAATAAAATAAAATAAAATAAAATAAAATAAAATAAATAGCCAAGCCTGGATGCAGGGTTGAAGGAGAAGCAGCTTCCTCCGCACTTTAACTCCCCGGTTTAACATCAGATAACAAGAAAAAAGCTGTTCCTTCACATCTCAGAGAACCTAGATGAGTGGTTATTAAAAAAGAAATAGAGATATATTATATGATAGATTGGTTTTATTTTTACATTTCTCTACATTTATCCCTAAAAGATAATGCACAAATTCTATCTGGAAATGCTTAAATATCCAAAACAGAATTCTTAATTTCCACCTCCCCAAAGCCTCCCAGTTCTCTATTTTTTTTCTCATTCATAGAATGACACTACTGTTTCCAGAAGTGTTATGGGGCTATGACCCGTAAAACAAATCCATTAATATTTTTTTAATCCAGAATATCACTGAAAAGAAAAACTTAAAACAATGTCTCATATTTGGCACTAAAAATCATATATATATAAACATGTGTATATATATAATGTCTGTGTATATATGTGTGTATATATTATATGTATATATATGTGTGTGTATATATATAGTCTGTTGTCTAGTTTTTTAAGTTAAATTTATATATTCCTCTCCTACCTGACTTTTCAATTATCTATTTTCTCAATGATTTGGACTTGACACACTAAAGAAATATTAGGCCTTTCCTCCTTTGTTTTTTATATCCAATGAGTTATTTTGTCAAGCCAATTCCTTCATAACAGTGTAATTACACCAACATGGTACACGCATACATATGTAACAAACCTGCATGTTGTGCACATGTACCCTAGAACTTAAAGTATAATTTAAAATAATTTTAAAAGCTTGCAAAAAAAAACAGTGCCATTAATTTTCAATAAAAGGATATTTTGGTTCTCAGTGTAAAATAAAATCGCAAAAAATGCCCACTTGATACATCTTCAATTGTATTATTTTTTTCTGTTACTGACTTTGTGAACAAAACTGACCCGATCTAAAATACATGTTTTGTGGATGTTTATAGTAGCACTGAACCTCAAATTGTCCTCAGATTTTTAATATTAACTCACTCTTAAGCTTTAACATTAACACAGAATATGTACATGGTCAGAAGGGATTGAACAACTAGAACTATAAATATATGAATTTAAAGTCTCAAAACATTTTTTTATTACTGATGCAGTCCTATTTCAGTAAAAGCCTGATGAGCAAAACACTTCACAAATAGATGTTCTTGTTCTTCCTAATATCATCTCAGCAAGGTCCTTCGTAATTCTTCATAGAAATACAGTCCCCTGCCAAATTGTTTTCTCTCTGATTTCCACATTTGACTTGCTTATTCTAGACATCACATCTTCATTAGACAGTCTTTTCCTCTCTTTGCCAGAAAGCATATAACTATTGCTTTCATAATAAATCATAATCAAAATTTACCTTAAGCCAGAATACTTAAGGACATCACATAGTCCTTTATTCTAGTCACTAAGCACTAAGATTAGCTTAGCAGCACCTAATTCACCTTTGTTAATGTGCTGCTTTCTTTCTGAATGTTCTTAATAGTGTGCATAACTGTACATCCTTTTGCCAAATAGATTGTAAGGCGTAGGGCATGAATCTCTTTTTATAAACCCTTCTCAGAATGCTTAGGATGGTGAGGCTTCATACTGCAAGCTCAATAAATGTTATCTTTGAATAGAAAAATTCTGAAATGAAAAATGCACTCATGTTTAAAGCTAAAATAGAGGAGAAATAGATAATTTATAATATCCTATTGCTTCACTAGAATTTTCTTTTTAGTCTAGAAAATAGACTACATAGCCAATATGATTATATCAGGTACTTTTAATAAAGTGAGATGCTAAAATTATATTAATGGAATAATTAAATTGACATTTTGTGATTTTTTATAAAATCTCATAAAGGGTTTATTAAGTACAGCTAGATACCTATTAAACAACCTCTTTTTAATACCTACATGTTAGGCTTGAAGTTAGGTTGAAGGTACTTATTATATTCTGCCAGGCTTTCTTGTTTATTTGGATGGATTTTCATAGCAATATTAGCTTATTTTGAAATTTTGGATTTGTGGTGAATTCTCTTTCACATGTGATCAAATTGACTAAGAACTATGAACTGATATTAGAAAAAAGTAGACTTCCATAAACTGATGCATTTATAACATTTACATGCTAGTTTGCACATTCTAATCTGGAAAGTATTTTTGGTTAAATCCTTTGCTCATTTCTATTTTGTGGCATGTGGGATTGTGCCTTTGTCAATGCTGACTTGATCTAAATTATCCATAACTCAGCACTCTATGTCTATTATAATTACATCCCCAACAGATGCAGTATGTCCTCTGAAGCCTAAATACTTCATGTTTCATGTTAACATGGCATTGTCTTTAAACTTTTATTTATGTATTTATGTATCTGCTTGCATGCAGAATGTCCCAAGTTATAAAATTTTTGAGGTTAGGATTTATATTCTTTTATTTCTGTGTATATTCTTAACACCTATCACAGTGTCTGATGACTAATAGATTCTCAAAAGTTATTTGAATGAATGAATACATGAATCTCAATTTGAATCTCCCAAAGATAAATCAAGCTCAGCAGTCTATATTAAATTCCAGTCACCAGAAAACAGCCATCTAAGAGTCACCTGGATCCTCTCTTTGCTTCAGCTCCCATGGCCAGTTCTTCAGTTTCTTCTCACCACCCATTCCTAGTAACTTTCTAATCTCTCCCAGACATTGCATCTGCACTGCCTCATCATCACAACTCAGATCCTTCCCAACTTCTGTAATTTGGCCTCAATCCTACGCTACATCTGATAATAGAATTTATTATTTAAATTGTTCAATGGCTTCTTAAACATCTGAGAATAATACTCAAAATCCTTAATACAGCTGATGAAAGTTTTGCAAAATCTAGCCTCTCTCTTTTTTAAAACTTCTGCAATCTCTCTTCACCCAGCACTCTAGATGCCTTTCACAATGACCTCCTTCCAGTTCCTGGAAATGCCCATGATTCTTCTTCCAAAGACCTTTGTATATTCCTCTGCATGGAACATACCTTTATCCTAAGTATTTTCTCATTATCCTTCAAGGCTTGCCTGAAGCTTCAGTTTGTCAAGGAAGACTCTCTGGACCTTCCAAAGTCTTATCTCACAATGTCCTGAAACTATCCTTTGCAACACTGCCATGTAATTGATTTATCTAGCATGCAATTTCTGGTTTATTTCTAGGGGTTCTTTCTCTAAAACATGAGCTCGATAAGGTCTTGCTCAGTATTTAGTTTGTTCACTGTTTTGTGTACCCCATCTCCTAGCACAATGTGTTGCATGTTTGAGTGATGAATAAATATTTTTGGAGAAATAAGTGAATCAAAAGATATATTGGAGGTCTGGCATAGTGGCTCACGCCTGTAATCCCAGCACTTTGGGAGGCCGAGGTGGGTGGATCACCTAACATTAGGAGTTTGAGACCAGCCTGACCAACATGGTAAAACCCCATCTCTACTAAAAATACAAAAATTATTCTGGGGTGTGGTGGTGGGCACCTGTAATTCCAGCTACTTGGGAGGCTGAGGCAGGAGAATTTCTTGAACCCAGGAGGCAGAGGTTGCAGTGAGCTGAGATTGTGCCATTATACTCCAGCCTGGGCAACAGAGCAAGACTCCATCTCCAAAACAAAACAAAACAAAACAAAACAAAACAAAAAAGATATGCTGGATATATAAAAGAAAATAAAAGTGAGAAAATAAGGCAATAATATTTGGGGAGTTAATAAAATCTCATGCTGGTGTGACCTTCATTGTATTAATTCATAGTCCGTTGATAGGGGTTCGTCTTCAAGGGTGGTTTCACCAGGTACTTTCTGTACAGCCTCTCCTATTGGAAGATATCCTTATACTGTCTCTTTTTCTGCTTTGGTAGTTGATGGACAGTGGCAAGAGTGGAGTTCATGGAGCCAGTGCTCAGTAACGTGCTCGAATGGGACTCAGCAGAGAAGCCGGCAGTGCACTGCAGCTGCCCATGGAGGCTCCGAATGCAGAGGGCCATGGGCAGAAAGCAGAGAGTGCTACAACCCTGAATGTACAGGTATGGCTTGATTTCTGCATATAATGGGCACTCGTAGTGTATAAAGGACACGTTATAAAATGTGTCAGAACTGTGCCAGAACTATGAAATAAGATAATCAGTATATATATATATATATGTGTGTGTGTGTGTGTGTGTTTATTAATGAAGCCAATTATACCAGAATTTATTCTACTGTATGCCATGCTAGTAAAGTAGTAAAATTCAGGAGATGAACTATGAATACATTTGAGGAATTTTAGCACTGAGCTTGCACTTTTTACACTTCTTTACACTGTTCATCTCAATGCTCTATATATGACCTGTAAGTTAAATATTTGAATAAAGTTTATTCACAGTGGTAGATTAACAAAAATGGAAGGGGTAGTAACATTCTCAGATTTTAAAATTTTTAAAGCAGTATGCGGTAGACGACTGACATTGACCATGAAACATTTCTTTCAGCCAATGGTCAGTGGAATCAGTGGGGCCATTGGAGTGGTTGTTCCAAGTCCTGTGATGGTGGCTGGGAAAGGCGAATAAGGACCTGTCAGGGTGCGGTGATAACAGGGCAGCAATGTGAAGGAACGGGTGAAGAAGTGAGAAGATGCAGTGAGCAGCGATGCCCTGGTGAGAATGAACCCAAATTATCTCAAAAGAAACATTTGTAACCTGAAAAAAAAAAAAGATTTAAAAATATTGTCATTGGTTAAGGGTCATACTTCCTCAACTAAAGGACTACTAATGATAGGTGGCAATTTACTTTTTTCTCTACTATGTGGAGCATTCCCTGTTTATGTGTCATAGAATTGTTCCATGTGAAATATTTGTTTGTGGAGAATACAAAACAAGTTGCCTTGGGATATACGTACTGGAAATGTAAAGACGTAAGAAATGAATGAGAAGATAAAGAAGTGTTGCTGACATTCAGATGCTTTTAAGTTCTGTTGCTAATTACTCTCACCTTGATGTGTGATCTTGGTTATCTACATTTACTTGCCTTTGCCCCATTTTTCATTGGCAAAGGAAATTCCTATGAGGAATGCATTTTTAAAAAATGAAAGTATAAAGTCTTAATGCTAATGAAAAAATGAAAGTCCTGCTACATTAAAAGATTTTACATATAAGCAGAGAAAATAATGAAAGGCCAGAAACTGCCCAGATTATACAGCACATATTTTACAGGATCATTTGGAACAAAAACTCCTTCCTAATCATGGTACATTCCATTAAAATATTATTGACACACTGAGGACTCAATAAGTAAGTGAAAGTCAGGATTTTATAATGATATCCTAAGAAAAATACTATAAACATACCAAAGATGTGATAGGACAGAATTTTAAAACTTGACAATACAGTGTCAACGTGCTGAACCTAGAGAATTTGAAGACCCACTTAGAGTCCTGTTGCTGCTAGTAACTCTGTGAGCAAGCTAACTGATCTCTCTGGCTGTCTGATTCCTGGGGGTAGTGAGTACAGCTGGTTGTGGGATCTTTGAGGTTCTTTTTCAGTTCAGAATGCTATGAATTTCTGCCTTTATCTCACATGATTGTTTCAACTAGAAAAACCAAGGTATTCTAAGAGATATCCAGGAGTCAAAGCTTTGTATTTTTCCATAGTTAGAATTATAAAGACTTCTCATAGTACAACACTAAGAATAACAACAGAACTGGATTTTAATAGTAACAATATGTCAGTTGGAGTTTTGGGGGAGCTTTAAAAAGATCTAAAATTAGGGCCAGGCGTGGTGGTTCACATCTGTAATTCCAGCACTTTGGGAGACCGAGGCGGATGAATTACCTGAGGTCAGGAGTTCGAGAACAGACTTGCCAATGTGGTGAAACCCCGTCTCTACTAAAAATACAAAAATTAGCCAGCTGTGGTGGCATGCACCTATAATCCCAGCTACCCAGGAGGCTGAGGAAGGAGAATAGCTTGAACCCAGGAGGCAGAGGTTGCAGTGAGCCGCGATTGCACTACTGCACTTCAGCCTGGGCGACAGAGCAAGACTCCATCTCAAAAAAAAAAAAAAAAAAAAAATCTAAAATTAGGTTTACTAATTCTTAAGGCCATATGAATTCAATATAAGAAGTAATCAGCATGCAGGGTTATTAAGAGGATGATACCTATTCAGATTAGCACTGTGAAATTCCTCTAGTGCTGCATAAGAGGAATTAAGATGTATTAAACAAAAACATTTATTTTGCCTAGGGAGAAATTTCACAGAATAGTAAACATAATTAAATCAACCCCTTCAATATTTGATGTTATCTAAACCAGTCTGAGCATACCACAGTTCTTAACTGGTCTTTTAAAACTGTCTTTCATCTGCATATATAGAGCCAAGATAGTCCTGCTGCAATCAGATTTACAGAGATTGCCACCTGCTGTTTGAAAAACATTTTACAGATCTATTTATGAAAAAGACAGTGTACCTTATTTGCTGGGCTTGTTTGCTGGCTTTCATGATTTAAGGCAGGTTAAAAAAAATCACATACAACTAAAAAAAAATATATAAACACTATACATTTTTGGTATTATTAACATTTTCATTTTATGCTTGTCAATTATATGATATGAAAAGAACCACAAATTACTTACAAGCATATAGATACCATTTTCATGATTAAAAAGAATTCTTGAATCAGCTAAATAATGTAAACATCACTACTTATACAGGGGCAAATAAATATAAATAAATATATATGTATACACCAAGCTTTTGAATATATCCTAGTCTAGTGCATTTATATAAACAAAAATTGCATTGTTCATCAGAAATTGTGTGTGACTGTTAATTTCAAAAATACCTCTGCTTTGCTTAGAGAATTTTTTTAATTTACAAAAAGGGTTTTTCTTTTATATTAATTATTTAACTTTTTTATGTGCAGATTGACAATATACCTTGCGAAAACTTTCAAATTACCATAACATTTTCTAAGGCATCTTTGTCTTTGTGTTAACAACAAAGTTTCAACAATTTTTTTAAACAATATGGTTTTTCTAGTATTACTTTTAGTCTATTCATTCTTAATTTTTCTTCAAGTTGCTGAAAACAACTACTATTTATTTTACACATTTGGAGTCAAAACAAATTAATCAAGTTTGCTAAGAGGTCCTTTGTTGTCAGGAAGGAGAAATATAATATATAACCATCTTTGTCTGAATAATTAATGAAAATAATGATTAATCATCTGGATCTAATCAAAAGCTGTTATGATGTCTACTAAAAATGAAAAATAAAACTATTTTCCCCTCAAGATTAGGATATTTCTTTGCTGGTAGATAGATAAAATAAGTATTAAAAATATCATCATTGACCACAAAAAAATATTTCTTTCGTTTTCATAAAAAATAATTGTAGAGACGGGCGGATCACGAGGTCAGGAGATCGAGACCATCCTGGCTAACACGGTGAAACCCCGTCTCTACTAAAAAATACAAAAAAAAAAAAAACAAAAAAAACTAGCCGGGCGAGGTGGCGGGCGCCTATAGTCCCAGCTACTTGGGAGGCTGAAGCGTAAACCCGGGAGGCGGAGCTTGCCGTGAGCTGAGATCCGGCCACTGCCCTCCAGCCTGGGCGACACAGCGAGACTCCGTTTCAAAAATAAAAAATAAAAAAAATAAAAAAATAATAATTGTAGAGATGAAAAAAATATTTTTTTAAAATAATGATAGTTGGGAAATAGAATAGCTACAAGGGAGATAATAAGTGGCCTAATTTTTAAACTGGTCAGACTCACCAGATAATGGTTTCATTTATCTCAGTCTCATTGTATATCCTCAGGCTTTTGAAGGTTTAAATGGTAGGATGGTAATAGCTCCCCTAATTTTTAAAATTGTTACAGTGTCACACATAATATTTTTTAGGTTTTTAATTTGATTTTCACCCCAATATTATCCTGGTTAATAATATTCAGAAAGCAAGTGTTACTGCTGGGTTGTCCTAAGTTTATGTTCTAGCTTCCTAGGAAGCACTTTGCCCTGTTCTTAGGAGAAGGGCTTGCTACTTCTATAACTCCAATTCTAGGATCATTACTCTTTAGTCATTAACTGCTAAGTTGGAACCTACCATTTACAAGTAAAAATTACACTTTATTTATACATAAAATTTCCTTCACGGAACCACAGTTGTTTTGTCTGTAAATGGTGGGTGAAGCCTCCAGGTTGAATGTGCTGATGAACACTTGTGAAGTAAGACAGCCATATCATAAGTGTATACAGTATTAGCAACTTAGACCAGAAATGTAGGAATTATTGTGATGTTTATTTATAAATATTCATACTAAAGGAGGGCAGCAGTAGTGTTGGTAATGCAAAATTTGTCTTGAACACTGTAATACATTTGTACTAGGATTTGGTGCCCTATAATACAGCGAATGTGATCCCCATCCCCACCCTGCTGAGGAGATATGTCATTCTGGAAGTAACGGTTCCTTATTTCTGTAAGTTTGCTCTCCCATAGGATTATGTCTTCTCAGGAGACCAGGAGAGTCTTCCTTTGGTTTCTGAGTAATTGTCTTTTAACTTAGCTTCAGTAGGAAAGAAGCAGCACAAAGCTTGCCTACTTTGCATTCCTATCTTTTTTTGAGTGCCTCCCTCATTGTCCAAAGCAGTGCTTCCCAAACCTCAGTGTACATAGGAATCACCCAGAGAGCTTGTTAAAACACAAATTCCTGAGCCAGAACCCCCAGCTATTCTGACTCAGTAGGTCTTGAATGAGCCTGAGAATTTGCATTTCTATGAAGGTCTCAAGTGATGCTGAAGATGCTGGTCTGCAAATCATTCTTTGGGTTGCACTAACTTCTAGTAAAAATAATAATGATAAGGTGATAAAATTAACAAAGAAGTGGAATACAGTCCTCTACCTCTGTTCCATGGGAGAAAGTTGAAATATCACTTCAACAAAATTGCACAATTTTATTTTTGTCATCCTTTTTCATAAATAATGAGGGATTCTTTCTGGAATTGGTTGATAATGAAAACACAATTCATTTTGAGTGCCTCTAGCCACCTCATGTTTCAGCCAAAATAAGATCTCTTTACAGCAGTCATTTAAAGATAAATAGGACTATTAACTAGCTGTTGTGCACAAAAAAAGATGGTTTAGTCATTCTCCAACTCTCAGTTCTCCAATCTTCATTTTTCCTGTACTACGAAGAGCAGGAGAAACAACTTGGGTATCATTTGAACAAGTCTGATGTAAAACCAGGCACTGCCAAGACACAGATCTGCAGTCTTGACATTTCCAGCCCCAGCATCTCTCTTCCTGAGCAGTATATTTCCCCTGCCTCTTATCCTCCATGAGTATTAGCTAATTAGCTAATATTTACACGTACAGATATAAAATACTTGGTGTGGGATGGTGTCATGGAGGAAGAAGAGTTCTTAGCTCACTTTGACTTATTTTCTTCTCAAGTCCCAGTTAGTAGGATAGTGAACTAATCACTATTGATACAAATATTTTTGTCTTTGAGACAAGTTTAACAAGTTTAATAAGTTAGACTCTTCTAAACTATTGAAGCACTCAATTTTAAGACTGAATGTAATCATTATTAGAAACCCAAATATGTCACTATAAAATTTGCATTTCTTTTCTAAAGAGAAAATACACTACTGTATAATGAAATATTTGCATACAAATTGACACCTGCTTTACCTTTTTCATTTCAGACCAAGTTTAATTAAGCACAAATAGTGCTTTTTAAAGCTCCTGTTCCATTGGAATTTATACTATTTTCTGCTTTCAGATGTTATCTGTATATTCTTTAAGGAATTATGTTATCTGTTGCGTTCTTCAAAAGGTTAAAGCTAGTGTTTTGACTGCATATTTTGGGGAATAGCAAATTAGGTCCTACGCAAGTGTCCACACCAGTTGTTCACCTAAAACCAACCACTGAATTTAATGGTGACATTAGGTCTCACTAGTTATTGACTTCTTTAATATTAAATGTTCTATTTGTTCTTGCCAAGTCACTTCAGATAAATAGTAAAAAGTAGGAAAGTGAATTAGAACTTGAAGATACCCCACAGATGAGAGAGACCACCTGTTGCTTTTAATACCTAAACTAGTATCCAATCCTCTCAAAAAGGATGAGTTTTACCACCTATTTTAGTCTACAGTTCTGCAGCAAAGCAAGCAGAGTTTTATGGGCAGACTTGGGGAAGACCCGCTGAGATCTAAAAGAATTAATAACAGACAGTGCTACTGTGGATACAGTATGTATATACCAGGTGTCTATTATTCAAACCTGTTGCTGTGGAGATACTTATTGTCACAGTTCATTTTATCAGATTTTCTTCAGATGAGGCTTTGATAAAACTCTCACAGTTTCTGCCATGAATTGCTTAAAAAGCAATTTTCTGTAATCTTATATTACCCTACGTTGTTCAATTTAGAAATATTTAACAGCATGCTGATCATTCTCAAATTGAAAAGAAAAATTTAAGAACCACCTTTTACTATTTTTTTATGTATATTTTTCATCCCACACCATTTTTTTCTGGGAAAAAATAAACTTTAGGAACTGTTTAACAATTATTTTAAATTAAGAGATTTAAAATTATTTTTAAACCTTTTTTGAGCTTAATGTTTACCAAGACACTAAATCTGAATATTGGTCTTTGATGTTTCTCATCAACACTTTTCTCACCTTGTGTATCCTGACATATGAATGACCTAAGACTCTGCCCCAGCACTCTCCTCTTTGGTTGATCTCTTTCTCACCAACTGTAGCTTCTGTGAGCAATGCCCACAAATCTACCTTTATGCCCAATCACTCACAAAACCTGATATTCCTTTCCTACCTGGGACTCCATTCAGACTCTAGGTGACTGGGGAAACTTCTTCTCTGACCACCAGATCCTCGGTGTCACCTGGAGTGATTCCTCATTCTTCTAGATGGAGTCCATCATGGTATTTCTCTCAGTGGCCCTGCTTTCACTTCCTGCACCACCAGCTTCCAGGAAGGAAGGAGCAGTGCAGCAGAAAGAGCCTGAACTATGGAGTTCAACAAAGTACCGACTTGGGCCTTGGTGTCCTCATCTATAAAATAGGGATAATAATATGTGCTGCAGAAGATTATTTCAAGGATGTAATGCTGGAGCTAATTAGGATCATCAAGCGGCAGTTCATGTACTCTGTCTGTTACCCATATTATTACAACCCCTGCCTTCTCTAATCTCTTCTACACAGATTTATCTGATTATTCTCTCTTCTTTATAGCCTTGTTTTTATGACTCGCTTGCTCAAAAAACTTCTGTGGCTTTTCATTACTGGCCAAATGTCATCCTACTGGGATCCCTGAGATTCTAATACTTCTATCAGCTTCACTAGCTTTCCAATGTTATCTCATTCTACTCATTTATGATACATATTTTAATATACATTTGTTCATATGTAATAGAATCAAGCAGATGCAGCCTCTGGTTTCTGGATGCAAGGGTGCATATTCTCCCCTTACGGTGCTGTTTGCACTGTTACTCACTTGGGCTCCCCTAATGTCCCTGTCCCCTCCCTTATCCTCATCTGTTGATATGGGAGAATTTGAGAGCCCATCCATTAAGAGATGTCTGCTCTCCTAGTAATTCTTTCTCCCACAATCTCATAAGTGTTCTTTCTTCTTTGAACCCCTATACATTTGTTTGATATTTCCTTATTATATATTATTATTATTATTATATGATGATATCTGTTGAAATTCCAGCTCACTGCAGATGAACTATCTGTTCTCAGTCTTCTGAATTCCTGGTTCTTCACTGAGCCTAGTTAAATATAATAGGTCAAGCCCTTTTGAATGTTTTTATTTCATATCATAAAAGCTATAACTAATGAAAACATTTATATAAAAGCATATGAATAAAAAGTTTGCGATGACTGATGTTAATGCCTTACACTTCATGACCTTTCAGTCTTTCAAAAGTCTGTTCAATGGACTAATTTACTGGAAGAGCATTTCTATCACATATATGATTTTTTATTTTGTAGTTATAAATTGTGGTATGACTCCTCTTTCTTTGGAAATAAGTAATTGAGATGTGGGAGGTAGGAAAAATATATGTTTCTGTAGCGAGTTGTTCAGTTTCCCCAAATCTCAGCCCAGCTTATTATTTTAAGCCAGAGCTTCTCAAGGCAGTTCTACCGTGTCATGGGAGGATTGGTCCCAACTGCGCCGGAATAGTGGTTCCTAAAGCCTCAGAGCAACCGACAAGGCAGGAGACTGTGGCTAGTGGTCTCCAGTGTTCAGTAGCCTTGCCTACTTCTCCCAGTGTGCCTCCAGATACTATCATTTCTACATGTGCTATGACCTAGAGAAGGCTAAGACTCACTGTCATCTTTGGCTGTCCCTAAGGTAACACAGACACTTAGTAAACACAACTTTCCAGCAAAATGTTGAGCATACCCCCGTATAAAATTCAGTATAACTAAAAGTTAGTAAATAGCTTTTTAGAGTTATTCCTCAAAGTTAGTTAGCTAATTTTTTAATTAACTTTGTTTTCAGGTTGAAACTAGAGTGATCTTGTCTGCTAAGTTTAAATATAAAATTATACAATAATAATACAGAATTTGCTTATGAGTATGTATATAAAACACTGTTCACCAGGTACTTAAACAATCTGCAATATGTACCATTTGCTAATAAATTGAAAATTCATGGTTTGCTAACTTCCAGACTTAAAAAGAAATTTTTCCAAAATGTATCAATAACTTGTTTACCACCATAACAATTAAAAAAAAAAAAAAAAACTCCTCTGCTTAAAGAAGAGGTAAACTTCTCTGAGAATGGACTCAGCTATTTGACCACAGGTCCATCATCTCCTAGCTTAGTGGCCTCAGGCTAAACACTAAATACTTTTCTGTCTTGACTTCCTCGTGTTTGAAATGAGAATAACAATTCTGTTCACTTCACAAGGTTATAAGAATCCCGTGAATTAAAATATATAACACAGTAAGAAAAATAACTCATAATGTTATGTAAATATTGCTGATATAATTGTATGTTGTTTCAATGTGAGACAGATTAAAACCATTTTCTATATGAGGAATGCTGTTATGAAACATACTCCATAAACACTCTTCTTTTTCCCACAGACCTTAGCAGCAGCAGTAGGTTCCACCTTGGAAATTAGAGCTGTAAGTCACTGAGCACAGACACTGGGTCCGTCTTATTTTCCGCCACATCCTCCAGCACAGGGAATTCCCCAAACACAAGAATTCATGAATGGCCAACAAACGAATTTTGAAATGTGGGGTCTTGAGTAGTACATGTTTTTCTTTTCGTGTGTGTATGTCAGCTCTATAGTTTATAATCAATTTCTTTTTAATGCTGAAATTCTAGCATATGGAGTGAAAACTCATTTTCCACACCAAATTGATTTAAGCCCTATATCATTTCTGCTATTTTTTTAAGAGTCAGAAAATCAGTTTGAATAGACAGATTAACAACAAATCACTAGGTAATTGCTACTTTACTTTAAGGAGACATGCTAACTACATACTTGTGACTTCAAGTACAGTTGTATCTTACAAATGGATTTTTGTATCTTTGCACTAGTAATAGCAAACAGTGAGATCTTTGGGCTGATGAACAAAGTTACTATTCCTTTTAGCTAAGGCATAAAAAGAGAATCCTTCCTATTGCTGCACAATCGTATGCTTTTATGTTGAGTTCAGAGAGTAACCTCAGCTAGTTATTTATTTTCTAATTTACAAAACACACAGAGATGCCATTAAACAGAAAAATAATCAAAACAAATCTCTATCTCTAGCTTGTTTTCTTCTGGAGATTTGATTCCATCATATGTATCAATTAACTTTTTTATAATACCTATATGTGCCTAGATATGTCAAACTCAAAACTATTTTCAGCATATCCTCTCCCAAGTCATCTCTTCCTCATATGTTGTAGTTCAGGGTCTAGTTAGCCATAAGATATCCTTCCCGGAAACCTGAGTTCTGTCTTTTATTTCTTTATCCTCCTCACCTCTTACATACAATCAGCCATAGTGCTGAGCCCATTCTACCTCCTAAATTTGAATTAATCTACATCCTATGATTCTTTATCCCTTCCCTAATTACATCATTTAGATTGTGGTAGCCTTCCCTGTCTTCAGCTCTCTGTCCTTCGATCCTTTCTCCAAACTGCAGGCATAGCAAGCATTTAAAACCTTGTCATAAATTTCCCTTGCCCGTAATATAAAGTCAAGATCCTTGCTTACTTCATCATATATTACCCCTCCCCCTCCTGCAATCGCCCACCTCTACTTATCCCCAACTTTACACTTTACCCTTTCTGAAACGGTCACCTTGGTTATTCCCAGTTCTCTTTGCTCCCTGGATTTTCCCACATGTGGGTCCCATGACACATTCTCCCCTTCTTCATTGGTGAACTCCTGCTTCTCCTTTACACCTCAACCTGGACATCCCTCTGGAAATCTTCCGCTGACACACTCTTCCCTAAGGTACTCCCAGAGCAGTCAGGGCTTCCCATCTTAGAGTGACCATCCTGTGTACTGTAATTTCTCAAATTATTATCTTTATGACAATTTTAGGAGTCAAGAGACATTGATTATTCTTACTTAGCCTTTTCTATGTGTAGTATTTAACAAGGTGACTGGGATATGATGGGTACCCAGTAAATATTTGTTGAATGAATGAATTCTGTAAGTGGCACTGAGAAGTACCTACAAAGATCCCACTACTGGAAAATTCATAAAGATGAGGTGAGAGAAAATAAATTGTTATTTTAATGTCTAAGCTATATTGCTTTTGTTATAAGCATAAATGGACCTATTTTCTGAGATAGACTCTTAAAAGAATGCCAAGTCACCTTTGATAAAATATTTAAAGCAGCGGTGTTATTTGACATTACTACTAAAAAGCTGAAAACCCTGGACGAGTTTGCAACTGTAAATCTATGATTCCCCTGCCATCTTCCTTTTAAAAAAATAATTAATAATTAATAATAATAATAATTTGCGTAGGAGTTTCTGTCTCCAAGAAGCACAATGACTCCAAGGCTTCGTAAATTTACTGTGGAACAAAACGAAAAGTTGTTGACATATTTAGGTTTAAAAAATTACTGATTTTTGCTTTCCATTTTGTTTGTCTGTTTGTAGGTAGACCAAACTGTTGGTCACTAAGAAGGTAAAATTCACTAATTGAAAGATGTGGTTGGTCAAAGGAAAACAACTATTTAATCAGCTTCTTCCTTAACCAGAGTGAGGATGTGTGTAGGGCACATTGGGGGATTCTAAAAAAAGGTCCTATAGGCTCTTACTAAGTCAGATATAGCCCTCCAAGGCCAAACTTAGTCATTACATGAGACCCCGGAAACCTCTTCTGACTAATTTTTAAGGTAACTGTAGTAGCTAACCTCCCTGTCTTTCTGCTTCTAACTGGACACGGGCTATCTACTGCTAGAGGATCCACCCCCGCCTTCACCCCCGCCCCACACACAATGTCTACAGTATTTTTGCAAAATCATCTTCATTCTCTGTGATCTTAAAAAATAGGGTAATTCAAAAACATGTCTAGCCAAAAGAGAAAAAAAAAATCAGCTAAAAACATGTATAGATGTTACAAGGTGATAGACAAGTGCTTTAGAGAAAGATAAAGCAGAGAAAGATGAGAGTGTTTGAGGGGCAGTCAGTGGGGTCTAAGAATGTGAGGTTTGAGAAAAGAAAAGATTGAAGGCTAGAAAGACATGAGTCATGCAGACATGTTTGAGGGGGAGGAGGCGGGGGATAGTCTAGGCAGAAAAAACCTGCGCACAAGCTCTGAGGTTGCAGTCAGCCTGTAATACTGAAGAAGGGTGGAGAAGGCTGCGCAGCTGGTGGGAAGCTGTGAAAGTGGAGCAGGGGAGAGGAGAGGTAAGCTGTAACTGACGCTAGTTTAATCATTAAACATTGTACTTACATGAAAAGAGGACGTTTTATTTTTCCCCAACTAGTTGCCTTAAAAAACAAAATCAAGCATTGACTTATTTCACATATTTACTGTTACTCCCCACCTTAATTTTGAACCCATCAAATTTCGCAGTCGGCCCAGTAAACGTTTCACCCTACTGGCTCACCAGTGCCATCTAGTGGCTAAGATTTGCAATGACTTCATTTTCTGACCACACAGTTGACCATGGGGGAGGGGCAGGGAGCAACGAAGTACCTTCTGCCAGAATAATACTAAATGTGAAAAATTTTCTGATACCCCCACAGGAAAATGAAAAAGTTCATGATACAAATTGAATCTTCGTTTTCTTATGTCACGACTGAATCAGGAAATCTAGTATTCAGCTATAGAAACAGGTTTTATGAAATGTATTTCAAAGTTCACCAGTGGAACTAAAGGCAATTTGAATTTCAAAGCATTGAAAACCAAAAAGACAGTACAAGTGAAATGAAAGGGAAAGATTATAAATGAAGAGATAATGAAGGAGATAATGAACAGAAGTGGGATGTATAGATGGAACAAAAAGAATAATCAAATGTGGCAGTCAGATTAGATTAACTACTGCCATGTCGTTACTAAAAACGGGCTAGTCATTGTATCTAGAATTCAATTATGTAATAACCTATTCATGATGTATTTTTTGAACTTTAACATTTGTTCTAATTTTCCTTCTTTTAGTATTCTATAATAGTTTTTGGTTGGCATTTATAGAAACATGAATATCATTTATTACAGTACTGTCCAACATAGTAGTTATTTCAATTTAAATGTACATTAATTAAAATTAAATAAAATCCAAAATTCACTTCTCAATTGCGTGAGCCACATTTTCCTAGCACCTACCATACTGGACAGTGAGAATAGAAAACATTTCTATCATTGCAAAAAGTTTTATTGGATAGCGTTGGTATGTTATTCCCCCAGTAAAAGTGATGTATTTAATGAAAGTGTTTTGAACACCTACTATACACTATATACCACTGGAGTTCATTACAACAGATTAAAAAGATAAGGTAAAACATGGCTAGTCTCCTAAAAAGCAACACTGGGGAATCGGGGGGATTCACAGATGTATCCAAGTATTTTCAATCTGTTCTGAGAAGAGCTATAATATTCATATATTCAATGACTGAGATATTAGGAAAGGGTTATTGGAGAATACATCATTTAAGCAGAATTTTAAGGATAAATAGGAATTTCACCCCTCAAAATAAGAAGAGTATCTATGGGTTTCACCTCTGTGGATTGAACCAAACACAGATCAAAACTATTCAGAAAAATTAACTGTGTGGCTGCTGCATAGGAGAGTAAATATGAGCCATGATGGGAATGGTAGGCTAGGCCCCTTACGAGCAGGGCCTTTGCATCACACTGAGCACAGCTATCTCAGTTCTTGCCGTGTTATCCTGTCAGCACTGGAGAAGCATGGGAGGTTTTTAAGCAGAAAATTATGGGATTAAACTTCATCTTAGAGATTACTCTTTTGATGTGGCATGAAAATTGGATTAAGGGGGCAGATAGAGGAGAATAGCACCAGCTCCTCAGCTCAGAAAGCAAGCATCATCCTTGACCCCTTTGTTTTCCTAAATTCCCACATAGTTTTGTCTGCCTCCTCAATTTACCTTGTGTCCACCAATTTTTCTCATCTTTAGTGTACTCGTCCTACCCAAAGCCATCAGTGTTTCAGGGTTGAAGCGCTGCATTGGTCTCCTCCACGGCGTTGGCCATCTGTTCTACCCACAGAAGGCACCCTGATCTTAAAATTTTAAATTGAATCGTGTCACTTGTTTAGAACCCTACAATGGCTGCCCATGCGGCCTTATAGGCTCTAATCATGGCCTCTCTCACCAGACCATTACACTTGGCCTTACTCTTCTCTTTCCAGCCCTGCTGAACTGGATGCCCCAAGATCTTCCTTGCTTCAAGGCCTTTGAAGGCTTTTTCTTCCTGGAGCATTTATTGTACCTCACACTGCCAGTTTTAATTATATGTCACTTCCTCCAGGAAGCCTTCCTTAATTCTTCAGTTTTTAGATTAAAACAGCACCCTGTACTTACTGTTTGAAGTGCTCATCACAATTGCACTCAAGTAATTGTTTGTTTCACCTCTGCCTCCTCCCTTTGACTAAAAGAATGACTAGATAGACTGCTTTTCTTTTATTCTTTCTTTCTTTCTTTTTTTTTTAAACAGAGTCTCACTCTATCATCCAGGCAGGAGTGCAGTGACACGATCTTGGCTCACTGCAAACCCTGCTTGCCGGGTTCAAGCGATTCTTCTGCCTCAGCCTCCAGAGTTGCTGGGACTACAGGTGTATGCCACCACACCCAGCTAATTGTTGTAGTTTTAGTGGAGACGGGGTTTCACCAGGCTGGTCTCGAACTCCTGACCTCGTGATCTGCCCACCTCAGCCTCCAAAACTGCTGGGATTATAGGCATGAGCCACTGTGCCCAGCCCAGACTGCTTTTCGTATGCACCATTGGTTCTTTCTAAAGCAGGACCTAGCATATGTTACATTAACAGCACATATTAGGTAAAAATGTAGCCTAGCACAGGTTAGTGCTAGCACAGGTGCTAGCACATGGGCCCAGCATACGTCAGGTAAGTGCATGAAATAACCAATGAGGTTGTTCCCCTAATTTAACCAGGACAGAATGAATGCCAAGGCGAGTGGTGGAGGTAAAATCAGGGAAGGTTAAAAGTAAGATAAGGATGACTAGAAGATGGATCTGATGGTTTTAGTTATGGGGACAAGATTGTAGTACCATTAGCAGTGTTAGGAAATGCAAGGAGAGGAAACAAACAGCATTGTGGAGAATAATGTTGGGAATTGAAGTGTGAGCAGCTTTACTTGAGATTTCTTTGGAATAGCCAAGTAAAAAATGCCTCTCAAAAACTGACTATGCCAGCCAAAACCCAAGAAAGATATCTGAACCAAAGAAATACAAATAGTTGGCTGTCAGTATTCATGGGTTTCATCTCTGTGGATTGAACCAATCACAAATCAAAAATATTCAGAAAGAAAATGATGTCTATATTGAACATGTACAAATTTTTTCTTGTTATTTCCTAAGCAATACATGATAGCAACTATTTATATAGCATTTACATTGGATTAAGTATTATAAATAGTATAGAGATGTCTTACGGTACAGTCATACCTTGGTTCCAGGACCCTGTGTCTACTAAAATCCTGTCTACTCAAGTCTTGCAGATCACCCTGCAGAACCTGTGTGTTGGAAAAGTCTGCCCTTCTTAGATGCAGGTCTCACATCCTGCCAATATCGTATTTTTACTAAGTGTTTAGTTGAAAAAAGAAAATCCACATGTAGGTGGACCCATGCAGCTCAAACCTGTGTTGTTCAAGGATTAACTGTATACAGGAGGAACAGCATAGGTTACATGCAAATACTATACCATTTTATATCAGGGAGTTGAGCATCAGTGAATGTTGGTATCTGCAGGAGATCCTGGAACAAATCCCCCATAGATGACAGGGATGACTGTATATGTTCCTAATACATAGTGGAAGTAGAGGGCATGTGCCCAGGCATGACTGCCATATAACAAGCAAAGTGTGGGATCAGAAACCAATTGATTACGTACTTATTGAGGCTCCAACATTTATTAGCTTTTCTTCTTTTCCACTGATTCCCCTTCATTGGCATTAATCTGGGCACCATGAGTTTCGTAGCAGTACCTTCCCTCACCACTGTCTGGTCTCTGGACCTTGCCTTTGCTTCCTGACATTGCTGCTGCTCTCCTTAGGAGACACTTCCAAGGACCTCCGTGGCCCGCTGGTGGGAGGTGGGATGGGGCAGCAGGGCCAGTAGCATGTGCTCTCCAAAGGGTGGGGCACAGATGCAACAGGCAGTGAAGTAGCTCTGGCTTGCTAACCTTTGGGACCAGTGTGGGAATGGGTGGTTACTGGTGCTTCGCTACTGGTGGCTGCTGTATCTCTTAATTTATTTTCCTGTTGTTTCTATTCCCAAGATACTGAGGCAGTTAGTCCTAACTAGAGGCTGCCCTTACCCTCACTTGAGTTGTAGGTTTTTTGTGATTAGTTTTATTATTTTCTATTTTTGATTTATGATGAGTCCTTTCCTATTCATCACCACCATTCTCAAGCTAAACTGTGACAAATCCAGTTCTTGTGTCCTAGGAAAGGGCCTTGCCAACCTCAGCACAGCTCTCTTACCCTATCTAACAGCCCAGGTGCTTTGATGGAGCCAGGAGGGCATGGCTAGGCTCCCCAGTGGGGAAGGTTTGGAGCACCTGGCAAAATGACTCCTCCCCATCCAACCTCCCCCTCCTGCACTCAGTTTCTCCTCTGGATTCAATATGTAATAAAGTTTGGAATTTGAGGAAGAAAAATAGTTCGTTTGCTTCTCTGTGCTTCTGTTTCCCTATGTGATAAAGGATAAGAGTCACCTCTAACTCATAGGTGCTAACTGGTATGTAGTTGGGAGAGGGCAAATGTGTCCATGCATGTAAAGCTCTCCAAAAGGGCTCAATGAATACTAATTTGATTATATTACTATTATTAATATGTTTTAAATTATCTAAGAAAAACATTTAACATAAGGAAAAAGTAAGTTATGAATGACTCTGAGAAGTACACAGAGAAGGAGACAAAGAAAGAATGCTCTGAGGGATTGGTGGAGGAGTGTTGGAGAAAGGCTTAAGATGTTGAAGAAAGTATTTCCACGAAGGTGAGAAAAGTCAAAACATAGTGGTACAGACAAGGCCCAGACTGTGTGAGACTAAGATGAGGTTTGTTGGCAGATCATTGGTAAGGTTAGGAGGAAACAGCTAATGAAAATGTGGCTGCTGAAGGTTGAATTGACTGCTAAACCCTCCACCAAGCAAAGAAGACACAAATTGAAAACATGGCCTATGTGTTTTAATGGGAACCTAGAATAAATAAATGAGTATATATTTATATATACTCAGAGGGAGAGGACTATCTTAGATAATTCAAGGTCGTGAAGAGGATATGCGGGAAACAAAAAAGGAAGATGACTGAGGAGTGTGGATTCTAGGATCCAGTCCTTCTGACACCTCCACCAGCTCTGTCACCTTAGACAAGCTGCCTCTTTTTGGGACTTGGTGCCTTCATCTGTAAAAAGGAAGGAGATGGAATAGGTGATCTTCAGTGACACTCTCAGCTTTGTAATCCCCATGGGTTCAAACCATTCATCTTATCTTGGGTAATTTTTTTTAAAAATATTATTTCAAGATTTAATTTGTCAACTTGCATCCTTCCTCTACTCGTAACTATAAGGTAATTTAATGAGTTTGTAAATTCTGGAGTGGAATTGGTATCGATAGAACGATGATTATCATGGATTAAATATTATATTATTCGGCAAAGAAGACGTTTCTCCCAGGAAATCACACTCCTGTATTTATTTATGTACTTAGTATTTTAAGATCCTCACTGATTTATCAAGGTATTTATAAAGCATATATTCATTTATTTATTTATCCAATTTTGAGCAACTTCATGCGGCAAACACACCATTAGGTACAAGTGATCCAGAGGAGAGTAGACCTAAACAAGATGCCTAGCAAATAGTGAAGACTGACTTAGGAACATGTAAGTGGCAATGTTGTATGAAAAGCACAACATTGTGTGCGTCTAGAGAAGGAACTAATATTCTTTCATATGGGAACAAGATGTCACTTTTAACACAATATAGATAGACCTCGTTCTTTCACTACTATTTTGCATTTCATTATATTTCAGTTATACATTTGTTATTTTTTATGTTATTTTTGATTTTCTTGCCCAATAATTAAATTGAGATTTTGAATATAATAGGACAAAAAGATCAAATTGGTATATTTTTACTGCTATCATTGCTTTTAGTTGAAGAAGTTAAAAGCTATATATTTTTACTCTTTATGCTTATTTAGTTTTGACATTTAATAGTTAATAATTTTAATGTGCCTTTTGATGTGTTGGAAGTCACTTTTTTGTGTAACATCCTAAAATATTATAAATATTTTTATTGATATGCCTGAATATGTTCAACTTGTAGGCAAATCCAAATGACCTCTATAAATAGTCTACACAGTAAGCAGTTTAAAAAGAAATTACAATTCTGTAAATATTTTGTAGATACAAAAAGGAAATCTGATGGGTTTTTGTCTATGTTTATGCCACTAACATTTCAGTAAACAACATACATTAAAGAAAATGAAAGAGGCCGTGCATAGTGGCTCACTTCTATAATCCGAGTGCTTTGGAAGAAGCTCAAGATGAGCCTGGCAGCATAAGGAGACCCTGTCTCTACATAGAATTAAAAGAAAAAATCAGCCAGATGTGACAACACATGCCTGTAGTCCTAGTTATTCAAGAGGCTCAGGAGGGAGGATGGCTTGAGCCCAGTAGTTTGAGGCTGCACAGTGAGCTAGGATCATGCCAGTGCACTCCAGCCTGGGCAACAGAGTGAGACCCCATCTCTTAAAAAAGAAAAAAAAAAAAAAAGGAAAACTAAGGAGCTCTGCAGTTAGAGAGGTGCCTTTGAAAATTGTTTATTGCCAAAATTTTTTAAACACTACTGACATTCAAGTCCCTTTGTTTAAAATTGCAGCACCTTATGAAATATGCCCTGAGGATTATCTGATGTCGATGGTATGGAAAAGGACTCCAGCAGGCGACTTGGCATTCAATCAATGTCCCCTGAATGCCACAGGTACAGTAGGATGATCCACCCCGACCCTAATGATAATCCCCATCCAAGAACAGCGTGCGGTGTTGGTTTATGAAGTCATGTTTTTGTCTTATATCCATAAATAAGTCTGTCCGATAAGCAAATAATGAAACAATTTTGGTGAAGTGCTTCATAAATGAAACCAATGAAAAGATGTAGAAAATATTGCTAGTGTAATTGTTTCTCAGTGTGACTAATATGCATTGTAAGAAATAATCAAAATATCAATTTCATGTGCATGTTTTTTAAAGAAAAAAAGTACAAACTTAATTTTTAGCCTGATTCCCAACTATGTGTGATGCCTTCAAGCATCCCTATTATAAAGCTTCTCTCTGTTCTTTGTGACACGCAGGCACCACTAGCAGACGCTGCTCTCTCAGTCTTCATGGAGTGGCCTTCTGGGAACAGCCGAGCTTTGCAAGATGCATATCAAATGAGTACAGACACTTGCAGCATTCAGTAGGTGCAAAGCCAGCTTTAGTACTTGCTCTGTTTATTTTTTGCTAATGATCATGGTGTGAGAATTTAACCTTCTGCTGTACAATCAAATCAGTAACATCTCTAAGAAAGAAATGCCTGAAGGAGAAAGCCATGTGATAGAAAGCTAATTTTTATAAGTCGGTGCTAAATTGCTTTGTTCCTAGGATGTAGGTTTTTATGGATCCTGCTATTTAAGTGAAAGAATCCCTTGTCTAATGGGGGAAAGGCCTGAGCAAAATCTGTTATTCAGTTTTACCTATAAAAATTAAACATATGCATTGTGATTGGCTTAAGTCTGCGTTAAATACTTATTTTAAAATATCATACATTTTAAAATTAAATTATTTAAATTTTCAGTAGTTGGACAATGGTAAAGCTGTGTCACTTAGCTATCAAATTGTTCACTGCAATTTGAGATTAAGACATTAAAATAAATGACAGTGTTATTGCACCAGAGAAACTTAATTACTCCCAAAAGATTACATGGGCCAAATTTTCCGAAAATAGCTCTTCTTTTCCCAGATATCATTGACTTATTCACAGAATATGATACTTTGAGCACAGTTACAATTTGCCTGGTATTTTACAAGTACAAGTCATTGTCATTACTGCAGACTGTTGTCATTTCATACTGACAGGCAAGAGGGTCTCCATACATGAATAAACACTGTGGGGTGTAGAACAAAATATGGACATGAGCCAACTGGGAAGTTGAATCTTGGCAGCAGTGATGTTTAAAAATGCCTTTATGTTTTGTTGTGCTTATGTTTTCTTTTACGGTTCTTACTGTCACTCAAAAATATACATAACTTTTTTAAGAATCCTAAAGAGTATTATTGTGGATGAAGAAATAGCTTATACAGTAACAACCCCTATCAACTAATAGAATTAGTATTTGTTTCATTATCAGAAAACCAAAGAAATGCATATTTTAAAATCTGAAAGTCAAATTCTGCACAGCATGTTTACTTATGAAACTTGGAGTTAAATTTATCATTATTTAACTCTCTAGAGCATTATTTCTGTCATTATATACACTTATGTATATCTATATACAGTTGACCCTTAAATAATGTGGCAGTTAGGGGCGCCAACCCCCAGGGCAGTCGAAAATCTGTATGTAACTTTTGACTCCCTTCAAATTTGCTAATAGCCTGTTCTTGACCAGTAAGGAAGGCTCACTGATAACAAAAACAGTTTATTAACACGTATTTCATATGTTACATATATTTTGTACCGCATTTTTACAATAAAGTAAGCTAGAGAAAAGAAAATGTTATTAAGAAAATCATAAAGAAGATAATTTATATTTGCTTGAATAGTGGAAGTAGATTATCATAAAAGTCTTCATCCTCGTTATCTTTAGGCTGAGAAGGAGAAAGAGGAGGGGTTGGTCTTGTAGGCTCAGGAGTGGCACAAGCAGTACAAAATCTGCACATAAGTGGACTGCACAGTTCAAACCTGTGTTGTTCAAGGGCCATTGCTACAGATATGTGTATAGCAGTAATTGATGATTACTTGGCTAATTTTTATATATATTTATAATATAGAAAAATACATAACTTTTTATACATTTATCATACACAGTTTTATATTTATATATCATATAATATGCATTATATTGATATAAATGTACAAATAGAAATATAAATAAAGTTGTATATTTATTATATGCAGATATATAAATATACACATGTGTTTTTATAGTCATTTTTGTTTATATTTAGAGACAAAATATATATGTGGGAGAATATAATATATAGCTTAGCTTCATAATATAAAATTTAAGAATATGAAATATAAAGCTTCTTTTATTAATAACTGTCAATAACTCAGACCATTATATTTCAAAATTAGGTATAAGTAAAAACATATAGATTAAATTTTAATGGATTTTTTTTTTTCTAATTTTAGTCACTAGACTTTGTTTACTTTGATTATATCCATATCCAGTTCTTGTTTAGTCATGGTGATGAATGGGAATAATTGCATGGATTAAGTAAATAATAGAGCAATCTTTACAAATTTGCTAAGAATGAATAGTATCACTTTTGTTGCAGAAAATTTTCACTTTGCAAATGTACTGTTTTGTACTGCAATATTTAAATGAGGTTTCATTCTTGAGTGCAGGGCATCTGATGATGGATGAGATAGATACACTCAGTGAAATAGAAGAAATGAACTCTCAAAGTGTGAATCCTGTTGAAATTATTCAGTCAATAATTGACAGCAGATATGAATATGCCCTTGTTGACTTGGTTGCAATTGTCAGGTGCATGATCTTGTATAGTGAAAAGCTGCCTCTGTTTATTCGGCTCCTACATAGTGCCAGGCACTTGGCTGGAAACTTTCATAAATGAATCCCAGTCCTCACAAGAATCTGCAAGATGGGTGTCCATGCTGCAGTTTACATTAAAAAAAACTGAATATCTGTAGGGGAGCAGTCCACTTCAGTGAGGTAAAGAGTAAAAAGTATGCCCTAGGCACAATTGTTCCAAAACCTAATCTCTTTTCTTTAGGCCATTTAATCTTTTCGACTTTTGATATGAAATCATCTGCCCTACACTCTATTGCTGGGAGCAGTATTTTCTGCTTACGTGTTCTTAGGAAAAGTCACATGATCACACTCAAGTCTTATCTTGCTATTTACAAAATGGAATTCACCAATTCCATCATCTTAGCACCTGTGGAAGTTTTGGAATGGAACAAATGAGATATATGAAATAATCATACCATTGTGAAAGAGTTGTATAACAATGGGCATTAATATTTCTGGGTACAGAAAATTGATTTTGAGTTTAAAGAATTGTTTCAATAAGAATACAATTTTAGAACTCAACATATTGTTAATTTGAGCTGTACCTATAGAAAAGTATAGATAAATTAGATATAGACAGATGGTTGGATAGTAAGTAGATAGATAGGTAGTTGATAGTTACATAGATAGATAGAGACAAGATAGATGTTGCATATATTTTGGCATATGAATTATGCTCAAATACATGTATGAAATATACACACACATTTATACATGCATACATACACAAATCTAGGGCTTGTGTATGTATGCATACAAAAGAAAAGAACATGATCTTTTTACATGCTCAGTAAAGTATAGGATGAATGAATTTATGCTTTAAATAATGCTTATGTCACACATCAGCCTCATCATCCATACTCTGCATACTCAATTGGAAACAGAAATGAGATCGTTTCTGCATAGTCTTACTCATTCTGAGGATTTGCTAAGTCATGCTTTGTCTAAGTAGCAAAACTAGATAGTATTTGTGATATAGAACATTTGAGACTTCCTCAAATTCTTAAGTTAGTTTGGAGACTATGCTTTTTTCTCTTTTAGTAGTTTATCATTTCAACATTTAATCCTTAAGAGATTTCATTTTCTTACCCCTCTATATTCAAAAAGTTCATTCAATAATAATTAATTGTAATCTACTGTAGAAAAATATTTAAAATACGTAGATCTATGTTTTCCAACTATTTGAAACATAGATTATAATATATGTGTATACCTACTTTATAAATATATAGCAATCACCTAAATTTGAAATGAAATTTTATCATTAATAAACATTAGTTGTGTATGTTCTGTGAACTCTCAATTATAAACCAGTTGAGGTAAACAAAAGGGCCATTAATAAGTTTAAGATATAAAATCACTAATCTGTCATGTTGGATATTTGGTTTGAGTTATTTGAGGTCAAGAACCTTTTTTTCTTTTTTTGCAAATCTCCATTGCTATAGTTCCTAACACAATACTAAGCATATACTATTAATAAATATTTCATATTTTTTTGAGTGAAGTATGACTTTGCTACTTTTCTTACCAGTAGAAGGATACTGGTAGCTCGAGAGCTCTGAGAAGGTGATACACCAGACTTAATGTTTATGCATATTAACCACATGAAAGTAGTGAGTATTAGCCTTCATGTGCAATTTTTCTAGCCCCCAAATATCTAGAAATGTGTAGTGATTGGTGAAATCACTTTATGAAATTATTCAGCCATTGCATAATGATGTCAATATGTTAATACTTACGAAGTTTATTTGGAAGCCTTATAAGATACAAAGTTAAACACTATCATACCAATGTTTTTGTTTTTTAAAAGACAAGACACAAATACACATACCCAATTAAATAAATTTGAGAATATAAGAACAAAGTGCCAAATATAGTGAGATTCTTGGAAATTTTAAATTTTTAATATGTTAATGTTTCATTTCATACTGTGGAGTATGTTTTGAATTGTATACCAGACAAAGCAAACATAATTACAGAACTCTTGAAAAATAGGCACAGGAGTCAAATAAGTTAACAATATCATTTCTTATTACTTATAAAGCTATTTGGAGAACATGGCTAAATATTGTGGTCCAGTGGGCCAGTCTACACTTGAACAAATAGACTTATTTTGTCTTTGGTGTATGCAAACAATCACAGGCAACATTCTCTTTCTCTCTTTTTTCCTCTTCCTCCTCTTCCTCTCTTTTACATACATACAAACAGACACCTGGGGAGACAAGCTGTGTGTAACTGGCAGAATGTATGCCCCTGTAGGTAGACAAATCTAAAGCAAAGGGGGGTGGTCCAAGCATACTGATGCTTTCTCCTAAATGTATTGGACAGGTATATCACTCCTCCTTCCCTGGAGATGAGTGAGTGATGAAGATGGAGAAAGGCTAAAGATACTACTCTAATGGAAGCTCTTCCATAGGGAAATATGAAGAGTTAGGTGTGAATGTCCCGTGTTAGGTTATTGTTCCTTAAAACTCTGTTTCTATGATTCAAATCTTCATTAAACAAACAAATACAAATGTTGGAGTGATTATTTAGTCATCTTTACCTAACATATTTTACAGATATTAAAGAGCTTGAATCCTGTTTAAGGACTTTGTTCCTCCTATTTTCCTCTACTCTTATGGGTAGTTTATTAGAACAGATAGCTGGAGCTACAGAGAGACATGGAGACCAAGAGAGATAAATGAACTGAGACAAAGAGAGAGAAAGAGACAGAAAGGAGAATGTTTGCTTTCCTTTTTTCTCCCTAGTTTCTCTCAAGTTAATGCAACAAAACTCCTCACATATCACACTTTTTTGGTCACCATCTCATTGCACAAATGCTCAGCACATTGCCTAAAAGAAGATAACACATTTTATTACTGCAGCTTGTTTGGGGGAAGAAAACAAAACAATACCATCATAGGTCTTGTTTACAACAAATATGTATTGAGCTAAAAAATATGCTAGTCTTATTGTTTCTTTAATGAGCAATTAAGAAACCAATAAATGAATGCCGAGGTTCAGCTGGTCATAGGAACTAGCAGATGGTTTTAATTTTCAAATATTCACCAATTAGGTGAGGGTGAGTAAGCCTGCGAGACAGGAGTTACCTGTTCTGCAAGTTCTATGTAATAAAATAAGGCTGGAACATGGCAAGTAATGGAAAGCCGGGAGCACCTAAATCAGTAGTTCTTAATCCTGACAACATTATAATCACGTGGAAGTTCTTAACCCTGAATCAATAAGGAAGTCACTCCAGATAAATTGAACAGGATTGTTACCAGACCGTAGTACACATTCGGTAACTGTGAGTTATTATTATTACTAATTATTACATTGATTTTGCATCCATATACATGTATTTCTAACTACATAGTCCTCTCATGAAATCATGTGGACAACTTTGTTCTTAGTACTCAAGACATAGCATTTGACTGCCTTTTCATTCTTGTCGCCACACTCCAAAATGTTGTGAGTACTCATTTAGGAATTCAAATAATCATTGCAGAACCCAACAATACCAAGGAAAATTAAAGGACATTGCTTTCTCTAACATGGGCAGAAGCCTCTTTATTTTATTCAGAACCACCTGTTAGAGTTTTGAGATCTGAGTTCAGCTCCACAGTTATGGAGTTTTTAACATGTGGTCCTGAATAAAATTATGTGTTCACTGTGTTTTCAGCAAATAATAATAGCTGACATTTATTGACGCTGATGGGAAACAAACAAACTTGGAAGGGAGGTGTTATTTAAATCTTTCTTTTCTAAGCGATTCATATGTCAGAGTTGACAACATATTTCACAGATTCCTAATGAGTTTTCCATTATGCCTGTAAGAAAGCTTTCAATTGTAGTAACTTTATGTATTGTATTATAAGTCTAGAACAGGGCTGGTGAACTGTTTCTATAAGAAGAAGATAGTCAATATTTTAGACTTTACATGCCATATGGCTTCTGTTGCAACTATTCAACTCTGCTTTGTAGTACAAGAGCACAGCTACAGACAATAAATAAACAAATGGGCATGGCTGTGTTTCAGCAAAACTTTATACAAAAACAGGCAATGGGTTGGATTTGGCCTGCAAGCTATAGTTTACAGACTCCTAGTCTAGAATATGCTTTGTTTCTGTTTTTAACATCGGAACACTTTTGGGGCTCTCCAAAGAATGGACAATGTCTATTTTGTAATTTATTTATTTATTTATTTATTTTAGACAGAGTCTCGCTGTGTTGCCCAGGCTGGAGCGCAATGGTGTGATCTCGGCTCACTGCAACCTCTGCCTCCTGGGTTCAAGCGATTCTCCTGCCTCAGCCTCCTGAATAGCTGGGATTACAGGCACCCGCCACCACGTCCAGCTAATTTTTGTATTTTAAGTAGAAATGGGGTTTCATCATGTTAGCCAGGCTGGTCTGGAACTCCTGACCTTGTGATCAGCCCGCCTCAGCCTCCCAAAGTACATTTATAACTGTAACATCTGCATAATCTGTGAGTCTACTTTGCTTTGCTTTTTGTCTGTCATATCTCCTGGCCACTTTTCATATCCAGTAATATTTTATTGAATGTCAGACACTGCATAAAATAAACATATGGTCTTCAAATCATACTGGCTAATGTATCCCAGAAAATATCCTTCCTGTCCTTAGCTATTCAAATACAGTGAGGAGTTGATACTTTAATTCAATCAGAAATTGATCTGGGTCAGGGCTATTTTGCACTTTTAATAAGACTCCATCTACTTAGGCTACCTTTCTCCATGGTGTTTCTAGGGCCTACATGTGCCCATCCCGTCAGCTCTGAGAGACCGAGGGAGATTCAACTCAGCCTTCAAAAGTTGCTACTTCCATGTTCTAGCTTTCTGCCCAAGCAACTTCAAATCTGTCAACTGTCTTGAGGGTGAGGCCAACTGGGTGCTTAACACTGGACTCTTCCCTCAGTTCCCAAAGCTCTTAAAGGAAAGGGAAAATTGCAGTTCTGCATTTAATGATTTTTCATCCTATCTCCTCAGCTTTTTACACAGGTCAAAAGCTCAGCGACTGTCTCATGAGAAAAAAAAAATCTGAGCAGGATTTTTAGGGCCCCTGAAATTTTCACTGTATTTTTCCATCTCTGGCCAACCAAATTACATTAATTTCTCTTTCTACCCCAGAGGTAATCTGCCTGACCCATGCTCAACCCTCAGTTCTTACCCAGAATTAACAAACTTTCACAGGAGAAAAAAAAATGAATGAAATATTTGGCTCACCTCAGAAAAGATCTCTACTTTCTAGCAATTTAGTTCATCTCATTCTCATTACTTACATAGCTCTCTGATGTCCTTGAAAGTGTCATTTTTGTAATTTATGTGAGCTTTTCTAGTTGATGACAGAAATCACTGGTCTTACATAAGTGAGACATTATCCCAAACCGGTAGATTTAAATTGTATTATAAAAAAGAAAAATAATCTTTAGTCACACATGATTGTGTTCCCTTTGAAATTTTAAGGAAGCCTATGAGATATATATATATATATATATCTCTCCTATACATATACATACATATGCAAACATATACATATACAAACTCTCCTTGGCTTTTGTTGATATAATCAGTAATAAGTCATAAGGTTAAGAATAGAAAAAATAGTATATCTATTAGAGATATTTCATGTATATATGTATATATGAAACATCTCTAATAGAATATTAGATATTTCTAATATACATATTAGAAATATGTATATGAATATATACATATATATTTCATATATACATATATACATATGAAATAGGTATATACATATGAAATAGGTATATACATATGAAATATGTATATACATATGAAATAGGTATATACATATATACATATTATATACATATATGTATATTTCATATATGTATATATATGAAGTATCTCTAATAGATATGCTATTTTTTAGTATATCTAGATATACTATTTTTTCTATTTTTAACCTTATAACTTATTACTGATTATATCAACAAAAGCCAAGGAGAGTGTTAAGCTTCTCCCAAAGTATGCTTTTAGTGTGACTTGGAGGATAAATGTTAGAGTCAGTTTTAGGCATTGAAACTTTTTGAAGTGTCTACAGCCATACAACACTGAGTGGGCCCGATCTTGTCTAAAACTTTTTGAAGTGAAACTTATTTATAGAATGGAATATAATTGTATAGTATATTATATATATATATAGTATATATAATTGTATGGTATAATGGTAATCAAATATAATTATATAGAGAAGTATATTCAGACTAATACCAATGGGAAAAAAAATTACAAAAGAAACTATACTGTGTTATTCAATCATTTATCCATTCATCTACCCATTAATTCATTATACAAATAATCATTGACCTTTAACTATGTGCCAAATAGAGCTCAAAGACCTGGGGAAGCAACTTGAATGTAATACACAATAAATTCAATATAAATATAAATAGACAGGAGATGAGATTAAAAATAACTTCAAATTTTTATATGTTAAAGGAAATTAGCAGGGTGCCAACATACAGAATAATGTTTAGAAACGACTTCAAATAAAAACCAAACAAATAAACAAACAATGAGGTCTCTCTATTTCTTCTTAGAAATAACATTTAATACTGTGACCTGAAAGATGAGATGAATGCATGAGATGAACATGTAAAGGGTGGAGAGAATGACTATGTCAGGAAATGACAGCACATTCCATGTAGTGAAAATGACACACGGAAATACCTTGAGGTCTTTAAGAAAGCAAACAGATCTACTGGCCAGAGGTAGTAAGCAGGAAGAGAGTATCATGAGATGAGACTGGAGAGCTGTGCCTTAAGGCCTTTGCTAGGAGTTTGGATTTAATAATAAGTGCAATGGCAATGCATTGAGAAGAGGGATGGTTTGATGAAATCTAATTAAAGAGGGTCATATGAGGTTTCTATGGAGGATAGACCATAGGGTGGCAGGACTGGAAGCTTTGAAACCTGCTGCAGTAATCCAGACAAGAAATGATGGTGTCCTTTATTAAGGTTAGTAATCACATTTGGCTGGTTATAATGTCATTTTTCTGAGGCAGGGAAGGCAGGACCACAAGAAATAATTTGGGACAGATCAGGTTGGGGGTTGTCAAAGGTTGTTTCTATTAAATCTGGAGAATGTAATTGGATATGGGAGTCGGAAACTCAGATTCTAATTTCTGGACAGGAAATAATTTTGGAAGTCATCAACACAAAGAACAGGAGATTAGGAAGTAAAAAAGGTTGTGTATTCATCCCTTTCTAAATTTTGATAATGAATGAGAGCAGAAGAATAGGGTAGTAGTTAGGAGGATATGTAAGGCCAAAAAAGGGTTTTGTATTATTTTGTTTTGTTTTAAATGAGAAATATTATAACATTTTTTATATGTTAAAAGAAATTATCCAGTAAAAATTTAGAAGAGAAACATGAAAAATTCAAGAAAACCCAACAAGGCAAAAAGAAATGTTAGCTATAGCAAATGTCAAAAAATTGATTTTGGTAGGAGAAAAGATACTTTCTCCATTATAACCAGAGGAAAGCAGATGGGAAAGATGAATACAGTGAAAAGAGCTTAGTGGGTTTTGTGTGGGAGAGATTATGGGGTTTTCATCTGATGGATTCTTTTTTCTCCATTTAGTATGAGGCAGGATCATTAGCTAAGAGTGAGGATTTAGGAGGAAATATGTGTCTTTTCAAGAGAGATGAAAAGATATAAAACAGTAATTTCCAGAAGGTTGAAAATAAGCCCATTAGAGAAATATAATAGGATTAGCAGGCTGCATTGCATACAACCTGAAGTCTGAAATACAGAATTTAGAGTATAGCTGTCAGTTTGGTTATGATTTTTCTGCAACAAAGTTGAGCTACTTGTATGCAGGTGCAGGGAAGGCATTTGTTAAAGCCTTGCTATTCAGAATGTTTTCTGAGGACCAGAGGTATCAGCAGCACCTGAGAGCTTGTTAGAAATGTAGCATCTCAGACTCTGCCCCAGACCTACTTTATCAGAATCAGCAACTTTGAAAAGTGCTCTTTGTAATTCACTGCACATTAAAGTTTGAGAAGCACTGTGGTAGGTTTTATCCAGCGTTGATATTTTGATGAATGAATCCATTGGCACTAGAGAGAGGCAAAGAAGTAAAATGACAATTAGTTGGCATCATACCATCACAAAACATATCATATTAGATGATACCTGATTTTCCTTTTCTGGGCATATGGGAGGATTGTACTTCCTCACCCCCTTGATGTTAGGTACCTGTGTGGCTAGTTCTGGTCAGTTGGTTGTGCATGGAGGTGACCATTGCCATGTCAGGCCTGTGAGTGTCATTCATTGCCATTGCAAGGTCTTTTATCCTCCATCATCTCAAGCCCTTGAAGGACTATAATAAACAGAGCCTCCCTGATGATGTGGGTTGCGTATGCAGTGTGATAAATATTTGTTTGTTGCTTTCAGGTACTGAGATTTTGAAATAGTTAGCACAGCATAATCTATGCTGTTCTGACTGATATACAATCCCTAGAACCAGAAGAGTCAAGTAATGGAAATAGAATTGAGAAACCCATAGAGAAACATCATGTTACTTAGTGCTCTGCTTCAGATTGGGGAAGGTTCCTAAAAGCTTGGGCGCCAGTCTGTGGCCACTATACTGTTTTAAGCTCATAGAGCATGCTCTAGTTCCATCTGCTGGCTCAAAATATTTATGAGAACATCTAGATTTGTTTGATGTTTAGACAACAAGTCTCACCTGCATATGTCCTTTGCTCAGGATTGCAGTTTTGTCAAATTCTAGCCAAAAACTCTGAAATTAAAGCTATCCATTGTTTATATTGGGTAGGCAAATTTACTATGCTCTCATTCTTATTTTGGAAACTTCAGGTTTTACAGGAAAATATGAACAGTAAATACCAGACTCAGTTTTCTCCATGGCTCTATTCATTCCCATAACAATAATTTACAGTTCTCAAATCCATGCCGTCCAATCTCTTACTTCAGAGATTCCTCAGACAAGAAACTGGGATATCCAAAGCACTTTTGGCCAAATGCTGTTCAACCCACAATTCTGAGTTCTGTGTGATACATACATGATTTATGCAGTGAAATTCTGGACCAAATCTGCCCTATCATATTGTCTCCAGACAATGATTTTATTTTCAGACTTGATCTTTTCACTTTAGGGCAACCCTGAGATGAACACAAACTCTTCATATCAAACATAGGGAAACTTAAGAAATATTCTTTTACCAGAACTAAGGGTATATCTTCTTTTTCATATAGAATAATCTCTATATTTCGTGAAGACTTCGGGTAGATTTGTAAATAATCAAATACCATTGTCCAATGAGTGACTTTAGTCTTAGGAAATGACAGATTATGAACAAAATTAAAAGATGTATAGTTAGATTGTTGCTTTATGAAAAAGCTCTATGTATAATTATCTTTTAATTGGAGCCACTTAGAACTGTGAAAGCCTTTAATACACCTTACAGATGGACTGTAGGAGTTGATGCTGAAAATAATATATAAATATATGATGTTTGAAATGTGTCATTTGCACAGAGCAACTATGATAAACCTTTTTTTAAGATTCACACAATAGCGGCAACTGTGGCTGGCAGTGGGAGGCTTGAAAAGAGAAGAATAAGAACACCTACTCTTTAAACCGTGACCCTCTCCACATCTTTCTGTATAAAGAACAAGGAGGCTTAGTCTAGAACTCTGAAGAGTAACTATTTTTAGACTCATTTTTCCCCCTTCACTGTTGATCTTCTCAATAGTAGTAAATATGAATGACACAGAAACTTTTAAGGCTTGTTCTTTGGAGCAATAATGCTCACAGTGTTGCAATGTGAGCGAGCGTAATTGCTGATAATTATAATTTTAAAAGGAAATATGAAAATTAAAAAAAAACCTTTCTGAATTATTTCCATGATTAAATTACAGTAATCAAAACACGCTACCCAAAGGAAATGGAGTCTTTAAGATATCCTTAGGTTTTTATTCAACCTCTACTTGAGTAAATCTACCTACAAAATCTTCTATAGGCATTGGTAAATGGCTTTAGAAATGCTTACACATTATATTCCAAAATAACAACTACTACTCAAATAATTTTCAATACCTCAAGAGTCCAGTGAGTTGCTTCATGTCTTTTGTTTCTTCATATGAAAAATATTGAATTTCTCCTTAACACAAACGTGGTTGATAATGATTTTTAAATATTCTGAACATATTAAACATATGAACACACTTAAATATTGTCAAAATAAGCATTTTGACAATTTCTAATGAAAGCACCATATAAAACCTGAGTGAAGCATATAGTATTAGCTAAGCACATGGACTACAGATCAGACTGCCTGGGCTCAAATCTCCATAGTCACTAC
The DNA here is from genome assembly GCF_000951035.1 of Colobus angolensis palliatus. Taxonomy (NCBI): domain Eukaryota; kingdom Metazoa; phylum Chordata; class Mammalia; order Primates; family Cercopithecidae; genus Colobus; species Colobus angolensis. The sequence continues at coordinate 502,734 of NW_012119744.1, read as the reverse complement.
TTAGGAGCTATGCAATTCTGGAGAATGCAGTTAACCTTACTAAGTCTCCACTCCTTCATCTGTAAATGTGAATCATTATGGCACCTCCAAGGATTGTTTTAAAGCTCAAGTGAGGTACCCCTTTAAAACATGTATTCTCATGTTTGCTATATAGTCAGAATGATATATTATTGTTGTTATTATTTTCTAAAGGTACCAAGTATATAACTGTAGATTTCTAAAATTTCTGAATTCATTTGCCTACTTATATTAATTGGATATAGTTTACAAGACAATTCTGTCAGGAAATGTAAAAGTTCTCCAATTATTACGTATTTCTTTGTTTTGAATAATTATGGACTACTGCTTTTACCTTGCCAACATTTGTGGATTATAGTTGCTGAAAGTAAAATAAAATCCTCCTGTAGTTTTAGTTCAATTCAGCAAGCCCTTTGAACAGGTACTTTTGTGTGCCACATAGTATTTTAGAGATTATAGGGGAAACAAAGATGAAGAAGAAACTACAGGCTCTTTAGGAGTTTATGTTCTAGTGGAATGGATAAGATAACAGGACAAACACTGTAGTGATATAAGATACGCAAGATTACTTCTGTGAGCCTGAAAATAGAGATCATATCATGATTGCAGTTATCCGAAAAGAATTCACGAAGGAGAAAAGAGAGAGAACAATTTAAGGAGCGGATTTTCGGAGAGCATTTAAAGTAATAGAATAGCATGAGTCAGGGAGCAAAGACAGAATCCAGGATTATTGCAGGGAGAAATGGTGAGAAGTTTAAACAGATTGTTACTAGGGTACCTGTAGTAGTCATAATAAAGCAGTGGGGTGAACCAAGCTGACCATTATAGATCATAATGACTTCTGCATAAACTGTAGGAAGTATATATTTTCAAATATTGATTTATAGCTTCTCTCAAAAGAAAGACCTAGGAACCCTGTGGTATTGGAAATTAACGCAGGAGGATATCAAAGCCAGAACTATAGGAAAAAGCTATTGGAATGTTAGATCATACATAAGCCCTGGGTGCTAGGAGCTGAGGTCCTAAAGCCTTCATGAGGATGCTAACAACACTTCTCACACAAGCAGTGATGCCCTTCCAAGCCTCTATCAATGACCCAGCACTGTATTGCTGCTCCAGCCTCATGAAGTAGAAAAATCTTATGCATTCTCAGGCCTGCAATATGTCTAAGAAATTTGTAATTCATACGGAGTTTCTTGGAGAAGAAGAAATAAATTGCCTTTCAGAAATGGAAACTCCTAGTCTGAACCAAGAACAGATGGAATTAACATGAAAATTTGCATAAATTGATTCAGGACCAATGAACTGCCTGAAGGTTCCACTCCCAGAGAAATGCACTCAAAAGCATCTCTAACAACTGTTTCACAAATCAGGCACTTGGGGCTCCCAAAAGATAAATATATCCCACTGAATATAAGTTTACAATAATTATAAATATCACGAAGCAAAACATCATGAGGAAGAATCAGCAAATGCAGGAATCAAGAGACTTAGCAAAACAAGAAATTTAAAAGAATAGAAAATATTTTAAAAACTATAATATATTGTTTAAAATCATTAAGATGTGAAAGAACAGAAATCACAGTTAAATAATTAAAGAATATGAAAAACTTTAAACAGAACTTCTATAAGTAAAATATTGCCATTGAAATTAATGAATAGAGTAAATAACCAATTAGATTCAGTTGAAGAAAGAATTAACCTTCTGGAAGTTAAGTACTGAAGACCTATACTAGGATCTATCTCGTGTCTATAGGAAAAGGATGGAGCAGAGAAACACTGCATAAGCTAGTATTAGAGAAACTGGATCTTGAATTTAGGAGAAGAAACAGTCATTGAATGTCCACCTTTAACCTCTATTTTCATATTAACCCATCATAATAACAATGTGATTATTTTCTCCTTTTTACATATAAATCATCCTAGGAGAGATTTAAATAATTTTTCCAGTGGTTCTTTGTAATACGTAGTAGAACCACAATTTAAATCTAGGTTTTATGATTACAACTGCTGCACAAACATGACATACTAGCAAGATTTCCAGAAAGCATACTTTGTAGGTAATTGGAAATTTTAATTTACAACTTAACAAGTTGTTGGGCTCAAACCAAATTTTGTACCTCTGATATTGATTTTGAAGAGAACTGGGGAGAAGACAGTAGTTGAAAGGAAGTAGCAATAAGAGAAGTTGGTATTTAAATAAGACATATGATATCAGGCCATTTTTTTTTTGAGAGAGAAATATTGAAGAAGGGATTGGATGGGATTCAAAATCTTAGGAATAACCCTATAATTAAACCATAGAGACAACAACAAAGGAGGAGAAGTAGAATGCAAATAAAGGAGGGTTTGCAAGAGAGAGGAGGTAAGATGAGCAAATCCATTGATTGTCAACTTCATAATCCAGAAAGAAAAAATGGAAAACAATCTGGTGGATAAACTTGGACATGTCATTCTAGGAAATAGGTGGTGAAAGGGTAGACATAAGGAAAAAAAAAAAAAAAGAGCTCTTCACAGTATGTATGTGTTGTGGATAGAAGATCAAGAACTAGGAAATTGTCTTTCAACTAAATACATTCTGGACAGAAACGTATCTTATTCAAACATTCTTTATACCCTGTATAAAGGCAATGAATAGTCTCACCACTGTGTGAAAATATTACAAGGTATTTGTCCCGAGTGCTTTTCACCGACAATGCCAGGAAGGATGCTAATCAGTGTCAATTGTTAGAGCTGGTGTTGTCATCTGGGCACCTGTTTGCTAAGAGCTGGACTGACAACAACTCATTCTACTTAAGCCTTCTAAGCAGCTGTCAGATGGCAATGACGTTAATTTACTACTGACTTGGGCCAGATTTGATGCTGACCCAGACGTGACAAATTGGCTTTCATATTCGTTGAACCATCCAGTGCCTTCTGTAACTATTTTTAATGCAAAAAGAAAGCATGTCTAAATGTTTTATTCCTCAAGATTCAATTCTATGTTGTGATGTTTTTGTTTGAGGAGAAGCATACATTAGATCTGTACAGGTTAAATCCCTCACAGGCACAGGTATGGGTTGCTAAAATAATAGAGAAAGGGCCGATTTGAGGCAGTCAGACATTAATTATTTACCGTGGCAACCATTGCTGCATTCTATTCCTAATGGAGAACAATTTAATCTTCTGCAGCTTTGATTATCACAGCTGTGATTTGCATTGCCAGTGCAAAACTGAGGACTGAATTTTATGACTTTTTTTAGGTTAGACTCTATTAGCTTCATTTCTCTTCAAAACCTTCCTCATACTTCATGTATATCCTGAGACATGCCTGTACCTAATGTCATTGAGGAAGAGCAAAAGGACAAGTGCAGCTAGAGCACCAGACCTTTTTCAGCTCAGAAGCAGCACTACGTCTTTAAGTTACGTAGTGTGTTTGTCTCATGCTATTTGTTACCAGTGTTTCCTATGGACTATGTCCATGAGTGAGTTAGGTCTTTCAAGTGTGCCTAACTGAATCCTATGACCTAACAATGTAAGCGTAGATGGAAGTTGATTCATTAACCCATTCATTCCTTTAACTCATTCATTCAGTATATTGAATAAACTTCTAGATAATGGAAATAAAATAATAAACAAAACCTCCTCCTTCAGAAAGCTTACATTAATATCTTAATGGCACAGGCAGAAAAATGAATAAACCAAGACATAGATGGCACAATGGCAGGTAAGGTTGAGCACGATGAAGTCTGATGAGATGATTGAGAATGACAAGGATTCCATTTTAGTTAGGAAGTCAGGTAAGACCTTGCTGAGAAGGTGACAAAAAGCATATGAATGCTTGTGGAAAGACTATTCAAGGTCCCCACCACCCACACCGGCCCTGCCCCCACTCCCGCAAAAAAAAAAAAAAAAGAAAAAAAAAGCAAGACAAGGGCCCTGAGATATGCATGTACCTAATGTTATTGAGGAAGAGCAAAAAGACAAGTGCGACTAAAGCACAGCAAATGGCGGGGAAGGGGGAAGAAATCCACAGGAACTAGAGCATGTAGGGCACACAGACCGTAGGAGAGCAATATGCTTTCCTGTATGCTCTAGCTTCTGCTAATTATCTTAGGCTTGTGTGGGTTTAATTGTGTTAAGAAAATGACTTTTAAAACATTTTTAATATATAGATCCATTTTTCAAATCTTAGAGGAGTCATGGTAAACTGAGTCTCCAATGAACTCACTTACATGAATAATAAGCTGCAAAGTTGAAACACAAACTTAGGCACCCCTGGCTCTAAAGCCCATTCCACTGTATTGTACCACAAAGGTGTACTTAGGGCATAACAACTGAATTCACTGCAACAAAATTTTGCTATGCTGTTTGCTAAGACTGTGAATAAGGCAGGGAGCCTACCCTCAAGTGTCAGAAAGACTATTGGGACAGAAAAATATTTAAGCAAATAATTACCATTCTCTGTGATAAAAGTCATGTCTGTATAAGAGATAACAAGAGAAGGCTTTGATTAACTCTGTTTAGTTATTTAGAAGAACAAGAACTAAATATGAGTGGTTTTTAAACAAGAGACCATGGAAGAAAAGAGGGTAGGATATCTATTGCAAAAATGTGAAGTCATGAAACACATGACCTGAACAGAAAATTACAAATAATTACCAGTAGTTTAGAAGCAGGACTGGAGTTCAGCCTGGTGGTACAGCCTGGTACAAAGTAGAAACCAGCTGGCTTCTACTTTGAGGGTTCATGTCCTTCTTATTGCCCAGTGCTGTGTCTCTTTCATGAATAAATACGTGAATACCACTCCATTACCAAGCAATTAGCATTGACACTATAGAGATGGGCAAGAGCTGGATTACTGATGCTGTGTCAATCATTTGGGTTTTAGTCCACGGTTGATGGCAGCTACCAAAGAGAGATGAAAGGAAATGAAAGAAGAAAATAGGGAAAAGTAAAGTACCTAAATATGTTATGACTTTTAGCATAACACAATGGAAATAAAGTATGTCTCTGAAAATTTTATTTTACCAAAATTGTTTTAGACATCTTTACAGAAAAAGAAAAGGAAAATATCTGAGATTTCAACACTTTTTGAAATATAATACTTAGAAAATGTATACTTTTTTGATTAGTTCAGATTGATTGCCCTACTTTAAAAGATTTGTTGGCACAGTTCTTGATGGGAAATTGATAGTTACAATTAATGTACTTTAATGTTTCTCTGACCTGTTCGTTATTATTTCATGATTTTTTTTAGTTAATTTTATAACAAATTTAGCAAAGAAAAGGTACAGATTAAACTTTCAGTAAACAAGTAAAAGTATAATGGATTCTTGCTCTTTCTTTACCCTCTCTTACCTTACTATTCTTTCGCATTTTAAGATCTTTTTCCTCCCTTGAATTGTACAACAAACAAATGTAAGAATTGGCAGCACATTTCTCTGGCCATCAAACTAGTTTAAGCTGTGCATTTTAATAGTTCATTCTGTTGCTGAAGACCCAGCAGAGAGTTTTTAATTGTTTTTGCTGTTTTTTTTTTTATTTTAATAAAGCTAAAGCAATCTGGTTTTCAATCATGTCATAGTAAATCTCCAAAGTTTAAAGATATTTTAAGTAAAATTGTACTGCTAATAACTTTCTTTGCTGCTCTATAAAGATGTGTTCATTTTAAGAGGCAAGGCAAAAGTTAATAAGCTCAGCTTGTAAGTAAAAATGGCTATTTTTGAAGTGTTTATAATCTCCCATCTCTGATCACACCTTACTAAACAGTCCCCCATGTTTACCACATGCTAAAGTATTTTTGATTTTTACTCCTATTAAGAACCTAAATTAATACACATTTTCCCAAATGTGTTGAATTGTGTGTTCTAACTAGAAATGGCAAGTTTGTCAAGCCTGACGAAAAGTATACATTCATTAATTCTTGCATGCTGAATGTTTATCCATCTGAGTATGGGATACACACAATTTACAGTTTTCAAATCCTCCCAAGCATTGCAAGGCTATTTTAAGTTGACTGAGCAATTTTAAATAAAGTTGTCTGATGAAGTTATTCAGATAAATGGTAATGAAGATTCTGATATTTGCTCTGTTCTTTTGACCATCACAGATTAAAGAGCACCTTGCTAAGGGACAGCGAATGCTGGCAGGTGATGGAATGTCCCAAGTGACCAAGACATTATTGGATTTAACTCAGAGAAAAAATTTCTATGCAGGCGATCTTCTGATGTCTGTGGAGATCCTGAGAAATGTGACAGACACATTTAAAAGGGCAAGTTACATCCCTGCATCTGATGGTGTCCAGGTAAGGGAGACAAGTTCATGAAGGAAAAGGCTAGTGGAGATGCAATCAGTGTTTGGTCCCATGAAGCCAATGCAGCCATCTTGGAGGCAGGCTGGAGGGAGAGAATGCTCATCCAGGTGGTGCTTAGTGTGAGCTCTGGAAATGACCTCAATTCCCTTAGTCATTCTCCACCTCAGTGTCCTCGCCCATAAAATGCATATATTATACCTCAAGGAGATACTGAATGAGAACATGCGTGAAGTGCTTTGAGCCCCCAGATAAAAGGCACTGTAGAAAATTCAAGGAGGTATCATGGATCTTTTATTCCCACATTTAATATACCATCTTGCCATAGGAGACTATTAAAAGTGCATTAAGCATAATGAAAATACATTAACTATAACATGCAAAAAAAAATAGTTGAAAGATTGTTTAGGGTTTTGCTATTAGTGGGGGGAAACATATTTAATTTTATCAAACTATTCCCTAAAAATATAAGGCAAATAGAAAATTGTTCTAGCTAAGAAAATGAGAAATTCAGTAACTTCTCAAGCATATTTTTCTTGTCTTGGAAGACTTTTAGAACAATGTCATTTATTTCCACAATGAAGTTTAAGTACTTGCCCAAAGTGAGTATTGCCTTTGCCATTAAAACAAAGCTTATTGAATGGCAAGCAAAGCATCTTTAATGCAAATACAGTTTGCATTTCAGATTAACTCTTTTTATGCTGTAGATTAAAAGGTCCTCCTACAAAGAATGTTGAGTTGATTTCTGCATTTTCAGCATAATGTTCTTACTGTAGCTCTGCATAAAGTTCATTAAAATAAAGGTTTGGCAAAACTCCCAGATTAGGTATTGTGTTCCTTCAGCCTACTCTAAATTTGTAAGTTTATTTGTATTTCACTTGGAAAATACGGGATTTTTTTGTTTTGTTTTGTTTTAATTAGCTATTGAGGGAAAGAGGAAAAGAAGGCTTTTGGAATTGTGGAATCATTCATAAATATTACTGACACCCTAATTTGTATAGGGGTACATATATTGCTAAAATCATATGCATATACTGCTGAAAGAAACTACTATGAGAATTATTGGTGCTGAATTCTATATTATATCCCCATTGTCCGTATTTAAAATTGTAATTGTAAAAGTACATTTCCTGGAGTGGATGGAAGATTACTATCATTTGAGCATTTCAAAGATGCTTTTTCTCTTACAAAGATGGAACAGGCTTTTTCCTAAGTTTAAAATGTTAATAAAATAACCAAGTACTTTTCCCTGTAGTTCTGAAATGCTTCTATTAATATGTACATTAAAAATAGCATTTAAAGTCTCTGACACAAAATACAGGTTGTGATTTCAAAAAAATTGTCATAAACTCTGTTCACAGTTGAAACATTAGGCAAAGTACTCCATGAAAGAATCTCTAACTTTCAGAAGTGTAGGACTTCAAAATTTTTATGTGTGGAAGTTCAAGAAATTAAGATGACCAGATTATATTTAGAAATATTTTGACTGAGCTACTTATTTGTGTACATAAATTCAATGAACAATTCTATTAACCTGTTGCTTAGTCATGGACATTAGCTGGTTTGATTAAATAGAGCAATTTGGCTAATTATCTTGTTTCATTTTAGTGTAGTCAGAAATAGGTTTCTCTCTTTCCATCCCACTTCATCAAAGGAAGTATACACAAAGTCCTAAGCACATTGGTGTCCTCGTCATTGCCTCACAAATGTCAGCTGCATTTTTCTATGTCGTTAACTTTACTGGTGTCTTTTGGGGGATCTGAAATGCCCTCCTCATCTTCAATTCCTTCCTCTTCCATATCTGCCTGTCATAATTCTAGCTCAACTCTGATAAGTCTTTCTGATTCCTCCCAACACATGAGGTCCTTTGGTTAAAATGACTCCTGTTTTTAATTATCATTCTTATTTCTAAAAGGTAACTTACTTTTTGGCCTATGGGGGAAACTTGTTCATAAAAAAATTAATTCAGCAGGGTTTCTAAATACCACTAAGAAACTTTGTTCTTGTATTTGTTTTTATATTATCTATCTCTGTTCGATAATAGTAATTCAGGATGTGAGAGATCTATGTAAGTATTTTAACTAACAAATCCATAGAATTATATGTTTACTCTTAAAATTTCAAACTATGTAAGTTATTATTGTTATCATCCCCTAAATGAATTCACAACAAATCTATTTTTTAACATTAGTACAGTTATCTTCTTTCATTACTTTAACATGAAACTTGACAACTTCACAAATCAGAACAGTGTATTCACCTTAAGAAATTAATAAAATTGTGAAGTTAATCTTTTTCCAGATTGTTCACCTTACTGAGGGACAGCATTACAATCACATGGGCCACTGCAGTTTAAGTTCTTGGAGTTAATGTCCTCTTTTACTAAGAGCAATAATTTGCTGTCATTGACAATGGAGAAAAGAAGCAGCAACATCTATAACCCCTACATTTTTCTTAAACCAAAAAAGTGTTTAGCTTTTCCTTATTCCGTCGTGATTATCCAGTGAAGATAATTAGAACTTATCAAAGTAAAAAAGTATCACTGCTATTTATTTCACAGAAAAATGCATGGCTGAATCCCAAAACTATCACATTACTAAATTAACACCAAATTCCTTTAAAATGGGCACGATTACTTCCATAAGGAACATAGGTTAACTACCAGCAAAGCTGTTTCCCTTCATTCATTACTCTGTCTGCATGTAGCCATTTAACTCTTTGGCAGCTGTTGCATATTATGATTAAGTCCATATCAAAGCATATATATGATACCCATTATTTATTGTTGATGCCAAAACTGAAATAGATCAGGAAAAGGGAAGAAACAAAGAAAGTAATTTATGATGTTATCACTATTTTCAACTAGTCACTCACCAGATCTCTAAGAGGAGAAGTGAATGCAGCATATGCAGCTGTTCCCTAAAAAGGTGGCTGCAGAGGCTTTGCCTGGTCAGCCACTGAGTCATAAGGTGAAGCTCCCTCTAAGATCTTATTCTTTCCTGAAAGTACCCATCTTTGGATACGAGTATAAAACTATATTTTATCCTGGTTTGGACAATATTAACTATAATATACACCGTGATTTTATGCCCTGTAAGTAAGAAAAGCTGCTGTGTGTATACCTGTGACAATACTAATCTGCCTTTCATTTTAAGTCCCATCCTGATTTATGAGATGTTAAAATTATAAAAACCTCATACAATGAAAATGTGCTTATATGTTTTGGAATGATAAACCACAGTAATAATTTTATTTTAGAAAACTACTAGAACATATTTCAAAAACTTTTCCCTTCAAGCATATTGTTTTCCAAACCTTTGGACTGCCATAACTCCAAGACAATTCATTAAAGCTATGTGTTATAGCTCTCCCTTTTCTAATCTGACATATGTTTCTTTAAGATCTGGCTTAAAGGTCGTTTTTGTTGTTATTGTTCTCAAAAGTCTTCTCACCCAATCCCAGGCAGGTTAGATTTTTTCTACTTCTGTGGACTTTTGAAATCTTGTAAACATCCGTACTATAGCACTTTCATACACAACATCATAATTATTGTTGCTAGGTCTGCCTTCAGCAATATCTTTTAAGGTTGTTGAGAGATTATTTTGTCCCTAGGGCTTACTCTGGTACTTGAAGCATGTAGACACTCAAATATTTGTTGATACAATAAATGAATAACTAAATCCATTTATTATCATATAAACAAATAATGTTTGAGGAACTTACATTATTTCACAAAATATTAGAAAAATACTCTGAATATCTAATTCAGAGAAAAAAAAAAGAAAAAGAAAACTTGTTCATTTACTTTTTTTTGACCACTGAAATAATTCATTCTCAGTCTTATTCTATCAATAGAGGATTGAGTTTGCACTGCTTGCTCCAGAAACTTTAAGACTTGATAAAATTTAATCAGACATATTTAAAATCAAATTTCATCCTGTCCAACTATCTTGGTATCTTCAGGCACGTTACTTAATCTTTGTCTACCTTATTTCTTAGTTTCTGTAAAAAAAAGAAATAAAGAAGAGATAATAGTCAATTCATTATTTGTGATAGGTGTTGTCTATAACATTACAGCAAACTCTGAATTAACAAATACTGAACCATTGCTCCAAAGGGAAATACAGGATTAAGTTCCTTTGAGAATCTGGTCACAACATTTTCATCAACCAATCAAAATGACTTTGTTTTATGTGTGTTTCACTTAAAATGCACCTTGTTTAATGTATGTTGTTGATGCACTAACATTGGACTCATAGCTGACAGCACTTTATCTCATGCCTAAAGAAGGTTTATCTAACATACTTATTTTCTATGTAAAGTATAGCATACTTTTGTTGTGCTTAAGATCACTAGATACTACTTCAACACCATTCTGGGCTCGTTTTAAGCAGTGAAATCAACAACATAAAAAAGCCCCAAAAGTATGAAACATGTAGCAGTAAAAAGATCTGAAATGGATACTTGGTTATAAGATAAGGGTTAAAACAAAAAGAGCATCATCATGTTAGACCTCAGCTAGATACATGCACATTGGCCAACTCAAAATTTTTACCTTTGTACATATCCACCGTTGGCTATGATGGTGCTACGCATTTTAGTTTCAATGTTACAAATAAATTGTAACACATAGGTGAATTCAGAAATATAAATATTTAATCAGAAGGTTAACTGCTATCTATTTTCCAGGTATAAGTTGAGGCTCAGAAATATATGAGTCCATACATAATATTTATTAATTACTTGACACATAGTAAGTACTCCATAATCCCATTATTGCTAGCATTTTCATTACCAGCATAGAAGAAAAACGTGGGTCTTGCCCTCAAGCTGCTTACAATAACTTGAGTTATATAGAAGTTATACAGAAGAAAAAAAATAACTTGAGTGAGGCTACACTGATATAAGTATAGCATGTTCCACTTCTATGAATTTTCGAAAGAGGTCTGAACAACAGCAGTAAGTAAAGAAGTCATGAGAGAGTTAGGACTTAAGATCGAATTTGGAGAAGCAAGATAGGTACAGAAACACTCAATAATTAAACTATGCAGTCAAAAGCATAGAAGTAGTATAAGAATGACCCATCCATTAGAAAAACCTTCCTGTCTTTATGATCTGCATTTTCCACCATGCATCCTACTTTGGAAAATATTTTGGAAAACAGGATGCATGGTGGAAAATGCAGATCATAAAGGCAGGAAAGTTGAGGCCACATAAAAGAGTTTGGTTCACTATAAACAGATTTACTAAATATAAAGACAGTTTTTGGAAAGATGGTCTGAAAAGGTAAATAACATGGATTGGTGAATAGAGAAAGAGTAGGGAAGGAGGGGGAATAAGCCCATGGAGTTGCTGTGGCGGTGACCTAGATATGAGAAAAGAAGAGAACATGTCTTAGTGACAGTGGCTCAGAAAAGAGGAAAGAAACATCTTCATGGAAGAAAAGAAAGACTCTTGAAACAGTTTAGATTTGGGAGATGAAGAAAGAAAATATTGGAAAAAATACACCCGTAGAAATGTCCACAGACCCTCACAGTGTACTGTGTTCCTGAAACTCATTTGAATGCAAGGACCAGTTTCTACCCAGGCATGTTCCTACTTCTGTGGACCTAACAGAAGATCAGTGTTTTCCCAATGTTTTTGTACTGTGACCTGCTGTAAAACACACAGTTACATTAACATGCAGTTGAAAAGTAGAGTTTTCCAAAATAATATTTACCTCACTATGTGTAATAATACACTCTGGTATTCTCCATTATTTTCTATTTCATTAAGAAGAATTAATCATGACCTTGAAACAGGTCATTACTCAACATTGGAATACTACTTGTTTATCTGATACGTCCCCTAGGTTTAAGAAATTTGTTTCTCAATAGCTGAGATTAAATAGGAAGCTCTAACCTTAGTTTTCTGATTTCTTTTTTAAGTTCAGACTATATTCTAAACAAATGATTCAGAGATAGGTGATCAAGGAATTAAATTGAAAGCAGAAGTAGTAATTTCAACAAAACCAAGCATATTTATTTATTTATTTATTTACTGATGGAGTTTTGCTCTGTCGCCAGGCTGGAGTACAGTGGCACGATCTCGGCTCACTGCAACCTCTGCCTCCCTGGTTCAAGCGATTCTCCTGCCTCAGGCTTTTGAATAGCTGGGACTACAGGCGCATGCCACCACGCCTGGCTAATTTTTGTATTTTTAGTAGAGACGGGGTTTCACCATGTTGGCCAGGATGGTCTCAATCTCTCGACCTCGTGATCCACCCACTTTGGCCTCCCAAAGTGCTGAGATTATAGATGTGAGCCACTGTGCCTGGCCACATCTTTTATCTTAAAACACTTGATGAGCAAGCAGATATGTTGCACCGTGAATTACTTCCATGCTGATTATCAATAGATTAAGTCACTTGGTGAAGACCTGGGAGTAAGATTTCTCCATTGGTTTTAATGCCAGACACTATTCGCTTTTTTATATTAAAGATTGGGTTGATAAATGTGGAAGCAGCTATTAATATGATAATATAATACCCTCATATAATGATAGACCTCATCTTTAGAGGTAGTATAATTTTGTTGACTAAATAAGATCTGGGAAGGCTTTTCTGGTTTCGAATTACAGTACAACTCTAGCCTTCAAGACACAACCTGATACCTTGAGATCCTCTGCTCGACAGGCATTATGTAACCAGAAAGGCTAATAATTTTCTCAAACATGAGTAAGGGAGATAGGGAATGGAAGCAGGGGAGTAGGGTGTGATGACTAAGAGTACTTGCTCTGAGCTTCCGGATGTGGCTTTAACACTTGTTAGCTCTGTGATCCGAGACAAGTTATTCAACTACTCTATCCCTCAATTTTCTATTCAACAATATGGGATAATAGTACCTACCTTATAGGATTCATGTGAAGGTTAAGCTTACTGTGTGAAATACTTACTCAGTACCTGACACCTGGTAGGTCTCAAGAAATGTGACTATTATTATCATCCAACAAGACAAAAATGGAACGAAAATTTACAGTCCTTGGAGCACAGGTAGCTACTACCAATGCAGATGTATATTTGGTATCTCTCCTGACAAGAAAGAAAGGTTGAATGTTTCTCATGGAACCACCTAAGGGAGTGTGGGCACTGCTTTTTTTTTTTTTTTCACTTATTATGGAAGAAAAGGGCAGGAAATGTATCAGGGAAAATGGAAACAAAAAAGCAGCACTCTTCTTTAAGGTCAACACTGAAGGGCCATTTTGTAGTTAGAGAGCAAGGGGATGAGAAAAATTGCTTCAATCAATAGCCAGGATGCCTGGCTCAGTAGAAAATAAGCCAGGTACAGGACAGTAGCTCCCAGTCAACAATCACTCCAAGTCATCTAAATGGCTGCTGTTTTCAATGCTTAACAGCCTGAGAAGATTTACTATCATTTCTCTGTGGTAGAGAGAGCCTAACATAGCTAGCATCACTTTCTAGATAGTATTTAAACCCCACCCTTATTGTAAACATGAAAATAAGAAATTTAATGGGAAATAACTTTCTTAAGTGGGTGAAATGAGCTACTGGGCACTAGGACTTTAACATAAAGATTTTGGAGTGGGTTGGGGGGTGCTGAGATACAGTGAGCCTATAACAAGGAATCTTGAAGGACTATGAGAATTTTCTTTTATTGAAGGGGTCTGCATCAGTCATCTTTCTTCAAGACTGGACCTGCTGTGACTACTGCCTATAGTCTTGTAAGGGTCTAAACTTGAGATGTGTGCAGGCTTCTCTCACATGGTGGCCCTTAGGTGTATCAGCCAGGTCTACCAAACTTGAGGAATCACTCCTTACCTTCTTCCTCACTTAAGAAGCATCTCCTGTCTGAATATGATGATGATTTTGTCACACTGAATTATGATGTTTTTATAACATTGGCTGTTCTCCCAGGCTATGTCTGGGAAAAAATCATATATAATGGTATTAGTATCACTATTTTTACCTTTCATTTTTAAAAGAGGACTGTAGGCAATACTGAGCTCATGCCCCAAAGCACTAAAGATTGGATGGCTTATTCTTTCCACTTAGCCTCATCCCATCTAGTATACCTCACAGCAGAATTACTCTGTTACCTCTTATTGGAATCCTTGATCCTAAAGGTAACTCAGAGATACTGAGAGCATTGTATAAAAAATTTCCCATCTGAGCTATTCTGGGACTCCACAGGTGAAACTCTCTTACATCATGGCAAGGTAATGAGATTAGTGTGAAAGACAGTGATTCCTGGAACACTGTTCTTATGCAGTTTTCAAATGAGTCAGAGCTAAAAGAAGTGTGTATGTATATGTATATATATATATATAAAGGATGTTCTTAAAGGCTTCTTTCTCCTAACCTAGTGACTATTAGGAGATATTAGTTTCAATTATCTCTTCTCACATTCCTTTTGGTCTGGCAGGTTGCAGTGGGAGAGCAGGGTCAGTCCAGCCCTGCCATCAGAAGCCCTCTGAACACCACTGTGAGGTCAGGCCATCTGGTCTGCTGCAGATCCCACTGCTGACCTTGATATCCTTGTCCTTCAGATGTCCCCCTATCTTTTGTCTCCCAGTTTTCCAGTGGCTCAGATTTTTTACTCTAGATTATATTCTTCTTATGCCTTGGTTTCTGAAACCTGCTGGATGGCATGCTGTATTATAATATTCTGCCTTTCTGAATCCTTGTTAGTTTTCAGTTACCAATGCTCAATTGATGTGCTGCTTTGATAGCCATTCCGGATAAAAGGTCTAAACCATGGTATTGGGCCTCTTGGTCTTGTTTGATTAGGAGTTATTTTGCCTATTCACCTATTACCAAAAATGTACCTAGAGCACTCTTTAGGGATTACTTAGTATTTTTTAAAAAAGAGTAAATTCAAGATGATTTCCATAATAATGTTCTTAATTTCATTTCAGTATACTTTCTTGAATAGAATAGGATGCTATGAGGTAAAGTCGCAGCCATAACACAAGGAACCTGTGATCTCTTCTTTAATCTATAATATGGATGTATTCATGGTTTTATGTATCACATATGCAAATGTTATCAGCCAAGTGCATTAGGGCAAAACAAAAAATGAGGTCTACTATTAGGTTGATGCGAAAGTAATTGCAGTTTTTAATGGAAAACAAACCCGCATTTACTTTTGCACCAACCTATATACTATATTTTGAACACTTTTTGGATTTTTACCTAGTTAAAGGAATGGTCTGTCTCCTCTGAATTAATCTCAGCAGTGGAGAGTCTTCTTTTTTTTTTTTTCCTTTTTTTTTTTCCTTAAGATGGAGTCTCACTCTGTTGCCCAGGCTGGAGTGCAGTGGCGTGATCTTGGCTCACTGCAACCTCTGCTTCAAGCAATTCTCCTGCCTCAGCCTCCTGAGTAGCTAGGATTACAGGCGTGCACCACCATGCTTGGCTAATTTTATTTTATTTTTAGTAGAGACAGGGTTTCACCATGTTGGCCAGGCTGGTCTTGAACTCTTGACCTCAGGTGATCCACCCACCTAGACCTCCCAAAGAGCTGGGATTTAAAATTCATATTATTCTGTTACCTGTCTGTCCTGCTTTCTTTCTTACTTCTTCATCTTTTTTTATTTATTTCTCTTCTTATGAATTTACCTTCTATATTTTAACTATGACTTCATGCCACTCAGCTCTAGTCATGATAATCCTTTTTTTTTTTTTTTTTTTTTTTTGTCTCAAAAGCCTCCAGTTTAATTGTTCACAAATTTTTTCCTCTTGAACTGTAGGCTTGTAGTTAAACCTGTCCACTGGGTCTCTTTTCTTAGCTATGTTTTAGATCCCTCATACTCAACTTGAACAAAACAAAGGTCACTTTCTCTTCTCAACACTGCTGCTTCTTATGTGTTAGCATGGCTAACTCATCACCCTCAGCTACCTGAGCTAAGAACCAAAGCCTTACCTTTGAATCTGTGCTTCTCCTCCCGTGCAATCTGTCATCATGTCATTTCTCTAAACCAAGCTGCTATCATCTCTGGCCTCAATAATTACGACAAACTGTATTCTAATCTTCCTGTTTTTACTCTTACTCTCCTATACTTTATTTTCCACTCAGTGGCCAAAGCTAGACCTTGATTTTTAGTACAACTCGTGTAACAGAACCCCTGTGGGACCAAAGCCTCACTTTACCTGACCCCTGTGTATGATTTTCATCCTCTATTAATATTTTCATCCTTTCACCTCACCCAGCCCCCTCTTCAACTCTAGTTATGTTATCTTTCTTTCTGTTTCTCAAACTTGTTCAGACTGTCATTTACCCAGGGAATTTGAACATCCTCTTCCCTTTTTTTCTGGAACTCTCTTCCTCAGGTCTTCATGTGGCTGTCTCTTTTTTATTATTCTGGTCTCAGTTCAAATGTGACCTTCTTAGAGATGTCTTTCCTGATGACCATCTAATCTAAAGTAATCTCTCTCTTTCTCTCTCTCCGTCTCACACACACACACACACACACACACCCTTTGCTGACCTATTCAGTCCATTCCTATAACCTATTTTGTTTTTGTGTCACTGTCTCAGCCCATTTGTGATGCTATAATGAAATACTCAGACTGGGTAATTGATAACGAATAAAAATGTATTTCCCACAGTTCTGGAGGTTGGAAAGTCCAACATCAATGTACGGGTGGCAGGTTCAGTTGTCTGGTGATAGCTGCTCTCTGCTTCCAAGCTGATGCCTTGTTGCTGCATCCTTTAGAGGTGAGGAACCCTGGGTCCTAACATAGTGGAAAACAGAAGGGTATGTTAGCCAAACACTGCAGTAAGCTTCTTTTATAAGGGCAGTAATTCCATTCACAAGAGAGGAGTCCTCATGGCATAATTACCTTTTAAAGGCCCCAACTCTTAATAACATCACATTGGCAACAGCTGAATTTTGGAGACATCATATTCAAACTGTTGCAATCACTGTCTGAAATCATCCTTTTAAATGTATTTACTTACTTTTTGTTCTCTTTACCCACTAAAGCATAAATTCAATGAGGGAAGTAACCCTCATATGTCTTGTTCACTATCATATTCACAGCACTTAGAACAGAACAGCCAAATATAGAGAAGGCATTCAATAACTACTACTTGAATAAGGAAATACATTTCTGCTTAAGTATTTAGTATACCTTTCCTTGCTTTTTCATTTGCACATCCACTGTTCTTCTTTAGGCCTTAATAATCACTATTTTGGGCTATTGATAATGCTTTCTAGTGATGTTCTTTTCTTCATTCTTTTTTCTTGCCAAAGCCCCCTGACTTTACTCTCTGGCTGATATGTTTATAACTTTCTTCATGCCATTCCTTTGCTGAACAAAGAAGAAGTTGTACTACCAAATGCATCTTGCCAGGATCAGGGTAAGGGTAGTGATGCATAGGGAGGGTTCCCTGTGTTTGGCATAGGATGAACTGGATTTATGAAGTTCGTGAGTTTATGGAAGAGGAGTCCCATTCCTTGCTTGTTGCTACATGTGAGTTTAAGGACCAGGGTTGAATATCCACAGCCGCTTCCTGTAGTCCTACAACTTCTCAAAAGTATATATTTGTGCTCAAGGATGATGTTGAGTTTTCAAATGCTGTTAAAAATAAGAAGAGGTCGATCCCATACTTGCTCAAGATAACTAGTTTTCTTATCTGTAAAAATAAGTGTCATCTCTCATTCCCTGGACATAAGGAGAGCCCCGGTAGCATTAAAAGCATCACTGTAAGAGGAGGGCGTTGAATCGAAAAAGAGGCAGCAAATTAGGTATAAACTTTTTATTGTTTTCAATTTTAAAAAAATCCATGAATGCTTAGCCCATTTCCTTACACACAGTGGACATGTAATGCATCAGTTTTAAATAGTTGAGTACTTACATGCTGCTGTGCCTGATGTTGTGCACTGGAGGCACAAGAGTGAAAAAATAGAAATAACTCGATTATAAGCTAGTAGAGGGAAAAGCCCTAAACCAATCGTCATACAAATAAATCATAACTTCATAAAATCCTATATACTTCCAGAAAAGGTCACACAGTACCAAGAGAAAAAGAAAATATCCGACTCTGTATAATTGGGAGTGGGGGGTGATGATCTCTTAAGGCCTTTTTGAGGAAAATGCATGTAAATATGGACATAAAGGATAAGAAAATGTTATCTGAGTAAAGAACAGAAAGAATAACAGTCCAAGAAAGCAAACAGCATGTAAACAGGCCTACAGGCAGGGCAGAAAAATAGTGTGGGATGCATGAAGAAGTCTAAGGAACTTGGAGTACAAATAGAGCATGGGGCAGGATAGCATGAGATAAAGTTGGAGAGTTGGGAAGCAGCTGGATCACACATGGCCTTGCAGCCATCAACTAGTTGATCTCTAGGTTGGGGATCAATGATCTATCCTATATTATGCATCCTTATCCTAATGGCTTATCCCTGCTTCCTTGTTTACTGTTAAGCCTTTCTAATAGTTCCCTCTATATTTCTAGTCAGAGTCACTGTAATTCTTTCAAAACTTCAGATCTACCTTACTAAATTCGACTCTTAGGGCTTGTCTTTGTCCCTTGGTGTCCAACCATTTTGCTACTGGTTAAGATGGAGGAGAGCACATTTCCTGTGGCTGAAATTGCCAGCCTAATCTACAACTCTATTTCCATGGAAATAGGAATTCAGCAAAAGCAAAATGCTAAGACATATTTTAGTATATTTATAAAAAATTGTGTATAATCCATAAGAAATCTGCCAAGTGGAAGCCAATCAGAAGTAAAAACAGAATGTTTTACTCCTTTCCATAAAATAAAGTGTCATTTTTGTCTTGTATAGCCAAATCTAGGGCCTCTACTTTGAATGTCACAGAAGGATGTATGCTTTTCTTTATAGCATACATTTATTGCCCTGATTTTTGTAATACTTCCTGCAAAGAAAGAATTATCATGCCTCTTTGACCTTTGTGTACCACAACCATTCACCATGGTTCCTCTCATATAGTAGGTATCTAATACTAACTACCCTGAAACTCCCTCCCCACAGAGCACATTTTTAGAAAGAAGAGACTTCTGCTGAACAAATTATGTTCCTGTTCCTCAGAGTTAGTGGTGAATCAGTTCTGTTCTGTACATATTGCTGAGAGAGGAAGAGACATTAAAGAGGATAGAGGAGAATGCTACTGGTTGTGAAAGTCTATCTCAGAATTATAGGTGCATATTTGCCATAATGTGGCAATGAATACAAATCATGCAGCCAGTCATAAAAAATATATAACATAAAGGTACTAAAATCATAAAGTTACCATATATCGAGCACTTGCCATGCATCAGATACTGTGTTAAGAATTAACTCCAGGCTTCACAATAGCTCTGCTAGGTAGCTATTATTACTCCTGTATTACAGATTCAAGAAATAAAGCATAGGTGGGCAACATCTACCCATAACAATACAGTTAATAATTGATGGGGAAAATGTTAAACGGGGTCTACCTCATTCAAACTCCAAACAGCTCAGATTCTGCCAAGGACACTCAGTTTTTCAAATCAGTCTAGGTCATGGAGATCAGGGGTGACTGAAAAAACAAACAAACAAACAAACAAAAAAACAAAGCAACAAAAAATCAAAAAACATAAAAAGCAAAAAAATGAGGCGAAACCTACTGTAAGATGTTGACCTTTTCATTTTAGGGATTGATATAAGTGACCTAATCCGTAAATCATCAAAAGAGCGATTATCACCATTAATGGAGTTTTAAAAGAACACTAGCAAGTAGTGGCTCTGCTACCACAGAAGGAGCTTCATACTTTGAAAAATTCAGTCATGCGGCCTAAAATGTCATAAGTTGCCTCTTCAAAGAGCTGTTCTGTTAGGTTTGGTTCTATTTATCAGTCTGATAGTTTAGTAAATGTCAAAGCAAATATATATTCAGTATGTATTAGTGTGTGTATATATATATAATATGTGTGTGTATCTATATATATATATATTATATATTATATATGTGTGAGACAAGTTAGAGCAAGGCCAGCTGAAAGAAATGGTGCTAAATATTTTTAGGAAAGCTGAAATGCAAAATGTGGTACATGTACACTATGGAATATTATGCAGCCATTAAAAAGAATGAAATCATGCCCTGTGCAGCAACATGGATGCATCTGGAGGCCATTATCCTAAGCAAATTAATGCAGGAACAGAAAACCAAATACTGCATGTTCTCACTTATAAGTGGGAGCTAAATATTGTGTACTCATGCACATAAAAGTGGCAAAAATAGACACTGGGGACTAATAGAGTGGGGAGGGAGGGAAGGAGGAGGGAAGGGGCTACAAACCTAACTAGTGGGTACTGTGCTTAGTACCTAGGTGATGGAATCATTCATACTCCAAACTTCAGCATCACACAATAAACCCAGGTAACACACCTGTACATGTATCCCCTGAGTCTAAAATTAAAGTTGGAAAAGTAAAGAAAAAAGAAACAAGCTGAGATGTAGTGACTTTGCAACTTAAATTTTGTTTTAAATGTAGGACTTTATTAAATATCTGCTATGAGCAAGTCATATGCACTGAGAATACACTGATGAACAAGAAAGACTTAGTCTTCCCATAAATCTTGCCCCACTGCTTGAGATATTCAGACTTAGCTCACTGTACCCCACATGGATTTCATTAGTCAGGGCGCTACTACTGATTATTCCAAAGTCTAATCAATCGTGAGAACAAATAACTTTATTCTGTACTGCCTTCCCACTCAGATTTAGTAAAGCCACATTTGTTGGCCTTGAAGAATAGTACAAAATGCTTGAAAAATAGTACAAAATGCTATGTTTGGTTGGCTCAACATATATTTTAATAATTTGTGGTTTTTGTGTGTGCCCTTTGGTGATTTAAAAAAAGAACTGAACGCTGAATGTATTGTTTTCATCAAGGAATTTTGTGTATGCAATGGCCTTCATGTATAGCAAGGAGTCACCAACCCACTGTCAGCAAAACATGCTTTGTGAAATGTTTTTTTTTTTTTCAGAAATGGAGATGCAGTTGCACAAATTGCTTCCTGTTCTCTTGGTGTCTGTTGTTAGCAGCAGCATGCATTTTGTGTGAAAGCTGGCAGGGGTTAGAATGCAGACCGAGGTCATGGACCTCAGCACAGCTAACTGGCATGTACAGGGATAAAACCTGCAACTTTTGCCTCATTAGCACCATGTCCCCTACTGAGTTAACCAGCCATAGGCAATTGGAGAACTCTGAAGGTTAATTCTTTCTGACCATAGGTAGAGTTACAGCTCAATGGACTAAGCCCTTCAAATGTTAACACTCCAAGCAGGAAATTTTAAGTGGAAAAAAAATGGCTGGTAGTACAAAAAGATTAAATGAATTGAAAAACGAGTCTAAAACAGACTTGCAGGTTTTTTAAGAGTTGCATAAAATAGTCTGTAACTTTTATAGAGGTTATGACTCAAACCGTGTTTCAACCATGTGATTGCCAGGAACTATTAAAATAAATAGCACAAATAGGGCAATTAAATATAGATACTAACAGCTTCAAACCACAAGAGGAAATGAGGCAGCTTTGTTTTTAATTTAATAACACCTAGGTGAGTTTCTTTGAAATTAGTGCAAATGTCTCTTTTGAGAAGCTGGATAGGGAGGAAGACTGATGAGACTAACAGGTTATGATTATTTCTGCCCTCAAGGGAGTCCTGGTCGTGGTCCGAGTTAATGTATCAGCATGAAGCAGTGCTACTGCTAACCTACACACAGTTAGAAGAGATGGCTTCTGAGAACACAGCCAAGCCACCACTGCCTGTGCAACTTAAGATAAACACCATGCCTTCACTTTACACTTCTCAGGTCTCCTGTGACCCCAAGTCACAGCTCGCCTTCAAAGGCACGCTGGTTGTTCTCTCCTAGTTCCTGTGTCTTGATGGCACAGTGTAGTGTGAAAGGACAGAAAAGTCTCTCTGGTAAAAATCCTTCACGTGTGAAATGTGCACTTGCAAAACAGAACTGAACAGAGCCCGGCTCTCTGTCAGTGTGAATGGAATATGAACATCAAAATGACCTTCCTGCAAGGAAAGGGAAAAACCAAAAATCACTGGGTACTGCTAGGTGAAGATAAAGCCTATAAGTCTTCAACAGTTACAGACAAGAATGATGGCAAGGATGTTACATGTGTATTCATTCTCCCATGTTGGCTTGCTGGCAAAAGGCAGAGGAGTAGAGTAATAATTTGAAAATAGCTAAGATTTATTGTGCTCTTAGCATATGTGAAATGCCAGGAACTTAGAAAATTTCATTTAATAATTGCAATTGGTAGTTGTAAAAGTACAATGAGCAGGAAGGGCAGAGTCAAGATTTCAACTGAGGGAGCTTGTCTTTCCTCCACTTTGCCTATACTTTTACTAGGGTGTTCTTTGAAACAACATTGCAAGTAACAACCACGACTCACAATTAACAGGACATCTTGTAATGAAACAAATACAGATTACTTTCTTTCTTTTCTTTTCTTTTCTTTTTTATTTATTTATTTTTTTTTTTGAGACGGAATCTCCCTCTATAGCCCAGGCTGGAGTCCAGTGGCGCAATCTTGGCTCACCACAAGCTCCACCTCCTAGGTTCACACCATTCACCTGCCTCAGCCTCCCGAGTAGCTGGGACTAGAGGCTCCCACCACCACACCCAGCTAACTTATTTATTTATTTGTTTGTTTATTTTGGATTTTTAGTAGAGACGGGGTTTCACTGTGTTAGCCAGGATGGTCTCGATCTCCTGACTTCGTGATCCGCCCGCCTCGGTCTCCCAAAGTGCTGAGATTACAGGCGTGAGCCATCATGCCTGGTCACAGATGACTTTCATTACAGACAGGATCAAACTTACTTGTATGGAATAATTACACAGTGACATTACAGAGTGGAATATAGAAACCTTAATGGAACGAATAATTGTGAGTGAAAGTGTTTTCCCTATACTGGCCTCTGAGAGTACAAAGAAGTGAAGGTATATGAAAATTCTGGAATTATGGTGCTGAAAAAGGATCCTCAGAGATCTTCTAGAATACTGTGTTAGGGTCATAAAGCAATATTACAAAATTCTTATACCTTTACCATGTAGTCAACCCAAATGGATGTCATTAGAAAGTATAATTCTCTCATGTAATATTAAATCTTTTATCTAATTTAATTTACAGAACTTCTTTCAAATAGTTAGCAACCTTCTAGATGAAGAAAACAAGGAAAAATGGGAAGATGCCCAACAGGTAAGGTTGGGGTTATTTCAGAACTTAAAATGAAGTTGGCGAAACAAAGTGTATAAAATATGTGACTAAATTAATGGCTTGCTATTTCAGGAAAACAAGATATTTTTAAGTCAGTCTAGGTTATATCCTAGTAATTTTTGAGGAAACAAATGATCTTTACCTTATCAGTCTGGAAGGAATGTCTATACATGTGAAAAAAAGCTGAGCAAGTTTAAGCAACTTAAAACTTTAAGGATTTAATGTGTAATAATTATATGTCTAACCAATAAGTTCCTTTTTTGTCTGTAGACCATGGGAAAAGCAGCACATCTAAAAGTACATATTTCAAATGAGAGTATAGAGCTTTGACTAGTAAAACCATTTGCATTTACTACAATGTTGCATTTAATATGGATCATAGAGAGAGCGATTAATTTTTATTCAAAGCCAAGAACTGTTAAAATCAGGCCTCACCAAAAATTATGTTATGATTTTTAAAAATCTTCCTGCTATGCTTTATCAGTGTAGCAAGTGGCCTTATTGGTTTAGGTATTGTTTATAAATATTTTGCAATACCATTTGTGGTATCCTAACTGATATACAGTGACTAATTTTTTTTTCCTCCGAATTACAGGAAAAGTGGGTTAGAAGTCTAGAAAGAGGGAAAAAATATGGTTCTAAAAATTCTATATAAATGTAATTTAACTGGATGTCAAACTTCTTTAGTTTTTCTACTTGACTCTTGTTAAAAATAAGGTAATCTTGAAAAAAAAAAGAATGAACATTTACTGAGGTTCAGGTTTTCCGTTTATAATCATATTCTGGGTCTTCAGGAGTAAAGTATGCACTTTATCCTATTATGACAGGAGCTCTAAAAATCATCCAGTGTGGGTCTACCTCATTATTAGGTATAAATTTCATGCATCTGGACATAGCCAGAAAAAAAAAAACCACCTTATTTTAATACTTTAAATCTATTTTTTTCTACCAATTCGTGTTATATATTTGTCCTTGACTTTCTTCTAGAGGACAGCCTCATTCACTCACTGTAAGAAGATGGTGTCTTTCCTCAGAATACAGCTGCAGAGGCTAAGTCCATCTTTCTAGAATGCTAGAGACTATTAATTATGGATATATTTAGAAGAAACATATAATATCCTATTTAAAACAAGAGTGCGATTCATCAGATGCTGTTATTTACTGTGAGGTCCTAACTTTAACAAATAATGAATGGTGGCAGAACTTCTTGTCAATGAAAAATCTTGAATTCATAAACCATCTATTTCCTTGAGATTTTGAGTTAGCTATATTCTTATATTTAAAGTATTTTTTCCAATAATAATGATCCTTAATACTGTTTTTGAAATAACGATTTGAAACTGAAAAAACAAAAACAACCCTGTTCTGTAGCTTTTACTAAAGGTGGTGTCATAAATGCAGCCAGGTGGTGAATGGGTCTATTGAGTTTGTGGCACAAAGGGTGAACTTTGTGGAAACAGGTACTGTTTAAAATCTATCAAAGATAATCCTTGTGGCTCTCCTTATTTTTGAGTAATAGCCTTAACAAAAGTAAATATAAAACAGAACTCTGTGTACATTTGGAAAATGAGCTGAGTAAAATGGTGGCTATTGACATCGGAAGTTTTTTGCAAACAAAATTTACTCTTCTGAATGGTCATTTTGGAATTTGTTACCCGTTGGTTCCAGTTGCGAAGGATAAAACTATGTTTAGATAAATCATTCTACTAAAAACGTAGTATACTAAAGTAAAAAAACAAAAACAAAAACAAAGAAACTACTTTCTATATAGCACTGCTTTACACTCTACCCATACGGCTGGAGTTGACAAGTCCAGTTTAGTCAAGACAAGTCATTTTAGTCATGTATTATGTTTGATATTTCTTTATTACATTGAAAATTCATATGTCTCTGGAGCAAGAGTGAGCAAACTGCAGCCAGTGAGCCAAATCCAGCTTGAGGCTTATTTTGTTAATCATATTTTGGAATATAGCCACACTCATTCATTTACATATAACCTATATATGGCTGTTTTGGCACAAGGAAAGAGTTGAGTTTACAACAGAGACTTCATGTCCTGCAAAGCCTAAAATATTTACTATATGCAAACAGAAAAAGTTTGGCAACCTTTTATAACCTGCTCTATAACATTTGACTACACTTGGAGAAATATAATTATAAACAGAATCTGTAGTCAACCTAAAAAATCTCTCCACCAAGGCAGAAGAGAAAGAAAACACATTCATTATTGAATAAGCAGTAAACCAGAATGTAATGTGTATCATAGGCAATCCGCTGAGAATACAAAGACCCTGTTACACAGCCTAGCAGTGTCCTCAAGGTAAACAGTAACTAGTTCTGAAGAGGACTTAAGAGCACCCTTTGTCACACATAGTTCATCCTAAATTCACTTGGTAATTGGCGGTGACCATCTTGTTACTTAATTGACCTTATTCAAAGAAAAAAATAACCTCCTTATAGCTTTATGACTGGAAGCAATTTTACCACTTGAAGCAAAATTCAAGAGGCCTCTGAAGTTAGGCTTCTACCTTTCACAGAAACTGAGAAAGAGGGGCACTATCTTTCTGTATATTTACCTTTCAAAGAGAGGTATTCCTGGATCTTTAAGCTGTAGGAGACTATTTAGCTTTTAAATAAATTGATATGCATTTCAAAGAGAAAAAGTGCTTACAATTACTAGATTTCCAAAAGTAAATGCTCTAAGAAAAGGGAGAAGAGAGTGGGGTTGAGGGAGGGAGAGCCTCTTCCCATATTTTCAACAGAAAAAAATAAGCCTCTTTTTTTAATTTATATTCATCCTTCCACTACACATTCTCATATACATACACACCTATACAAAGATAAGGGGAAAATACAGCAGTAGCAGGAAGCCTCTGTGATAACAAAAATGTTAGGCGTATTCTTGGAAGTGGGATGATGGACTTTCGAAATTTGTGTTTAATGACTGAAAGTGAAGCTAAGCGATAGGTTTTATCCCCCAAATCTTTCTAAAGTTAAAAATTGGAACTATCTCAGCTATACATGTCTAAGTTAATATCCATCATTCATGTCTTCAAGTATATGTGAGTAAATATACTGTGGATACTGTCTGATTTTTAGACAGGCACAACCGCAAGCCCCTTTGAAATACACATATGCCTACTGTCGCTTTCAGCTCTGACTATATGCTTTTCTGCTATTCAGAATGCCTTTTCGTCTTCTGCACTAGTCTTTGCGATTACAAAGCAGCTAGAACTCTCTAATCCACTTAATTTTCATGGCTAGAAAATGCAGTTGTGCTGAACTTGACTTCAAAAGATTTTCTGCTCTAAAGTGGTTATATAATGCAGGCTGACTTTATAAGCTTTATGGGTTATACACATGAAAATTCATGTGATATTTTCAATAGCCTTTATGTTCCAAACACTATGAACTATTGCCACAATCATGGTTGCCAAATAAAAAAACATGCGTCCATTTGTACTGTGTGAGGTGCCATGATGTTGAAAGAAACACATGGGCCATGGAGGCAGATGGTCCTGTAGGTAGGTAAGTAGATAGGTAGGTAGGTGGATAAATGGATAGATGCATAGATGGACAGTTAGATAGGTAGGTATTGCTCAGCCACTATTAAAGATACAATATAGCCTTAGGTATGCTGTTTAACCTTCTTGAGGTCTTTCTTCTTCTTTCCTAAAATATGAATAATAATCCCACAGTTGTGTTTTGTATTTGTTCATGTAAAGCACATTCACTAGAGCTATTAATATTATTGTAATATTAAAATTATTACCATTATTCTTACAGTGAACATTATAATTATTAAACAATAAATGTTTCTCTCAGGATATTTATTATTATGCAATAACTTAATAGTTTGTAAATATCTTCATGGTGGCAATATTGACTGTTTTTCCTCTTGTGTTCCTCATGTAGTTGCCACGTTAAACATGTAAAGAGCCCAATTTCAATGTTCTATGTTTTTGTTATATTTAAATGATGGAAAGAGTTCATCAAAAGAAAAGTCATGTATTTTCTGAGGAGACAATCTGTTAGATATTTTGAGTTTCCTTAGATTTATGAGGGATTAATCACTACATCATATTATTTCCAAAGTTCCTCCTATGTGACATCTCATGTCATTCTCAACTCTTAATTTAAAAAATACAGCTATAGGCAGCTGTAGATTATTTTGAAGTCAAATAAAGCTCATTTGTGATTTCATGTAGGTTTAAAAAATTTCAGTTATATATGCCATTGTATGTATCGATTTTTTATTCCATGTAATCTTTGCTTATTTTTTCTAGATTTATCCAGGGTCAATAGAGTTAATGCAGGTGATTGAAGATTTTATACACATTGTTGGAATGGGGATGATGGACTTTCAGAATTCATACTTAATGACTGGAAATGTAGGTAAGAAATAGGATTTTCCCCAAAAAACTTTCTGAAATAAAAAAATTTGCAAGTATCTGCACCATACGTTTCCAAGTATAATAGTCATTATTCATATGTTTAAATACATGTGAGCAAATATATTTCGAATACTTGGTGTCTGACTTTTAGATGAGCCTAAACACATTGATATATATATATATATGTGTGTGTGTGTGTGACACACACACACACATATATTTGTATTTATCTTCATGCATTTGTATGACTGCTTGTAGGCCTATTTGTTTGTGTCTTCACGTATATATGTAGGATAATATGTATTTATTTTTTCATTCTGCCAAATGCTCATTGCTATCCAATCCAGTTATGAATGTGTATGTGTGTGTATACACACTAGTAATTTTGAAAACAACAAAGTCTTTACGCTCTTCCATACATTGTTCTTGAGGATGCCGAGTTACTTTCTCACTGGTTGTCCCAGGCAGGTGCTGAATCTGTGTGTGGTGGAACATTGAGAATACCTTCCAGGGTTAAGATGATGGTGCAACTGCTGCCACTGCAGGTTTTCTGAATATCTTCCAGTATACAGTGGATCTCTCAGGTCCCTCTGCAGTGGATTCTGTAATGCAACAACCATTGTATTAACCAAATGACACATTTCTCTTTGTGGTTAAAAATTAACAAGCGCAAGGAAATAGTCTTCTTAATGATACACATTGAACTGACATAGGCTTACAGTTTTCTCATTTCTTTAAAGCTTCCTCTGATAATGTTACTGTGATTCAGAATTATTTTCTTTCATTTGTCATACTTTAATACTCTTAACATAAAAACCACTGAACTATAGATAGTAATGTGTTTAAATAAACATATGTTGGCCTATATTCGTATTCACATATAGTTATGCTTTAGTTTCTGGATTAGGAAGAGACGGACTTTGGTGGGACAATTAACTAGGGAAGTTCAACTGGTAGAGAACATAATTTTTTTTTTTTTATGATTAAGGCTTTTGGTGGTTCATTTTATACTTAATTTCTTCTGAAGGTACCTAAGTCCTGCAGGGACTCATTTTATCCTGGGATATCTTCTACCAGGGTGACCTCAGATTACGATAGGTTACAGTTAACTACTGATAATATTCTTCATTTGAGGAAAGTCTATGTAATGGACACTTCAAAAGTCTGGAGACGTTTTGGAGACCATATATCCTCTTCATCCAGCACAGGCCTCATCAGTGAGTTTAACATCTTAATGTATCTTCTGAGCCTGTTGGAGGGCCCACGCTCTTCTCCAGAGTGGGTGTCCAGCAGCTTGTGCCAGTTCAGTAATGGAGGAAGCTGTCCCTTCTTATGGACAATTAGAGTAAAAAGAGACCAAAGATGGTATCTTTGTTGAAAGATGAATTCAGAAATCAGAGAAATTCTCAATTAAATGTCCATTATAAAAGTGACTGGGCAGATAAAGGAAAGAAAGTTTGTTGAAAAGGTATTTCATGTCTGTGGAAAAGGTTTAGAAATCACAGCTATGAGTTTTAAGGCACATGGAAGGAACCTAGCAAGATTCCAGGGATGCTAGTCACCCAAGTCAGAACCACTTTCCCCAGGGAAGGAAATGAGTTATGAAGAATCTTGGGGCAGATTGGACAATTGGTAAAGTAATTTATGAGTTAAAATGAGTTAGAAAAACAAAGAACTATTGTTTTCTTCTTCTTTTTGTAAATGTTAACGTCTAATTCTAAAAGGTATTGCTAATTAAAAGGATGATCAGATCAATACATGACATTTGTGCAGAATGTGTTTAGAAAAAAAAAAAAACTATAAAAAAGCCAATCAGAGAGTCTAGCAAACTTAAATTGGATTTAAACTTAAATTTGGATTTATGTTTCAGAATCACAGCATATTGCATTCTCTATAGCACTAGTATTACTTGCTATAAAAATTTCACAAATGTCCATAAATTGCAATCATTTATTCATCTTTACTTTTCTTTGACTTACCAAGTTTGTATATTTGACAATATTGTGTATTTTTTTCACAATAAGATTATGTTATCTAGATTTGCCTTCTTCCCTTAAATGTGGTTAAACTTTAAGAGGTATATTAAGCATAACTCAAAGCAATTGAATGCTGCAAATAAAGTCAATATCGTCCTATATTGTTGTCCATCTTGCCTGAGGATGGTGTGATTGTTCTGCCTTCTGATTGTTTATATAGCAACACTTATCCATATTAAAAGTTATGTTCTGTGAGTAAAAATTATAAACATTATTTGTACTGACTACCCAAAAGACGTCTTATTTATTGTTGATTTCCTCAAATGTTAGCTCAGGGACTGACTGAGACTGTAGTTTGGTGACTAGAACTGAGGGTTATGCTCCATAGTATTCAGGAGTTTTCCAAATTGCATACACTAGTATCAAATTAAGTAATATGAATAATGATCTCTTACTATTAATACTTTTTATGTTATCCAATTTGATACTATATATGTAAAACATTATAATGTTTTGTCTGATATTTCCAATGTTTTTGAGCATGGACATGAATAGAGACTATTTTACAGCAGAAAGTTGTGAAACATGTGAGTTGGCCCTCATTCTGTCTTACATTCTAAGTCCAAAGATTAATTATCCAACAGTCTGCTCATTATACTGAGCAGACATGTATGCAGAAACACAGGCATGTACACAGCATGTGAGAAATGAATAGAGACTAAGTAACTAAGAAAGTTTGTTCCTTATGGCCATTTTCTTTAGAATGTGTTGGATTAAGATTACGTAAAGAACTTCAAAAATCATAATGTATTTTAGAGAAATTATAAATTATTTTTTCATAAAGTCTATATGTATAGCTACCTCACTTTTCTGGACTATAGAGAGTAAACTCCTGAAGGAAGAAAGAGTTGAACAGTCCAATATAAATGCCAAAAAGACCAATTTAATAAAAGACTCTCAGAACCAATAGATTATTTTATTTCAACTTTAAATATAGTTTTAGCATTTCTGTTTTCTAGTTACTGGATTAAATAGAATGAGTTTGAAGCAGAAGCAGTGCTATTAGAGGCACATATATAGCAAATAGAATAGATGAAATGCTGGAACAATAATAACAAAGAAGTACTTTTTCCTTATTGTCATTTTCTAAAGAAATGACAACTCATGTCTCACGTTTGAGAGCATTAGTTCTAAGACTTAGGACAACAATTCATATTTAAAAGCATGGCCTTAATTCATCAAGATAAAAGTTCCTAGAATCTGATTAAAATCTCAGAAAAAGGAGTGACACATTTTAGAAAGACTTTCTTCAAAAATAGTTCAAACGAAAAAGTTCGAAGCTTCTTTTTTTCTGAAAAATGTCCCCATCTGTATCAGCTTTTGATAAGTGAAGTGCTCTTATATGATAAAAAATTCTATGAACATTTTGATATATATGCATGCATGTACATTTTTGTAGGGAGCATGTTCATAGCTTTGATCTGTTTCTTAAAAGATTTATGATCTCAAAACATTTAACAGAGGTTTGGAAGAAAATAGTCTACAAATAAGGATTTCAAACCAATTAATTTATAAAATAATCAAGCTTCAATAGAATATTTAGTTTTCATTTTTAAATACATATATGACATTTAAAATAGACACATGAAAGTGTTAATACATGAGTTAATGAAAATTTACTAAAGACTAAATGCTCTACTAAATAGTTTATATAATTACTGTATAAATGAATAAATGAATGTCTATGAAAGATTTCTATTTTCAATATGCCTCTTTTTAAAAAAATTGTATTTGAAATATTTTAACTGTCTGC
Organism: Colobus angolensis palliatus; assembly: GCF_000951035.1. NCBI lineage: Eukaryota > Metazoa > Chordata > Mammalia > Primates > Cercopithecidae > Colobus > Colobus angolensis. The sequence goes on along the minus strand of NW_012119744.1, from coordinate 471,009 downwards.
ATAGGTAAGTGGTTTCTGTTTTAGGAAAAGCATGTGACTTTTTCAATATATCAATAATTTAAAACATGTATTAGTATCAATTAGGTCTGGAGGGCCATATCTTTATATTATTTAATACGAGATATTTTTAAAAGGTTATTTTTTCAACAAGACAAAGTTATTTTTCAATGAAAATATTATTTGAAGATTTACTTCAACTTGCTTTCTATACTTTTCCTCTAAACATTTTTCCTTAAGTACCTTGCAGTCCTATTTCTCTTATTATTTTCCTGAAACTCCTATTTGAAAGGAAACTCTAATTGCCGAATAAATCTCCTCCCATTTTTCATCCTTCACATCCTCTGTGCTTTGCCAACCACTCTCTTTCTTGATACTGTTCATTCCTTTAACATTTTTACATTAAATACAGTATAAAATATACTCAAATGATAAATTTAAACTCATGGCTTGAAAGTATTTGGATTTCTTTTGAGATAATAGCATAAAACAAATAACGTGAAGCCCTGAAAAGGATAAAAGTACATTATTTTGAGGTCCAGCTGTTTGCAGTTCCAAATACAAAATGGAGTGTATGAGATCTGACATGATTAGAATGACAAGGCAACGGAATGGGACTATATTGTTCTAACGATTTGTCCAAAGTTACAGTGATGATTTATAGTATTTGTTACATTTTCAGGTTTTTTAATATTTTTCACAATAGCTTCATGTAGCATGTTACATTTGCTTTTATTGATAAGAATATCCTATTCTTTGGAAATTGTGTTAGTTTAGAACCTAGAAGTAGAATTGCATTCACTGAACTGAATTCAAGGAAGATCACTGATGTGTCAATGTTACTCACCCATTGACTACATTCAAGTAAAAACAAAAAGAATTTTTCTCTTACTATAAGCAAAGCCTTTGCTAAGTGATTCAGGTCATTAAAATAAATGACTAATCTTCTAGCCTGCAAGAAAATTGCAGTCTAGTTGTAGACAGAAAAGAATTACATCAATAAATAAACATCAAATGCACTTTGATATGTGTCATATAAGCCAAATGTTAGTGCTTTATTCCCGGAGATGTTGTTCTGTGTAAGGATCAAGAAAAACTTCTTAGAGAAGGAAGCATTTAATGTAGACTTTGAAGAATGACTGAATTGTTGATAAGTCAACATAAAGAAGAGCAAGTAGCAAATAGATAGTTACAGTCCAGAACATTCTACTAGCAAAGATGATATAGAGATGTCAAAGTTGAAATGATGCTTGGGGGAAAAGTGGTCTATTTTAATAAAAGCACATATGTATAGAAGTGAAGGAAATAAAATAAAATTGGAAAGGCAGGTTGATACGTGGTTCTGAATTATAAAGATAATAGGCAGTCACTGAATCTTTACCTGGTAAGAGTTGTGCTTTGGGAGAACATGTGTAAGATGAGAAAATGGAATTGATTGAAATTGGGAAGTACCATCAACATAGTGAGTCCAAATGTAGAGAGAAGGCTTTTAATAGTAATTCATGCGGAAGACAATGAAGACAGGAATTGCTGGTGGTAAGAATGGGAACTGACATGTGGGTATGAATTTGAGACCCTGTCTGAGGCTAGAATTGATAGGATTCCATAACTGACTGGGGTGTGAGAGAGAATGGAGGGACTGAGATTAAGTTTATTCAACACACATTTGTGAGTATTTTTGACATATTAATATTTAGACAAGTAATAGCCCCCAAGTGAAAAAAATAAAATGAGAACTTGGATTTTATTAGAGGAGTCAAATCTATAAATACACATTTCGTGATCAACTGTATAAAAATGATAGTTGAAGCCATAAAAGTTTTTTCAATTATCAATACAATAATAAGATAGAAGAGACGTAAGGTGATATCTACATTAAAAACAAAGAATCAAAGTTGGTGTCAGAGGTAGTAGGTATAAGGAGTTCCAGAACAATACAGAATAAAATCAGTGTCCTATAATTAATAAAATGGAGAGAATGTTTCAAATTGATTGCTATACTTAATATAAATTGCTAATAAAGTTCAGTGTCTTAAGAATTAAGATAAATATTATGGAATTATCAATTCTATAACATGAAAATTATTAAGGAAAAGTGCAGACACAGTGAACAGGACCTAAATTTTCAAGCTGTTTATATGGTTTCAATGCATTACACCCTTAACATTTTGATACAGTAATCTTTATGAATTTACTTTAGACAGATGAGTGTTGCTACACCCACTTAACAGCTATTTCACAACTGTTCCTTAGGAATTATTTGATGCTGAAAATATCAAATAAGAAGGGAATGGTTTTAGGCTAAATAAGATCTTCAAATACAGAATGCTATAATTATTAGTTGTAAGGAATTTCAAAAGTTCTTCTGATATGTAAGCCCTAACAGATACAAGAATCTAAAACGTATCAAT